>NW_019154110.1:19485971-19917801 GCF_002288905.1 Enhydra lutris kenyoni
GAGGAGGAGGAGGAGGAGAAGAGGAGGAGGGGGAAGAGGAGGAGGAGGAGGAGGAGGGGAGGTGAGGAGAGGAGGGGAGAGGAGAGGAGAGGGGAGAAGGGGAGGAGGAAGAGGAGGAGGGGAGGAGGAGGAGAGGAGAGGAGAGGAGGAAGAGGAGGGGAGGAGGAGAGGAGGAGGAGGAGGAGGAGGACGACAACGACGACGACAATACTACTAAGTAAACATCATGTGGAGGGTCCCTTATATTTATAGGAAGAGAGGCATTATCCTCTGAGGATACACGGTTACACAAGAGAAGGGAAGGAACAATGGAAATCAGTATTGTCATTGGCGTCTAATATGTGAAGATCACAGTACTTAGCATGTACTTATCCAAGTACCCTGGAACACATGTATTATCACCCTTTTCTTTTTATGATATAGTAATACTGAAGCATAGATAAAAAACTTTCCCAATGTCACCAGAAAATTGACCTCTGAGACAAATTCAAAACCAAAGTATCTCCTTCCCAAGTTAGTTAGGATTGAGTTAGTTAACATTTGTAAAATGTAAAACATGAATTTTCTGGCAAATAGCCCATGTTGGCTGTATTATAGTTCTTATCACTATTATACCATTGTCTGTAACATTTGACTGACAGTGCCTCAAGTATTGGGACCTGTTACCATCATGCTTAGCAAACATTTAAGAAATGGCTACTTGAGGGTTAAAGCCTCTGCTCTCGGCTCAGGTCATGATTCCAGGGTCCTGGGATTGTGCCCTGCATTGGGCTCTCTGCTCTGCAGGGAGCCTGCTTCCTCCTCTCTTTCTCTCCCTGCCTCTCTGCCTACTTGGGATCTCTGTCTGTCAAATTAAAAAAAAAAAAAAAGAAAGAAAAAAAGAAGTGGCTACTTGATGCCAAAAAATAGGTGTCTAAAACAGGTTCTCTGTCCTCAGGTAGTTTATAATACAGTGGGCAACATGAATGCTACACAAGAAAATAAATTCATAATTACAAATTGGGATCAATCTTTGGCTCAGGTCTTCATTAGTATGCAAATAAGCTCAGATTAACATTGATGTTATACTCTCCCTGCTCACAAAGGACTTTAAACCCCTGACAACTCTCTTATCTCTTCCTAATAGTTCTGGGAATTCCCAAGGGATATTTACTAATACTCTCAAACAATGTGAACTTGCTCGTTGCTACCACTTTCTTACCATATTTCCATTAAGTCTCCACCACATCCACCAGACATTGTCTAAACCAATGATGCTCCTGTTCTCATAGATCACCCACCTTATGGGGTACAGTCTCTCAGAGGCCTTCAAAGTGGCAGACCCTTTGTGACTCTCATGACACTATGTTATTCCAGTCCTAACTGAGCCAGAGACAAAACTCTGTTCTCCTCAGATTTGGCAAACATACATCTTTCTTCACTGAGACCAACTAGGACCCAGAGTCCTTTTCTTCCCCTTTTGTCCTTATTTTTCATGACTCTAGAACTATTTTTTTCTTTTAAATTTAAATTCAATTAACATATAATGTATTATTTTCAGAGGTAGAGTTCATTGATTCATCAGTCTTATATAATACCCAGTGCTCATTACATTACATGCCCTCCTTAATGCCTGTCACCCAGTTACTCCATCCTCCCACTCCTCTGCCCTCCAGCAGCCCTCAGTTTATTTCCTATGATTAAGAGTCTCTTATGGTTTGTCTCCCTCTCTGATTTTGTTGTCTTATTTTTTTCCCTCTCTTCCCCTAGGATCCTCTGTTTTGTTTCTCAAATTCCTCATATCAGTGAGATCATATGGTAATTACCTTTCCCTCATGGATCTGTTTCACTTAGCATGACTCTAGAACTCTTGACACTTGGATGTTCGGTATCCACATATTACCCAAGGCTGACAAAGAGTAAGCTTCATAGTAAATACCCAGTGAACAAATGTTCTGTGTTTTGGAGAAAAGTAGAAAATGAGAAATAGAGACATGTTTGGAACAGTTATAGCTGTGAATATGAATAGTCTCCTCAAATTCTTATAAAAGTCCAGTTGCTGACTGACAGTGGAGAAAAAGGTTGATTAGCTATGGCTCTCCTGGAGAATCCCACAGTAAAAAGATTGGTTTGTACCATAAAAATGGTAATGTGAAGCTTCTTTATGGGTTTATAACCCCTAAAGCTATAGGTATATGTGAGAGGTTATGACCTGCAGTTGTAATTATGGTTGTCCTCATCTTGTGGAAAGGAGGCCAGCCACTGTAAATACTTCATGGGCTGTAATGGTTTGGAAATGACTTTTAGAAGACCTATTGAAAGGGAAGGAAGTAGAATGCTAATTTTTAAAAATGAATATTTTTTTAAAGGATAAAGAAATGTCCAGTATTAATATGGCCATGTAATCTCAAAAATTATACCATGATTATTTCCTGATGTTTTCAACTCTAAAAATAGCACACCACACCAATGAGTCACCTTGAGTTTGAATCATTGGGGGCTGAAACTAATGTTAAATACTAAGCTATAAGTCAAGTTCCTTTCTTGCCCTCCAAAGATTATAGTGTGGAATGTGAAACTGTAAAACTCTCATATTACTTTATCAGCGCTTCTCTTCTGGCAGTTAACATTTTCTATTTTGTATTATATTATATTTACTTCATCTCTCCTATTTAACCGTAGGCAATAGGGTATAGTACTGAAGGGGTTGAGAGTGAAAGAACTTCAGGAAGTAGCTCCTGGCTCATGCCTACAAAATGCACAGACTTCAAGTTGGTTATTTAGTTTGCTCATTTGTCAAATAAAGTAATAACTCCTTCATAGTGTTGTGAGAATCAATGAGTAGGAAATACATGTGAAAACACAAAACATCGTTCCTGGTTTACAATAGGTATTTTTAAAAATGTCTGCCCCCTTTCTCTTATCTTTGCCTCCTATAGGAAAAATGTATTTGATTCATCTTTATAGCTGTTAATGCCAGCCTGTGACTTAGAAGTAGCTGGCATTCAATAGTATTTATAGATTGGGGGGAAAAAAAAAAGAAGAAGAAAGAAACTACTTTCTGAAATTCCAGAAAAGTTTAAGGGCAATGTTATCTTTAAAGTCCTCTGAGTTGGATGTGCAGATTCATGAAATTTGGGTCATTTTGCCATATGTAAAAACTTTACATGAGAGCAGTATTTATGAACTTTGAAAAACTGGTAAACAACTCTGTTAAAAAAAAAAAACTAAATGATTTTTCCCAGGTTTCATAAGTGTTTTGTAGTGATCCATTTCTACTGGTTTAATGGAAAGAAAAAAAAAAATCAGCAAATGGTGACAGCATTTTTTTCCCAAAACTCTCAGAACGAATTATGGTAATTTATTCCATAGCAAAACAAATTTAACATTTGAATAATTTAATTGGCCCAAACTCTCCACCTCTATAGCTCAAAGCAGCATAGTTTTCTGGAAATACAATATCTATATACACGTGGGATGTTGGTCGATTATATAGGCAAAACAATCATTCAACTCAACTTTCAATATACACAGTTCAAATGTTACATTATCTGGAGACTTACTACAAGATATGAATTATTCAATAGAAACTGTATGCATATTTTAACATTTTCTGTAAGCATCCTTACTGGCATTTTAAATGAATTTTCGTTATTCTCCATTTTACTACCATAAGACTTCTCATAAAACTTAAACTATTAAAAATGTGACTACATGTGTTTATAGTTTGTTTATATACCAGAAAGTCTATTATATTCTAATGCTGCTTACTACTGGTAATAACAGTGCATAGTAACAGTGAATATCCTTATCCTCCCTTTTGGAGATGACTTTGTTTTTATATTTGTGTAATGTATGCTGTAGGAGATAAGAGTAGCTTCAGTATTCAAGTTAATACCCCAAAGTTACCTTCTTAATTAGCTTTTCAGAAAGGCCAACTTCCATGTACGTACATTTGATGATATAACCATACTCGAGGTAATTTTAATACTCCAGTTTTATTCAAGGCAACAACAATGCAAAGCCCAATTACAAGTTTTATAGTAAACCCTGGGAATGTGAAGATGAATAGATACGAACTCTAATCTTAACTCTCTCACAGAACTGGCAATATATAAAATATACATTATGCCCACCAAACCTGATTATTGATCTTAAAGAATAAAAACCCTGAAGAATCATAATAATAAATTGTTCAAATCCTAAAACTCTTGAAGGGGTTATTCCTCTAAAGTGGGATTTTTCATGAGTAGTCAGAATAATTTATTAGACATCTCTGTTAGTCAAAGGGGGAATATGGGGGATTTCAAGTTTGCTCCTTCACAGCATGCTGTTTTAAGAAAATATAGAATCTAGTTTCCTGTTTTGTACTCCAAAGATAATTCCAACTACCTGGATAAGGGGGCTGTACTGGTATTAATCTCCAGGTGCAAAACGCTGAGTGTTTAACAAAAAAGATAACAGGTTTAAAATGAGATTCCTCTCCTGACTCACGCACAGTCCTTCTGAGAGCTCTTGAAACACTTCATTCCTGTAGCCACGAGCCACACAGAAGTCCTCCTTGGGCTTTGAAAGTTGAGGACAGAGAAGTATATTGAAAGACACAATGTTCTCTTTCTCCCCTCCCCCAAGCCCATTCCTTTTAATACTTATACGACCTAACTCTTAGCTAGCCCTATGGCAGAAACCTTTTCTCTGGGAGAACACAGTCAGTGGGAGACAAAAGATAACCCTGCTCCCTCTCTAGGCGACATGGGAATCAAGATTGGCCACTGTGAACAGGAATTATTCAAAAGGGAAAAACTGGCTCACAGCGCACAAGTCGTTGAGAATGCCAAGAAAGTGTCCCCTGACTTTGGCTGAAGAAGGAAGATGATAAAATAGAAAAGACTTTTGAAAGTCAGACCTTTATTTTGCTAGACCTTCATTTTTTGGTGGACATTTCAAGGTTAAAGAGGAAACTCTCTAAGGCAGAAGATGGAGTCAAAAAGAAGGCAAAAGGAAATTCCTGATCAGTACGTACCTGTAACAATGAACCCGGCTTTAAGGGTGTCCCGATTGTAATGGAAGCAGCTGCCTTATGTGTTGGAAGAGAAACTGGTGTGAACATGTGGAAGTTCCTTTTGAAACCTAGCTTCTACAGGCTTTCGTAGAAAGCATTTTTAGCAAAGATTGCATCAATAAGAGTAGCTTGTTAAAGCTAAATACTGTGTTTATACTGTTATGGTTATATTAGTGAAAAATAATTATAGAGAGTCTATTGTATATGAAAATGAGGCAGCACTGTCAGTAATCTGTTTTAAGCATGGAAAACAGGCAGCTTTTAGCAATAATTACTATATTCTGGGAAGTGCTCTGCATAAATCAAGAGGCATATATTCCTGGAATCTTTCTCAACAGACACCCATACGTATACACAAATCACTCACATTTGTTGAGCACTTCATGTGTACCAGCCACCAGTCTGAGCGTTCATGGAATCAGCCATTTCAATCGCAGTACAGTCCTCTGTGATAACTTACCATCTTCCTTTAATAAATGGCGGAAGCAAGAGTTTTTCTTCTAGATGAACTGCTCTTAGAACATACGTATACACGTCGATTCAGAATCTATTTAGAGATGCATACACTATTGCAGACTGAACTCTCCAGAAGCAGATTCTGATGAAGTTTGAGGCTCTAGATGTTTACGAAGAGTCCATATCTAGAAAGGCAAGGGAGGGAGCAGTGAGATCCATCACAGGACAAAGAATTGTGATCCAGACACAACAAAGCCTCTGCCAGTTTGGCAAGGAACTCTGAACGTAATAATGCCCGGCATCTGGGCACAAGGACTGGCACTTCATTACCCCACCGCACTCAATCCCTGGATCTGGGCTGCTTCTGGAAGGACATTATCTTGGCTGAGATGAATCTCTGCAGTTGAGATAAACTCCAAAGGAACTGACAGCTAGAGGCAATCTGCTGACTGTACTGCCCTTGTTAGGCAACAAGTTCTTCTTGAAAGGGGATCTGGGGGACACATCTGTATGTCTACATCCTGCCCCCAACACACATATACACTGTGATTGTCTATGGAGACATATTGTAATACATAGATTTGTAAACACATAAAACATATACCTTTCCCCCCCCCCCCCAGTCTGCCTAGCATTTTCTCCTTTGGAAAACCAGTTTTTCCCAAATTCATGAGGCTTTGAAGGAGCTGACAATCAATTACAGAGACAGAAAGTTATATTAATTAACATAAACATCAGTAGTTGGTACAGTGCCCAACTCCTGAATCAAACTCCTAAAAAGCTCCGTGCAGATATTCCTGGTTGGAGAGTGGCCTTCTGAGTTGTTATTTAGGAGTAAAGGTTTCCTTATAGTTTCTCAAAATTGTCTCTTGTCAGTTGGTAGATAAGGAGAGAAAGAGTAGAGAACTGTTTGGTAGGTTTATGTGGATAAGACGTAGAAGAATGGGACTCTGCTTCTGTCCCTAATTTCACTGACCAAAAATTGTCACCTACCCACATCTAACTGGAAGGGAAGCTTGAAAATATAGTTCCATACTCCATACCAGAGGAGAATTGTTTGGCAAAGATAGTTTGATTTCTGCCAAACAGAGTGATTCAGACTTGGTTGATATCAGTATCCTATTTCCTAAATTGTAGTGATTTGCCCAAATGAGAATATAACTCAGATCAGGCAGCTGATTGGTAATGATCTATCATATAGGGACAGCAAGTAATAACTTTTTCCTCAATTGCTAGCCTGCATATATATGAAATTGCAACACTAGTGGCCAGCTTCCCCAGACACATAGAGAAATTCCATCTGTTATAGGAGAGCAAGAGTCCGACATACAAGAGAAAGTCAAATGGAGAGATACAGAGAGACATTGGCAAATTGATAACTGCCCAATGACATTTATTAAGCTTCTAAATTCATCCATTTTGAAGACAACTCTTGGTATCCCAATTACATGAGTCAAAAAATTTCATTATATCTTGAAATAAGTTGGATTTGGGTTTCTGTCATTTGTAAACATCAAACCCCTTTATACATGTATTTACCAAGGTTATAATTTCAAAACAACTCATAAAAACATTTTGGTAGTATATTGATAACTTCTTACAGATTTACAAAGTTCTAGAACAGAAAATCTACTAAAGTTGTCTCTTCTATAAGCGGTGTGTAAGGATTATATGATTTGTATATAGGAGGCTCTTTCTGCTCAAGTCAGCAATCCAAGACCATTCAGGTTCAAATAAGCCAGTGCCTTATGAAAAAGAGTCTACTGCTCTTCCTTGTCTTTAAGTTGGTAAAAGCAAAGCAGGGCAAAACGTAATGAGATATAAAAGTAAGACCCAGGGAAAGTGATGAAAAGTTTGGATGATGGAATGAAACATGTCTCCCTCGAATATCTCCTACACCAAAAAACTAAAGTATTCATCCCCCCTATCTTCAATGTCATTCACTGGGGAGCAGGTCCAGTTGGAAATTAAAGTTCATATTCTATTCCATCCCAGTCTATTGTTTATTTTCCCAAAGACAGGCTAACCCCCCAAAAATTCAAGTGTAGGCTGTGTTGTAGGCTGGGCAGAACACCAAGGTCCATTACTATGGATAGATATCCTTGATGTGGGGTCCTGATAAAATGACCAACAAGGTTTTCACTACTTGTTACTAGCTCATAGGGTTTCTGCTGAGCAATCTGACTGATGGTTATTAGGGTTTTGAGTGACTGTTATTATGAGGGAAATCTCAAGACTGTTCAGCCACCCAAGACAGTTTCCAAATTATATAACCAAGACACGAGAAAGAAATAGGGAAGCCATCTGAAGACTGATCTTCGTATACCTCCTTTCAACCATGATGATGGCCAACAAGAAACATGGAAGCCACTTCTAGTATATGGGATCTTAGACTGCCAAATTGGCTGACCAAGGAACTTACTCTAAGGATAAGCCAGACTAAGTAGACTAACAATCAATGTGTGATTATTTTACATCTTCCGTTTTCTATATGGGAATTTGCATTGTATTTATCGTGACTTAGTGCAGTTTGGTTATGTTAAAGAGAATTAAATTTATGATTTAGCCATAGGTTAAAGAATATGATCCTTATTTGGATCTGATCAAGAGAAATTTGTCCTAGATTGTGATTCTAAACATGAAGCTAGAGCCAAAACTAAATGTGACTTTTAATTGTCCGCTTTGGAGAAGAGGTGAGTACATTTGGATTAATTTTATATTAAGTGGAGGCATTTTGAAATTTTATGAAGGGAAAGAAGATGTCTGTATTTTTATAGCCAAAGGGTAAAATATAGTGGAGATGCACTAGTTATTTCCCAGGCAGTATTCCTTTGGGAAACTGTATATACTATATAGTTTTCTTAGGATAGTCCTTTATGGTAGTCAGCCCCTGCACCGTCATGGTACATAGTTCAAACCTTCTCATTGTTAATACTGTATACCATTTCCCTAGTAACAGTGTCTGATCTAAAATATGAGTGAAGCAAGTGGGGCCATGAAGAGAAAATGGGGCCAATGCATCGGGGTGAGATTAACCAAGAGATAGAAAGTACCATGGTTCAAAATCCACTCATTTTATTTATTTTTTTAAAGATTTTATTTATTTATTTGACAGAGATCACAAGTAGGCAGAGAGGCAGGCAGAGAGAGAGAGGAGGAAGCAGGTTCCCTGCTGAGCAGAGGGCCTGATGTGGGGCTCTATCCCAGGACCCTGGAATCATGACCTGAGCCGAAGGCAGAGGCTTAACCCACTGAGCCCCCCCAGGCACCCCAAAATCCACTCATTTTAAATGCTGTACTCCTAAACACTGTGATTCTTGATGCCAATACCTCACTAGACCTTCCTATTTTATTTACTCAATTCTCTTTTCTGTCAGGTTATTGGAACTGGATTTCTTTCACTTGCAATTTAAAGAGCTTTAACTACAAAAATGGTTAAAATGATAAAAAAAAGAAAAATAAGGAGCTTTAATATAGAGATATACATGTTCACATAAACATACATTCAACACATACATATTTTAATATAGCACAGTGCTTTAGAGTATGTACTTTAGAGTCAGATAAACTAATTCCAGCTCTGTTCTTAACACAGTGCTCACAACATGGAAGGTAATTAATATATGGTATGTGGCATTATTAACATCATTATCATTTTAGTCACATATTCTCATATTCATACTCCTATGTATCCACAACTCTTGTTTAACAATTTATTTTCAATGAATATTAAAGTTACTTCTCTTTTTCAAAATGTGTCATCATTGAAAGTCTATGAACTTTGATATTGTGGGACTCTAAGTTTTTCATGCTCTCCATCTCCTTACCACTCAAAAAGTCTAGGACACTGTGATCATTGTGATAAATGAGCTAAGTGGTTGCCACTTTCCTGGGGTATAATAAGCAGGTGCTTGCAAAGTACCTCAGAAGGACAAATTCCATATTTCCACTGACAGCTTTCGGGATGTATTACAAATGGACAAAATAAAGTTTGTTTTTCAATCATATTTGATAATAAATAGTGTCCTGGGCTTAGATCCAAAAGGCTAGAGATCCTGACTCTGTTCTGCCAAGCCTAGGGCATGTTATAGAACCTCTCTTAAACATGGCTCAATCATTTATAAAGTGAGAATAATACTGTCTGCTTTGCAGATTGTTAAATTATCAAAATAAAAATAGAAGTGATTTTAAATCATAAAATGTTAAGCATTTCCAATGTAAGGCATTGGAGATTATTAAAAATAGCCAACACAGGGATGCCTGGGAGGCTCAATTGGTTGTCTGCCTTCCTTCTGCTTAGGTCATGATCCTTGGGTCCTGGGATCAAGTCCTGTTTCCAGCTACCTGCTCAGCAAGGAGTCTGCTTCTCCCTCTCCTTCTGCCCCTCCCACCTTCTGGTGCATGCTCTCTCTCTCTCTCAAATAAATAAAATCTTTTAAAAAAAAGAAAATAGCTTTAAAACTAAAAATGCATTTTCAGGTCTTTATGTCTGGATCACTTTTGAAATGTCAAATTGGCTAACCTTGTCTTACACTCTCTTCCTCCTTTTCTTTATTTCACTGAGGTATCATTCTCTGCCCCCGTCGAAGATTTGAGCAAACTGCTGAAGGCTTACATAAGGCAGGATGTAAACACCTTTTATTTTTTTAATTTTTTATCTTTTTTTATTAGCTGTTATTGTTATTATCACTACCATTATTATTAAACACCCTCATTTTAAAGATGAGAAGATAGACACTACTACATAAATATTGCTGGTAACATATAACTCCAGCAAAAAAAAAAAAAAATTATAAAAGCAGGAAATTTGATGAAGTAAACACCCTTTAAATCCCTTTCACACTTTGTGCCTTTCATTATACAAGATAAGATGAACACAACAACAGCTCAGTCATTTTTCGATTTTTTGGCTTCCCTTAAGCCAGAGGTGATTATGTAACTCCGTTCTGACTAAGGTGACATAAGAGAAAATTTGCTTAGAAATTTCCAGAATTTATCTCCTCCATGATAAAGCAAAAGGACATGATAGAAACACATTTAGGAAGTCATTCTTTCTGTTCTCCTCCTTTCCTCCTACTTGGAATATTACCCATTGAAAATATTCGAATTAACACAGTCATTTTGTAGTTGTGAGAAAGATCAGGGAGTCAGGGTGAGCCTATAGTGACCTGTCAGTGCTGAGCTACTGGACGGATGTCCTGAAACTGCCATCTGATTTCTTACTTGTGAGATAATTCTTATGCAACATAAATAGATGTGTTTATCGCTGATGCCACTGTGTGGGGGATATTACGTTTCTTGCCTCCAAACATATTGCAGCCAATACACAGGCATACCACTGGAAGTTCCCTTAAATGAGGAAAGCAGGTAAAATTGGAATCTAAGGTGTGAGGATCAAGTGTCAGACCATTTTCAAATGCCAACACTAGTTAAGAGTGAGTAGTAAAGGGACTGGACTGAAGCTAACAACCGGAACAAGATGAGAAGTTGACTGAATATAGGTGGTAGCAAGGGGAAAAGGTTTGTAACGACCACTAGTAATATTTCTGACTATCCATTTCTTGCACTTATGGGCCAGTGTTATGTAGTTGGCTTAAAATTACAAATTATGAGTAGACTGCTCCCATCAAATTTGTCAGTTCCGTGGGGAAAAATAATTTAAGTTGACATGTATCTAGATTTTTAGCAAAAAGTTCCTGGTGTATATCATGGAGCATTTAAAATAAAGTATGGCTGATTCCTATTCAATCATCCACCAGGAGCATTGAATTTGAATTTGATTGATTTTCCAGGACAGTGGGCTTCTAGAGAATGGGTACAAGCTAGAGTCCCAGTAAAGATAGCAACAAGAGTTGAAGGAAAATATGTAGATGAAAAGTTAAGGATTAAAAAACAAACAAACAAAAAACATTCTGTGGTAGAATTACTCAAATTTTGTTGTGCATTAGAATCATCTGGGAGACTTGTTAAAAAAAAACAGATTGCTGGGGTCAACACCTAGAGTTTCTGGTTTTGACTGGTGTAGAGCTAAATAATTTGTATCTCTAGAAAAATCCTTAGATGATAGTGATGGTGGTGTTGGTCTGAGAACCACTGCTCTAAAAGGCAGTGCAGGGCAATGAACATGGAGTAACAAAGGGTCATCATAAAGTTAACCATGTGGAGCATATCAGGCTCCACTTGGTGTGGTGACTTCATGGATTCATGAGACAGTGAAACAATCTGTGAGAGCCAAAATCCTGCCCAGGGTCCGAGATAGCTCAGAAACTCACTGGCAGCCAGTCTTTAGCTGGAAGCATGCACTGCATGTAAGCAAGCTGATATCTGCCCAATCAAAACTATCCCTTAAGAGAGTGTACACACTCTTGAAATGAAGAACTCTTTTTCCCAGGTATAAAGGTAGTCTCAGAAAAACAATCCTTTTTTGTTAAAACCCATCAAGAGGTCTTCATACTATGATACACTTGAGTTGCAATTTTCATGGCTTTTACAGACAGCTCTAGTTTCTCCCCAGATTGCAAGTCCACTCCCAGAGCACTGTAATGGAGTGCTTTCAGCATCTATCATCTCACCAGCTGGAAGAACTAACCCCCTTTTCTCTCTCTCTGATTTAGTGTTCTAACTCACTGGTATCATCATATCTCTACCGTGTATGAGAACATTCCTACTATTTTTCACTAACACAAAGTCTTAGTTAGAAAAATTCTATCTAATTAGTTACCCATGAACTCTAAATATTAGTAAGATCAGGTTGGTGGTATCAACATCTGTCCTTGGAGTCCTCATGTCCAGCTCCTTCCCATTGATCTCTTCTGGTCCACATGACTTACTCTTGGCCTGGCACAAAATTCATATAAATTAAAAAGATGAAAGGGAAATAAATCTCTGGTTGTGTTCCCTTCTGTCAAGGCATACCACTAAGCTATTTACCTCTTCTGGTGAATATTCCTTTCCCCTTCTCCACACTGTCATCTAGAAATTGGTTGATGAAATTATAAGAAAATGCTGTCTCTTATTTGGTATGAGGAATGTGTTGCTTCTGCAATATTTATTAATGTGACAGAAATCTGTCAGGCAAAGCATACATTTGAACATAATTAAAGGTGACCATTTACTGTGGGATATCCATATCATTTCAGACTCATTTACCAGAGATAATTTTTAGTGGATAATCATGTATGCTATGATGAACCAGCTGAAGAAAGTTGAGCTATATGCTGGTATCCTTGGTCTTTAACACTAACCTCAGATGCCTTAATTTTTTGCAATTAAAGTGACAGAAAAGTGTCCTTTCCCTAAATTTTGTTATGGTAACCTATATGGTTACTTTGAATATCACACCAACAAAATACTTGCAGTATTCTCACAAAGTTATTTGTGGTGTTGGTTAAGATTTAGTTATTAGTTATTAGGGAGTTGGTTAAGATTTAGTACATTATCTGTTTAGAGTTGTATGGCACAGTGTTTAGATAGTTTTAGTGTTTTAGATAGAATCTGTTAGAGTTGATTGAATCATTACCCCCATCATTGTGCCTCTAAGAAGCCAGGGAGAAAAGGAGCTATGATTATGACTTACATGATGCTCTTGTGTCTAAAGTAGGGGTTAATAAAGAAAAGCATTGACTCCTCAGGTCACACTCATGAAGCTTCCAGGGCTGCCTTATAACTGAGGTGGTATTTCTGTAGGGTACTTTCAGCTACAGTTAGTAGAAACCTACATCAGCTTAACTTAATGCAAGATTTGATGGTTTCATATATCTACTAGACTAGATGGGGGTATGGATTTCACGCACATTTTGGGCAAAACTCTTATTTCTTTGCAATTCTCTTAGCTCTCCTCTTTGCTTCTCTCATAGTCACAAGATGGTTGCCAGCAGCAACTTAGCATTGCCTTCCTTATTATATTCCATGAAGTATATGATGTTTCTCTTTCAGTTTAATTGGACCAATTTACATATCTATCCCTATTCCAGGAACTTTCACCAGGAGACTGATTTGTACTGATTAACTTAAACCTGGGTTCCTAAAGCAAACTATCAAGGGGAAAGGAATTAAAAGAATTGAATTAATTGGCTTAGGATAATCAGAGTCCTTGCCTGGGGATAGGGTCAAGTCTTAAGATCACATTCTGCTTAAGACCACCCCGAATAAGAGGAATGGAATGAATATTGAGACTCTAATGGCAATATTCAATTGAAAGGAATAATGTCTTTTCTATGCCTCAGTATCTAAAGTCCCTGTTAATTCCCATCAGGTTAATTCCCTGATCATTCCCATGAGGTTCATCCCAGCTCCAAAAGGAAGGCAATTGACATATTTAGGCTACTTAAGTGTCTCTATTTCTTCAGTTTTTATAGAAAATGCTAATTATCCTGCATGTTTCTTGCCTCCCCACTGTACAAGACATGTGTATTAGTCTGTCTAAACTTCTTGGATCTTTATTTCTCTATTTCTTCTCCCAATTTTTATTATTGGTATTTTTATATTTAAATTAATTTTCTGTGTTTTTGTCTCCAAGTTAATTCTACAAGTTGAATATCAATAAACATATTTTATTTTTATAATGAATTTCTGAAATTAAATTTTCTGTGTTTTTGTCTCCAAGTTAATTCTACAAGTTGAATATCAATAAAAATATTTTATTTTTATAATGAATTTCTAATTATAGTTTGCTACAAAGTCAAATAGTAAGCTGTGATGAAATTTTCTCTCTTATATAGCTTTTAATTGTTATTTAGACATTTCTAACCACCTTTTTTCCCCCTTGCCCTATTGGCCTTTGCCAAATTATTTCGTTCTTCCAATAACTTGGGCATACTATCTAACCCATATCATGTTTCAGTATTAAATCTCATTCTCTTTCCTTCTCTCTCCCACCTTACCCTCCTCCCTCCCTTCTTCTCTTCCTCCCTCTTTCCCTCTCTTCTCATATCTTTTTTTAAATCTTCCATCTTCTAAAATGTCACAATTGGGTAATTTTCATTCCTCCTGATTGGACTTTGATAGTCCCCTTCAGTGTTAAGATTAATTTCCTGCTTGCATTGTTTCCTTCATAAGTTCCTTTCTCCTGTTCATTGTGTTATTCTCTCTTTCTAGAATCACTGTAGGTAAACATGTTCCCCCCAAATGACCTTGCAGTTCCATCTGTGTCCATGGCCTGACTCCTCTGGTTAACTCTCAGTTGTCTGCTTTCATCTTCAAAAAATTTGTTGAAATTCCTCATTCAATGCTGATCCTTTTCCTACTTTAATCATCATGAAGAATCTATGCACTTTTAGTCTGTTATTATTATTTGACTGAGGTTCCACGAAGAAGCATTTATACATGTATATGACAGTCTTCCCTCTTAAATGAGAAGTACTCTTCAAATATTTAAACCACTTAGTAAGTTGTTATATTGCTTGTTATTTTTATTAACAATTTTAAATCCTGTTTGGAGCAAGATACATTATGTATGAACACAAGCACTTAAAAATATCTGTATACACAAATGTATACGCAAATATACATACAAACATATGCAGAGAAATTGTTTACTGGTGGCAGAGCAAAAATTCAAAACTACATCTTCAGAGTACATTCCAGTGAGGGAGGAAGTTTGGTCTAGGTCTTGCCAAAAGAGGAAAACCCTAAGTAATATTCTTTTGGGCTAAAAGGGTAACTATGAAAATTAAAAGGATACCAGAAGAGACTAAGCATATTCAGTGTTTAGGAAGAGGTTTATAAGTAAACGAGGAAAGTGGTGCCATATAGTACAATGTGAGAAATTTAAAGATTTAGATTTTAATCTTAACAATCATATTATTTTAGCTATGGGACCTACAGCAGGTCATACAACTCTCTGATACTCATTTCTTTATTTCTTTTCTTTTCTTTTTTTTTTTTTTTTTTTTTTTTTGAGCAACATGATACTCAGAGTTAAGTATTAAATGAGATCATATAACTGAAAACAGTATAGTTCTGGAGGCAAAAGTAAATGCTTAGTTGAGTATTAAATTTCTTTCATTTTATGAATTTTGCCTATGTCTGGCATACTGTGTTTTTACTCCCCTCTCTTTTTGCCAGCTCTTATTCTTTTATCCATAACCCCTAATTTTCCTCTCTGCCACCTAGTTGGAAACTACTTGCTGATTTGTTCATTGCTGAAAGCGTAATATTTACATCCAAGACCCTGACAACACCAAGGGCACCTCCTTTGTCTGCTAAGTTCAGGTTACCCTGTAAAGTGTTTCCACAGGTAGACTTAAGTTATCTGTAATATCAATGCCACTGCTAAGCAGTTAACAATAGATTACCATAGAAGCAGGCTGAAGCAAACACAATTATTCTTTGCTTTGGGGCAGACTTTGCAAGAATTCTTTTTCCAGCCATGTTGAGTATAACTATGCACAGTGACTTCAATACTCATTTCTCTTTGCATATATTTTGTTCTACACTTGTATCCCACTGACAAAATCTTTGAAGGTGAGCTCAGGAATCTGTCTTGTGTGAATTCTTCTCTGATCCAAGCAGAGTAGGATCCTTTTGATCCAACGGAGGAAATAACTCCCTTCCTTTTACAAACTCTAGCTAGATGTATTTATCACACATACACACACACACACACACAGAGTTATGAATCCTGAGAGGCCATGTCCTTTCTCTCTTCTTTCCTTTCCTTTTCTTTCTCTTTGTTTTTGAATCAGTAGGACCTAGTGCACAGAATGATCCATACATAGTACGTGTCAAATAATGTGGAATTAAATGGAGTTTAAATCTAAAAAACTGTCTGGTCTTTAAAATAACTGTTGCACAAACTTTAACAAATACTTCTGTTTTTATGAAAAAGGAAGAAATAATAATAGTGACAGTATCTGCTTTCCTTCTGCAGAAATTATTAATTATTTAACTATAACTTTTTAATTTGACAATAGCATCCTTATAGGGACAAGTGTATTTATGTTCCAGTTGGATGCATTACTTATATGCTTGAATAAAGACTTAAATTAAGCTCTGCATAACTAGAATCAATTAAATCAAATAATTGCTTCAGTAGAAACGCTACTGATGGTTACTGGAAACATTTTTATCTGAGAAAATCATACATTTGCATGAAATATACAATTGATTCTTATTATTCATGATAGTTATAAAATTACTACAAACATAGAATTAGCAAATACTAAACCATTGCTCCTAAGAGAAATACTGGGTTAAGTTCCTGTGAGCCTTTGGTCACAATGTTTTCATCATCTGATCAATCTACAACCTTTTTTAAAGTATGTGTTTCTGCTTAAAGTCATATTATTTAAAATAATGAATGAAGCTCATCTAACATGTATATTTCCTCTGTAAGGCACATTAGAGCTATGTTGGCCTTAGGACCTCTAGACAGCACTTTTAATACTATGTTGTGGGCCTTTTTTTTTTTTTAAGATTTTATTTATTTATTTGACAGAGATCACAAGTAGGCAGAGAGGCAGGCAGAGAGAGAGAGAGAGGGTCCCCGCTGAGCAAAGAGCCTCATGCAGGGCTCAATCCTAGGACACTGGGATCATGACCTGAGCTGAAGGCAGAGGCTTTAACCCACTGAACCACCCAGGTGCCCCTGTTGTGGGCCATTTTAAACAAACCAAAAAAAATGAACACAAAGTGCAAAAGTGTGACACTCTATAGAGCACATAAAAAGATACTTGTTTATAATATGACTGGGGAAACAAGAAAGCAGAGGGCAACTTGTTCAACCTAAGGTGGAAACATTGTTGTTGCACAGCTCAGATTTTCAGCATTCTACCCATATGCTCAAATGGCTGTGAAATTGCTGTGAATATTGATTTTGGGCTCAGCAATGCATTTTAGCAAGTGGTCCAAATCACAGTTATGAATCCGGGTCTAAATAGGATGGACTACATCCTTCTAATGATAACGTTCATTAAACTGATACATTGGCAGTGTTCTTCTCTCTTGGAAGGCAACAGATTTATCATTTGTAAAAATTGATTCAATCATTAT
Organism: Enhydra lutris kenyoni; assembly: GCF_002288905.1. Classification (NCBI taxonomy): domain Eukaryota; kingdom Metazoa; phylum Chordata; class Mammalia; order Carnivora; family Mustelidae; genus Enhydra; species Enhydra lutris. The sequence continues at coordinate 19,503,460 of NW_019154110.1, forward strand.
ATAGTATTAAGATGGACTAAACTGTTGGTGGGGGAAGCACCACTGGAAGGTGGGAAAATATACTGAGAGTTTACACTTAAGGCTTGGTTTCTCAAGCTACTCTGTCTTCTTCCACATAAGTTGTTACTGGAAATACTTTATTCCCACTTCTGTCTCTTTATAGTTCTGTCCTCAGTAAATGGACAAAACTAATTTGGATTGTGGGCTAATTCATTCATAAATATACTAAACTCAGGTTTACATCTGCACAATCTAAGATAGCTATACAACTATATTGTAAACTTTTGGGGGTGGGGTCACAACAATAGTTAACATTTTAGAAGAAAACACATTGTTTTTAACACTTTGAAATTTCTGTACTACCATACTATTTCTTTATTTTTTAATTTCTTTTCAGTGTTCCAGAATCCATTGTTTATGCACCACACACAGTGCTCCATGCAGTACGTGCCCTCCATAACCAGACTTACCCATACTCCCTTCCCTCCAATTTCCCCCAACTCCTTTCTCCTCTCCATCTCCTCATGTCCTCCGTGTTATTCCTTATGCTCCACAAATAAGCAAAACCGTATGATAATTGACTCTCTCTACTTGACTTATTTCACTCAGCATAATCTCTTCCAGTCCTGTCCATGTTGATACAAAAGTTGGGTATTCATCCTTTCTGATGGAGGCATAATACCGCATAGTGTATATAGACCATATCTTCCTTATCCATTCGTCCATTGAAGGGCATCTTGGTTCTTTCCACACTTTGGCAACTGTGGCCATTGCTGCTATAAACACTGGGGTACAGATGGCCCTTCATTTTAGTACATCTGTATCTTTGGGATAAATACCCAGTAGTGCAATTGCAGGGTCATAGGGTAGCTCTATTTTTAATTTCTTAAGAAATCTCCACACTGTTTTCCAAGTTGGCTGCACCAACTTGCATTCCCACCAACAGTGTAAGAGGGTTCCCTTTTCTCCACATCCTCTCCAACACACATTGTTTACTGTCTTGTTAATTTTGGCCATTCTAACTGGTGTAAGGTATATCTCAATGTGGTTTTTATTTGAATCTCCCTGATGGCTAGTGATGATGAACATTTTTTCAATTGTCTGTTAGCCAGTTGTATGTCTTCTTTGGAGAAGTGTCTGTTCATGTCTTCTGCCCATTTTTTGACATGATTATGTGTTTTCTGTGTGTTGAGTTTGAGGAGTTCTTTATAGATCTTGGATATCAGCCCTTTGCTATTTCTACAAACCAAAACTTAGCTGTCAATGTGCTTCTTCTATTACAAATAATAATCAGTCTAAGATTTCACAAGGCAATGCCTTGTTGCCATAATGTGAAACATTGCATTTACATAGCATATTTCTTCCAATGTTTTTTTAGTACCCCTTTATTCAAACACTTGGAAGTAATGTGTCTTAAATTTATTTGCCCTCACTGCAAAATATTGCTCTGTTTGTAGGCATTGAGTCATATAACTATTTCCAACTTGATTTTGGTACTAGAAAACTAAGTGATTTTAAAAACATTTCACAATTGTGAAAGATTTTCTGCTACCTACTTGTTATTCTATATCTTACCACATTTATTTTCCACTTTTATCACTACACTGTACTATCTTGAATGCCTTCAAATCTGTATTCTATTCTCTGATAAATACTTGTGTCCACAGCCACAAATCTTTCTAGAATGAAAATGGATTTGTTTAACTACTTGGATAATTGAAAAGTGATAGTGTTTATATTGAAAGAGTCAATATATAACATATTTTAGTGATGTGTATCCATCACTCTTATTAAAATAGTGATCATTACATATAACTTAAAGTCGCTGAGTTAGAGAGTACATAAGGATTGGACTCTAAATTAGTGTGTAAAAAAATTACTATGATCAAAATACATCAGTTAAAAATTCCTGGGGTGCCTGGGTGGCTCAGTGGGTTAAAGCATCTGCCTTCAGCTCAGATCATGATCCCAGAGTCCTGGGATCGAGCCCTGCATCGGGCTCTCTGCTCAGCAGGGAGCCTGCTTCATCCCTCTCTTTCTGCCTGCCTCTCTGCCTACTTGTGATCTCAGTCTGTCAAATAAATAAATAAAATCTTTAAAAAAAAATTCCTAAGAAAGTTGGCCAGTAAATAAAGTCCCTACCCAACATTTAAAAACCATATTGTAGGAAAAATATGGCTTCTAATATTGGGCTCATGTTACCTTCAGAGATACTTGGATCAGCAGATTCACTTGGAAACTGAGATTTATGGAAGAAATACCTCATTTACAGCTCCTATCTCAAAAAGATTTGGGGGAATAGGTTCATTAACTAAAATGACAGAAAGAATTACTAATAACATTTAAATTGTTATTTGTCTTTCTCCTTTGAGTCAGTGTAAATTGAATATATATGTACTAAATATATATATATATTTAGCTCATATATAGTGATCTATATGATCATATACATCATACATAATAATGTATAATCTATATCTATATTCTATCTATATATCACTGAAATACCTCTTTCCCATGAGGGAAAGGATTTTATTGTGATTTTAATCACTGATATCCTCCAGAGTACCTCTCACATGGTCAATACTCAAATATTTATAAATGCATAAAGGCAACTTACAGTATGTATATAAAATTATGCCCACACAAAATATAATAAATTAGTTTCCAGTCCCATTGCATGAAAAGAATTGGATAGCTTTATTTTAAAATCTGTTTCTTTAATGATTTAAACATATTCAGAACAAAAAGAGGCAAAACAGAATACATTAACCTAACTATATTAAAAGGCACCATCTTTCATCTAGTATCTACAAGATATGCAGTCAGAGAAAAAGCCTAAATGATCTCATCCTCCTAGAAATAGTCTTGTACTTTCTGACAAACTTATAGAGAAGAATCTTCATGACCTTAAGTTAGACAAAGAGTTTTTTAAATATGACACCAAAAGCATGATTAGAAAAGAGAAAAATATATACCAGGGGAAATATTTAAGAAATCATTTATCCTGTGAAAGACTCATATTAAAAATAATAAAGGGGGCGCCTGGGTGGTTCAGTGGGTTAAGCCTCTGCATTCAGCTCAGGTCATGATCTCAGGGTCCTGGGATTGAGCCCCGCATTGGGCTCTCTGCTCCACAGGGAGCCTGCCTCTCTGCCTAGTTGTGATTTCTCTCTGTCAAATAAATAAAATATTTAAAAAATAATAATAATAAAGAACATTCAAAACTCAAGAGAAAGAAAAAAAAAAACTAAGTTAAAAATAAATAGGCCAACACAATATTGAAGGAGAAGAACAAAGTTGGAGGACTGACACCATCTGATGTCAAGGTTTACTGAAAAGCTACAGTAATAAAGACAGTGTGGTATTGGTCAAAGAATATACAGATAGATCAATGAAAGAGAGAGCTGAGAAATAGACCCACATAAATATAGTCAACTGATCTTTGACATAAGGACCAAATGTGAAGCAGTAGAGTCAAGATAATCAATCTCTTCAATAGATGGTGCTAGAAAAACTAGATCTCCACATGCAAAAGAAAGGAATCTATACACTGACTTTACACCCTTTATAGAAATTAAAGTGGATCAAAGACCTAGATGTAAAACACAAAACTGTAAAACTCCTAGAAGATAGCATAAGAGAAAAATCTAGATAACCTTGGATTTACAGTGACTTTTTAGGTACAACACTAAGGGTTCTATCCATGAAAGAAATACTGGATAAACTTCATTAAAATTAAAAACTTTTGCTCTGTGAAAGACAGTATCAAGAGAATTAGAAGACAAGTCAGACTAGAAGAAATAGTTACAAAAGATGTCTTATAAAGGATCATTATAGGAAACATACGAAGAACTGCTAACATTCAACAATAAGAAAACAAAAAATCCTATTTAAGAATGGGCCAGGGGCACCTGGGTGGCTCAGTGGGTTAAAGCCTCTGCCTTCAGCTCAGGTCATGATCTCAGGGTCCTGGGATCGAGCCCAGCGTTGGGTTCTCTGCTCAGCAGGGAGCCTGCTTCCCCCCACCCCCTCCCCACCTGCCTCTCTGCCTACTTGCGATCTCTGCCTGTCAAATAAATAAATAAAATCTTATAAAAAAATTTTTTTAAAAAATGGGCCAAACACCTTCACAGACACCTACCTCCTCAAAGAGGATAGGCAGATGACAAAGAAGCCATGGAAAGATGCTCCACATCATATGTCATCAGGGAATTGCAAACTGAAAATATCACCTGTACTTCTGACCAACTGAGCATGGCTCTAAGATTCCAACACACTTTTTTTGAGTTTGATTAATTTGCTAAAGCAGCTCACAGAATTCAGAGAAACACTTTACTTACTAGATTACTGGTTCACCATAAAAGGATATGACCCAGGTGCTGCCAGATGGAAGAAATGCATAGGGCAAGGTATAGGGAAAGGGGGTGGCACTCTCATGCTCGCTCCAGGTGCCCCACTCTCCAGGCACCTCCATGGGTTCACCAACCTGGAAGCTCTGTAAAACCCTTCCCTTGGGATTTTTATGGAATCTTCATTAAATTGACATAATTGATTAGATCATTGGCTTTCAGTGGTTGAATTTGACTTTCAGCCCCAATCCTCTCCGCAGAAGTCAGGGAATGGGATTAGAAGTTCCAACCATCTAATCACATGGTGGGCACCCCTGGGAATTAGTCCCCATCCTTAGGTGCTTTCTAGACCTCACCTCATTAACATAACAAAAGACACCTTTTATAGTTCTCACTCTTAGGAAATTCTAAGAGTTTTAGATTGTTTTGCCAGAAAAGGGTTTGAAGACCAAATACATGTTTCTTATTATAAATTACAACATCACAGACAGTTTTGTCAGCTTATAAAGTTACACATATAACCACCACATGACCTAGCAATACCATTCCTAGCTATTTATCCTAGAAAAATGAAAACTGGTGCTCACAGAGGAATTTGTGCACAAATATTTATAGCATCTCTATTTGATAATTGTCAAAAACTAAGGGCTATCCAAATGTCCTTCAATGGGTGAATGTATAAACAGTGATATAGCCATGCAATGAAATCCTACTCAGTGATAAAACTCAGTGATAAAAATGCAATAACCTGGATGAATTTCAAAGTCATTAGTTGAGTAGAAGAAGCAAGTCTCAGAAGACCCCATATGGTATGATTGTATTTATATGACATTTTGCAAAAGCAAAATTATGCCATCAGAGAGTAGATCAGTAGTTATTAAGGGGCTGGAGGTAGAAGAAAGCTCTGGACATGAAACAGTTGCACGAAGGAGTGGTTTGAGGTGATGAAACAATTCCAATAGTATCCTGACTGTAGAGGTGAATACATAAATCTAGACATTTGTTATAATTCATAGAACTATATATACACCAAAGAGTTGGTTTTACCAATATGGGATCAATACAGACACACACACACACACACTCCTACTATCTGAACATGTTTAGAGAAGCAGAGCTTCTTTTGGAGTTAAAACCTAGGAGAAAGTTTCCCCCAAGAATTTGCTTTAAGAGGAAACAGTGTGAAGTGAACAAATGTAAATACATTCTTATGTGCCTGGGATATCTCAACGTTCACCAACTCAGCCATTTAATTCCATCACATTTATGTTAATGGATCTTGGTAATTCCAGGTCTTCTGCTCTGATTTCATCCCCTACAGAGACTGTCTCCCCCCCCCCCCCCCCCAAATAATTCTTATCCTCCATCTTTTTATTTAGAAAGTTGTTCCGGCAGTTGCTCAGAGTTGATCCAAGCTAAGTCAGGGCTCTATCACAGGCTACACAAAGGTGAGCTGCATTCACTCTGCGAATTTCAACTATGCTAATGGTGTGCCAGTCAGTTCCCTGCTATCAAGGACAGATAGCCAGATCACGGCAGATTCCCTCAACAGGTGTCACAGTGAACTTCTGAAACACTGATGTTTGACTGGCTCCTTCCTCGCTGCCTCCCTCCTGCAGTCTGGTCTCTGTCACCTTCTGTACCCCCACCAGGATTCCACCAGATATGGTTACTCATGGGCAAACCCCAATCCTGATGAAAGATCTCTTCTTTCCCCCAAATGTCTTCTAAAGTACTGTGTATATTAATGACTATAAATCATTGCTTGAAACAAGAGAAGTCGGCTAATTCCACTACAGATATAGTAGTAAATTTTGCTTCTAATAGCATTCCTCACTAAGAATACACTTAACACTAAATAATTCAGAGCAATTGATTCAAATTGATTCAAAGAGAGAACTCTCCATGATCATGTGGTTCTATCAGGTGTAACATTTTTTAGAATATTGGGAAGAATGAATGGATTTCATATTTTTTATGCAGTTTAGCTGAACTACTTGTCACTGAAGTTTGAATAAGAGTTGGGCAATGGCAGTGGGGAATTTGAAATCTTATACACTAACAAAGATCTGGAGTTTAGATTGACGATAGGGCCAATTATAGAGGCAGCTTTGTGCTTTGAGAAATAGACCAAAACAAAACTGCAGCAATTCCACCTCAGTAGAGATGAATAATGAGAGATATGAAGGGAAGAGTCTTTTTTTTTTTTTTTTTTTAAGAAATTGACTGCTGAATGCATGGAGCACTGGGTGTGGTGCATAAACAATCTTGGAACACTGAAAAAATAAAATTAAAAAAAAAAGAAATTAACTGCTGAAGCCCCAAAAGTTAGAGCAAAATTAGCAAAACTTCCATGGAATATTAGAGATTAGTACAGGGTAATGCTTAAGAGATCAGACCATGGATTCAGTCAGACCTAAGCTGGAATTCAGTCCCAGATGCTTGTTGGCTAAATTAAGGTGTTAGCTAGAATACCTTGGCAATGGGTTAATTGTGTTATGTCTCACTTTCTCTCTGTGTAAAGTGGCAGGAATAATAGTAACTACCGCCTAGGCTGGTTAAGATTTATTTGAAATATGCACATAAAGTGCTTAGCATTATGCTTTCGACAAAATAAATGCTAAATAAATATGAGCAAATACCAGTAACATTTTATAAACACATACACTGAGAGTCCTGTGATCAAATTACTTTTGGAAATTCTGGAGTAAATTAATATAAGCAGGCTTCAAAAATATTTTTCATAACCTTTAAAATATAAACATGCATTGTAAATTTGCAAGAGGGTTGCCGTGTGCAGCATTCTCAAAATAGTTTGAACACAAACCCTTATTTCTCAAAGTATTCCAAAAGGACTAGTGTGCCAGAGAAACTTAAAGCTTTAACACTTACTGTTGCATGCTGTAGGAGTTTGCCATAGATTTGTATGATGATAGCCATTTTGATTTAGCAGTTTTGATATAATCATTTTTATGCAAAGGATATTTTAGCAAAGAATTGACGTAGTTACATCAAAAAGGCTCTTTTTTCTTAATTACCAGATAATGTGCCTTGCACATATCCCTGACCCTCACCCATTATGATGGCCACTTTCTACTCTGTTCATTTCTGTCATTTTAGAGTTTCCATGAGCCAGTGTTAATTTTATAAACCAGAAAAATGTATTATCTATTTTTGATTGGGCTCTGTGATCTTGGTTATTTATCCTAAAACCATTATTTTAAAGTTTATTCATAACATTATATTTTACTGAAACAACTGAGAAAATATTTAATCAAGGATTGACTATACAGTTGACAGTTGGATTTAAGGGATCTTTTTATGGACCCACAATTTCCTCTCCCCATTCTACTCCAGCGCCTGATATAGATTCAGTCAAACAAAATTACTACAATTAGGAAGCTTACAAAAAGCAGATTAATTTGTCGGCTAGATTTTCAAAGAGAAAGCAAAATAAATTCCATTAGTATTCTGAAATTATTATTGGAAAGTAAATAAGTATGACCATCGTAATGTTTATGAAGTAATTAGTGAATGTGAGTGGCAAATCACTCAGGTTATCAGAGAATTGTTAGAAACTGAACAAACATTCTGCTTAAAATGACTGAAGAGCTTTTCTGAATTAAGCTGGTATCGTACTCATATCTTATGCTTATACATAATTTGACTTGGGTGGTGCCTGACTATTATGCCCTCCCTCACCCCCTCCCTGACAAAACTTCTTCCCTAACTGCTACCCGTTTCTCTGAGACTCATCTCTATGTTTTTTATCCCTAACCCACTCTATTCTTTGTCCCTAACAGTCTGTAGCCCAGGCTCATCCTTTGCCAAGTACTGGAGAGAGGCTCAGCAATGGGATAAGGCTCAGGGATGAAAATACCAGCTTTCTTTCCTGGCTCTTGTGACACCACATTTTCCTGCTGTTTTCTCACATTTCTCTGAGAGCTACTTTTCAGATTCCTTTTCCTAGCTCATCCTTGACCTAATTTTCAATTGTTGGTATTTTGTTCTTGTTTTCGTTTTTAAGGTTAGTCTCAGGTCCTAGGTTCAAGGACACAAGTATTCACAGGGCACAAGAAAAATGGAGAAATTCAGACTGTCCCTGCAAGTTCTGACACGCTTTCGGGTCACATTAAGATATATGGGCCATGTATAGTCCTATATATAATCTATGAGAAGTCTAAGTGATGTCCATATATGTATTACTCAAAAAAGAACCGAACTCCATTTTATGTTACAGTAGTGACATAGTTTATGTGACATTTTCTAGGTTTATCTTAAGCCATCCTGGAAAGACCAGGTAAATGCCCCAAAAGCATTACATGGAAAAGGACACTCCAGTTAGTAAGTACTATTAAGGTGTTTGCCTTGAGCTCTGTCATTAGCATATCTATAAAGATTAGATCAGGTTACATTTCTTTCTTTCCAGAGGTATTCCTCAGAAAAGGGAGAAAATGGATTGCAGGCCTGTGGCTAACTCCCTTTTTATCTACTTGGTGATGGTGCCATGATGAGCCAGTTGCTTAAACTCTCCCTGTGATAGTTCTTATTCTACCTGCCTGTTGTAACACCGACCCCTGATAGATCTTACTGTAGCCCCACCCCATGACAGAACATTTTGCGGTAGGTCTAGTCTTAAATCTCTTATAGCTTAAGACATCCAACTACCTACTTGACAGCTTCATTGGGAGATTTCATAGGGATTTCGAACTCAGGTATAAAACTACATTCATAATCTCTTCCCTCAGCCCTCAACCTCACCACAGATTCTGCTTTTCGAACAATATTAGTTCCATTAGAACATAATATAGCCATTCATTTAATAGCTCAATCCTCCAAGATTTCTTCCTTTCCCATATATCCTAACCATCTGTAGTTACTGCTCAAATATGTCCACTTCTTTTATTCCTTTACCAAAACCCAATCCAAGCTCCCTTAGTCTCTGACCCAGATGATTTGAAAAGCCTTCCAGTTAGCTTTTCCAAATTCGTTAACACACTCTACCTGTTCCTTCACTGAAATCACAAATCCAACCCTCTAATTATCCTACTGAAAGTGATCAATGGTTACCCATCACTTTTATTTATTTTTCAATTTAAGCTTTTTAAATACTGGTGAAAGGCATTTGTTGTTCATAGAAACCATACATATGTGAACGATAGCAGATGCTTCTTCATACAAATTATCACTTCAATATATGTCTTATGGTCCCTGAGAAAAGAGAAAGACCAATGTATCCGTTTTGCTACATTTTAATAGCAGGTATTTTAAGGGATCCTTTTTTTTTTAGATCTCATCAGCAACATCAAACAAAAGGTACTGAGTATACTCCACAAGGTACAGAGTGCTGCCAACACTATAGAAAATTTACGTGACTTGGAGAAAATGTGGTTCTTCTCTCTTGAAGAGCTTACCCCTCAAAGTGAACAACAGGGTAATTTATTCAGGCAAATTCTTCATCCCCTTGAGCTAATGTGGACTGAATCATTTTGAAATTAAAATAATCAAGACATGAGACAAGACTAAATTTGGTTGAGAATTCTTTCAGGTTCATAAAGTTTTAACATCCATCTTAAACAGAACTGACTAACAGACAACTTTTAGAGCAGAGACCAAACTCCTCAATGTAGATTCACATCCCTCCATCATCTAGACCTACTTTCCTCATGAGACTTATCTATCATCCGTGCTTCTTTCTTGGCTCAGTGTTTTCTTTCGATCTATTGAATGATCTGTTATGTTTCCTGAACTTGTTATGTTTCCTGCCACAAGGTCCTCACACAATCTGTTCCCTATTTGGAACACACTCTGCGATCCTTGATCCAAGTAAGTCCTCATTCTTGTGAACTCGGTGTAAAGATTACTTCATCAATAAACATTCCCTTGAGTCCCAAGAGAACCTATAATTTTCCCTCACAGCCTGCATTATGATGAAAATTAAATAATTTTCTAATTCTTAGTGGGTGTGTTTCTGCAACAAAAGGCATGGTCAATAGAGGAAAAGACTTTGTTAATCTTGTCCAAACTGTATTCCTAGGGGCTAACCTCAGTCTTTGGCTCTTGATAAAATAGTAAGTCTTTTTTTCCCCTTTTTACAATGCCCCAAATGGAATGGCTTGCTTTTAGTCCTTGTAAAAAAATGTATTTGAAAAATCACATCAAGGTATTTGTGCCAAAATGTCACGACTCTAGTTGTTTCATACTAGAAAAGTATCTCAATATTACATATAGGAAACATGTAATTGTTTTGCAATATGGACTCCTGGAAATATTTTTCTGGGAAATGTATGTTTCATGTAACTCAGTTAGTTGATAGGCTTTATAAAATTTTTTGAGATAAGCCAAAAAATATATTAAAAATATATAAAAATATATTTTAAAAACATAAAAATATATAAAAAATGTATTTATATATTATATAAATAAATAATAAGATATATATTTATATATTATAAATATATTTATATTATACATAAGTATAAAAATATTTATATATTTATATTTAAAATATATTAACGATATATAAATATATATTTATATTTAAATATATTTATGAATTATATATGATAATATATTTATGAATTATATATATATATGTGAGAATGCAACTATCCCAAATGAGGATTTCTGTTTTAGAAGTGTTAGTTTCTAAATTGTATTACATAGGATGGCAAGTTATTTGCTATGGCTTTTTATAATTTAAGACAACGAAACTATCATCAGCTTGGAGAATGACAGTTATCTGTCAGCATATCAGTAGGTCTTGAATCTTGATCTACAAAATGTGATTTCATTTCACTAGAATAATTTTTCAAAGAAGAGGAAACAGGTTAAGAAACAAAACTTTTAAATACCAGTGCCTTAAACTACCTCAATATTCAGTCTTCTCATCAATAGCTATTCTGGCCCTTATAATTTTAGTAAGATTTGTATTCTGTGTGAGAATCATTGCCTGAGAGCTCATTTTTAGGTTGCATTACTTATTTAATCATTGTTTGCTATCCGGAGTCAAAGTCTGAATGAAACTCAGCGGTGAGACCAGTACAAGCTGGAAACAATCTCATTTTGTTCCTAACAGATTTCTCCGTGCAGTATTAACGATAGTCAATACTGATCTATCTGCTTAAATTCTGCCTCTTCCTCAGTAGTGTGCTGTCTTGAGAAACTTAGATTAGCAATTTTTTTTTTGAAAAGGAAACATTTTAAAAGATGTATCCAAAAGAGTTCCAAATCCATAGTTTAGGAGAAATAGAAAGATGTTCCTTTAAAAAATAATAGTCTCTTCTCTGAGCCTATTCAAAAGTTCTTTATCAATAAAGAAAAATTACTCGGCAATATTTAAACCTTCTAACCTGAGTAGATACTAAACCTTCTGGGTGACAAAAATAGCTTCACTGGACAATTTTTTAAATTTGAGCTTCATAATCAGCCGTGGTATTATCACTCATACCAAATCAAGAAGAAGCTTGGGAACCAGTAAAGAAAGTTCTGATCACCTTTTCTTGACTTTAAATCTCAAATACATGCACTTCCCGCTTGCCACAATTCACTGGAAGCTAAGAAGCATATTTAGTATTTCATTCAGTCTACTCTTTATAGTCCACAAATTCTAGAGATTGGGTGATTCCACACATTGGCTTTCTGATTTCCTTACAGAATTGCTTGAGTTTTTCCAGATGAATCTCTGATACAAACAAAACAAAAACTTGTCTATTTGTTAGGAAAGAGAAAATACTGCACATACTTATTTCACCACGTGCATAAAGCAGATAATCTCCTCTTGCACAAACAGTCTATCAAATGAGGACACTCCAGTTTTTATTTCTTGAGCAGATGATGCTGTTTGTGGTAGGTGGAGACAATGCCTTGGCAGCCAGTAACCTCCATGTACAAACCCAAGTGGTCTCATTATTCAGAGTCCTTGAATAGCATTTTCAGTGTTCTTGAACCAAGAATTTGTCCATTTTTCAGAGCCTCCAATGTCATCCCCAGATTCATTTTTCTTTGCTTCTCCAAGTTTTCAGTTCCTTCTCCTTCCAGAGTGATTTCCCTAGCTGGCCACTTTACAAAGGAGAATTTTACCTGCTGCTATGAATTAAATTCAGGGAGGACAGTGAAATACACAAGCAATCATTTATCAGACTCATAAAGCCACAGAATCGGTTAACTTAGTTCTCAGAAGAACCTACATTTTTTATTAATAGCAATGCTTGTGGGATAAAGCACCAAAATGATTAATTAAAGTCTTCATTCACTTTACATATGTAGACATTCTCAGGTTCTTATCTTTTTAGGATAGGATTCCTTTTCTTTCCATTTCTGTTCTTCTCTAACTAAACTTTATGAATAACCTCTGTGAATAACTTGTTTTTGAGAAAAATAAAGGATTTTTGGAGGTTAGGGTTGCTATTTTATGGTATTCAAGTTTGTCATTTTCTGACAGTGAATACTGTCAGAGGAAGACGACTAGTTCTTTTAACTAATCTTCTTGCAGTGTCCTATGATTGGAAAAGATCCTGATGTCTATTCTTTGTAAGAAATTACTAATTTTGTTGTTGAAAATTATAGCAAAATATCTTCCGTAAATCAGCAATGCCTACCATACGTGGGTAGTGTAATCCAATAGTATATATATATATTTTTTTAATTTTTTAATTGTGTCATGTTAGTCACCATATAATACATCATTAGTTTTTGTGTTGTGTTCCAAGATTCATTGTTTACATGTAACACCTAGTGCTCCATGCAATACATGCCCTCCTTAATACCCACCACCAGGCTCACCCAGCCTCACCCCCTTCCCCTCTAAAATCCTCAGTTTCTTTCTCAGAGTCCACAGTCTTTCATGCTTCATCTCCCTCTCCGATTTCCCCCAATTCACTTTTCCTTTCCTTCTCCTAATGTCCTCCATGTTATTCCTTATGTTCCACAAGTAAGTGAAACCATATGATAATTGTATTTAAAACAAACTAAAAAAGTAGACCCCAAAAGTCCACAATATACTAATCCTACAGCTTTGGTTCTCTCTAGAATGAATAAACAAATCATAGACTATTTAGAAATAAAATAAAAAGGGCAAAGTTACATGTAGACAAGGTACTATGAATGAACAGTCTTCTCTGTGGGTTTTCTAGGTATGATAGAGTCTGTTATAATTCCTTAGGATAAAACAGAATGCCTATTAGCAAGACAATTTGCTTAAGCTATAGAGGAAACCAAGGAAATTCACTCCTAAACCATGAGGATGTGGTTACTAACCATGAGAATGTGTCCTCCATGAGGAGTGAATACTAAACCAGTAGTGTGAAACACTACTGTGGACACTGTTATTTTTGCATGAACATAATCAATAATGACTTCTGGTTACTAAGACAGCTTTTATTTAACTAGTCATTCTTTAAATGTGGTCCCTGAGCCAATAGCATCAGCAACACCCTGGAATTTCTTAGAAATGGCCCTATTTTAGTCCTCTAGGATTGTTATAACAAAATACCATAGACAGGGTGGCTTAAACAAAAGAAATTTATTTTCCCACAAGTTTGGAGGCTAGAGAGTCCAAGATCAAGGTGCCCACCAATTTGGTTTCTGGAAAGCGCTCTCTTCCTGGCTCACAGACAGTTACCTTCTTGCTGTGTCTTTACATGATGGAAAAAGAAACTCTGGGGCCTCTTCCCTTTATTATAAGGGCAACAGCCCTGCTAGATGAGGGCTTTATCACCTCTTCACAGGCTCTACCTCCAAATATAGTCCTGTTGGGGGTTATGGCTTCAACATAGAGATTTCGAGGGGACACAAACATTTAGTCTGTAAGGTCCCAACCCAAATGTAATGGGCCAGAAACTCTGGATTTAATAAATCCTCCAGCAGTTCTGATGCACACTAAAATCTGAGCGCTAACACTAAGGGAGTGGTATTCAACCCTAGTTACCCATTAGAAACATGCCAATATGTGGGGCTCACTCTACTACAATAAATTCAAAACATCTATGGGTGAATCTTGGGCAGTGATGTTTCCGAAACCTCCAAGGTAATTCTTATTTGTGGCCAAAATAGCAAACCACCATTTTCAATTCTAGTTACTCCCCAAACCTCATTATTCCTGAAATTTGTTTTATCCCTCTCTTCCATCGTCCTACAATAATCCATAAATTATAACCCAATTTCTTCAGCCAAATTCATAAAAACCTATAGAGGCATAACCATTATGGTTTGGAGAAAATTTTATTTTCTACTCTGTATTATAGAAAATAGCCTCATCAATAGTCTTTTTGTTAAATGTAAAACTGATTATAGCTAATTAAATCTTATTTTCAAATTCCTTCCTCATATAATATATCCCAACAACTTAAGTATAATATATCCCAACAACTTAAGTATATCTTAGACGTTAAAGTATTTCATTAGCCATAGAGTTCTGTGTTGATGTAAGGTATCATTACTGTTAAAAGGAATATAAGGTCCTAGGAGACAGAGAATATGTTTATTTACCTCCATCTCTTCAGTACCTCGAAAAGTTCTGGGATATCCAGAGATCAATTTGTTTATTTTTAATAATTTTTTTCATTGATTAATACTGTAAATTGAAATCAACACAAACAAGAATTTTGATACCTGGACTTTAAACTGAGTTACAATAAAATAGGCATAGGATCATTTATAAAGCATTAACGCTTCAGAAAGAAAATTAAAAGTAGAACATTTGTAAAAGTTGATGGCAGAATATCAACATAAATAAAATATCTCTGAGGAATAAAAATAAAATATCTCTGAGAAAAACATGAAAAAAATCTGCTTTGAAAATATAGTACTTTGTTGCCTGTGACTCAAAGGGATAAAGATAATGAGGAGGAGGAGAAGGAAAAAGCAGGAGGAATACAATGGTTATAATTAATGCAATCTCTCTATAATCTAGGCTACACAAAGTTCTAGCCAAGAATTCCTTTAGCAATTATTTTCAGCCCAAAAAGATGCATGTATGTATATATAATATTAATATTAATGTTAATATTAATATATGAAATATTGAAATTATATATATATATATATAATTATATATATATAATATATATATATATAATATATATATATATAAAATATCCCCAACTTTGGAGATACATCTATAGATCTATCTATATATCTATATCTATCTATCTCTATCTATCTCAACAATTGAGACATTAAAGTCGATTAGACTTGGGATCTAATTCTATTTCTATCCTTGTTTTTGCTTTTCCATGTGACTTTGGGTAGGTTGAATGACTTCTCTCAAATTGTTTTCTTCTTATGTAGTTTGCTATGGAGCTGAAATAAGGTTGCATAATTAATCGCCTTATAGAATGCCTCACATATAATAGACACCAAATAATTTAATTCTCTTTCTTCTTTTCCCCTGAAGATATTAATACCTACGTTTAAGTAGAATTGTGTTGTTTCATTAGGTATATTGCAATTGATCAGTGAAAGCAAAACTTCGACCACAGAATTAACATTTCTAATAGCATTTCTAGTCATTTTGTTTCATAAGCTTTTGTTCTAAGGACTGATTTTATTTTCTGTGTTATTTTACTGATTGTTTTTTCACACTTGTCTGAAGAGCAGAGAGATATTTAAGAATTGAAATAATACTGAACTCAACCTTGTTCACTTAATATTTCAGTAGTCAGAGCATCACCATTATCACCTGTTATTTATTAGTAAAGAGCTGTGAAAAGCCTGGTCCTCCCTCCCCTCCCAGAATATTGTATTTGAATAAGCAGCGCAATTCAGAGTATAACACTCCCTGCTTTATATTTTACCAACAACCTCTTGACTTCCTCAAGAGTATTAGTGCTCTGAAAAAGACAATTTCCATTTACATTAGTGTGTAGTACAAGTTATCTTAAATAATGTGTCATGAAGATCTTCTTGCAGAAAAACAACAGAAAAACAGCCCAACCCAGCACTAGGAGAGACTGCTTTCCATTATCGAAGTAGAATGACTGGGACTGTAGAAGAGAACATGATTTATATATAAATGAAAGAACATACCTAGATGTACATAGGAAAATTCTGGAGTGATTATCAGGAGCTTGGTTATGTCTGCTTGCTATTTCAGCAGAAATCAAAAGCACAACTTACCTTCCCCAACTCTCAGCAACATTTTGAGTAAAAACCATGAAGAGCTATATGATGTACTAAAAAAAAAAAAAATTTTTTTTCAACACATTCTAAATATCTCCTTTTCATCAGTATTAGGTGGCTTCAGGAATATGCTATAGTGGGAAGAAACTTAGACTGGAAACATGGAGACTTAGATTGATTATTGGCTCTGTTCTCTAGTTTTGTTTGTTGTGTATTGCTGGGTCCAACTGATTCAGTCTATACAGTGAAAAAAAAAATTGTACTACATGACCTCCAAAAGCACTTTGAAATTTTAACATTCTGGAATGCAATAAGACTCATCCAAATTTGCTCGTTTTCATGATTTTTAATGTGCTGTGGAAATACTTAAATCATTGACCATCATTTTGATGTTTGAAGATATGTCAAAGCCTACCTTCAAGGGTATTCAAAGTCTGCCTATATAGTTTGGGGATTATGAAAACACTCCAAAGATAACAAGGTTATTTAATTTAAAATCAGCATGCGCTAGGATATTACCCACAAAACTGAAAAGGAAATGAAAGTAATGGTCCAATGGCTTGAATTCATTAGGTTCTGCCTGAGGGAGGATTTACATAGACATCTTATGTGAAAGGATAGGAAAAAAAAAATCACCCTCTCCTTTCCCCACACCTCCTAATTGCCTAACAAAATGCCATTGTTTAATGTTTAATAAATTCCTTCAAGTAGATGGCAGAAGCCAAAATATAATTAGCAAGGTCAACACAGAAAGAAACCCAGATGGCTCAGTGGAATATGGGGAAAAACTACTTAGGAGAAACCAAAAGACTCAAATCTATTAAACATTAGGGATGCCACCAAACATTTCCCAGGAGATATTAGAAGTGTTGGGGTTCCTTCTTAGCCACTTTCTTTTTTACTTTAAAATTCTTTTTTTTTTTTTTTAAGATTTTATTTATTTATTTGACAGAGAGAGATCACAAGTAGATGGAGAGGCAGTCAGGGGCGGGGGCGGGGGGAAGCAGGCTCCCCGCTGAGCAGAGAGCCCGATGCAGGACTCGATCCCAGGACCCTGAGATCATGACCTGAGCTGAAGGCAGCGGCTTAACCTACCGAGCCACCCAGGCTCCCTACTTTAAAATTCTTAAGGAAAGGAGGGAAAAGTGCATTCTCCTGGTGCAGAAATGGAAAGGAGGGAATAATTCTGTATTTTACAAATTGTCCACAAATTGCAAAGGAATTTTTACCAAGACAAAATTTAACTCATCATTCCTTAGGACTGTAGCCAACTGAGCTGAGGGAAAGCAGAGAATCAGGGGAGAAAGGCAGACTGCTCACAGAATTCCAATATTACCCTTAATAAATCCATAGTTAGCATCTGAGTTAGGAGCACAGAGATTCCATGATCTGTATCCTGGGTCTTAAAAATAGTTCATATTCCTGGTTATATCCAGGGGGGTGGAAGCACAGCATGTGTGGAAGGGAAAGAACAAGTGAGACGAAAAGAGAAGCATGTTGGGGTGGGGGAAGTGACTAACACCCAGTGATGCAGAAACTAATTATGTATGCTTAGGCTAATGGGGCTAAACGAAGACAACTTGGAAAAGATGTGTAATATTGCTGAGAATTTAACTGAATGACTCAAAAATGCAATTAACAGTCATTTCACCCTCCATGACCAGGTTTCCATCATTATCTGACATTATATTTTTGGAATAAGGTTAATATTTATAGAAGTGGTAGTATATGAAAACCTAGCATTTGGGACTTTCTATGCATGATTAATACATTTTATTCCTCTTCTAATGTCCTACTTGCCTTCATACCAGGCTAATGTAAAGAATGACCCAGAAAGTTCAAAACACACTAATCATCTTTGTGTGCACAAAAATGAAAGTAATGTGGGTGTTCACAGTGATTGAATGTTTAATGATTTATAATTGTTCTCTTCTCACTATCTCCTGAATGTACCTGGGAATTTTTTTTTTTTTTAAAGATTTTATTTATTTATTTGTTAGAGAGAGAGAGAGAGCGCGTGAGCACAGGCAGACAGAGTGGCAGGCAGAGGCAGAGGGAGAAGCAGGCTCCCCGCAGAGCAAGGAGCCCGACGTGGGACTCGATCCCAGGACGCTGGGATCATGACCTGAGCCGAAGGCAGCTGCTCAACCCACTGAGCCACCCAGGCGTCCCTAGGAATTTTTTTCTTAAAAGAAGTTAGAAATCAGGTGTTAGAAATCATATAGGTGTTATAAATATATATAACATAAATATAAATATAGGTGTTAGAAATCATCTTTTCATCTTGCTAGTGATGATAGTGGCACATCTCTATTTGTCAAAAATTATTGAGCTGTATACCTAAAAAGTGGATTTTATAATGTATGTGTATTTTACCTCACCAAACATGACTTTTTAAATGCCCAGAACTTGGAAAAAAAAAAAAAAAAGTATCTAGTAAGTCAAAAAAATTAATGTGTCAGTAGAAGTCAAGTGACTTATTTTAAAAATCAGTTTTGAATAGGTTATACATATTCATGAAGCAAAATTTAAATGGTACTTAAGGGTATATGATGAAATCTCTGTCCTAATTTCTTCTACCCACCCTATTTCTTTCCTTTGAAGACAGCTGCCCAGTTTTATGAATAGTCTCTTAGAGGAAGTATTCTCTACATATAACAACCATATGTGTGTTTCATCAGTTAATGCCACTGATCTCTTGATGAAATGCTTTTCATTTTCACCTACTGAACACTAACTATGTAGTATTCTTATAGATCCCAGGCTGATATCTTTCCTAATATGTATTTTTTAAATCTACGAGTAAGGTAGGTTCTCCTTGGACAAGCTATCTTCAGGAATCTCACACTAGGGGCAAGAACAAGATATCCAGCTCTGAGGAATTTTCCCTAGTTCTTCTGAAGTTTCTCGTGGCCCAGGGTTATATATTATATGTGTTATCTCTTCTAGTCTTTTTTCTCCCTAGCAAATAGAAAGCCATTTCTCATCCTTCGCCTTGCCTCACTGAAAGACTGCTTCCCACAAATATGGCACGTCTGCATGTTTCCTCATGAAAAGTTTCCATGGCCAGCTTACACTGCCTATATCCAATGTTCCAAAGAAAGGATTGTTCATGTTGGCTCAGAGAATAAGTCAGTTACATCGGAGAGCTGTGTGAGGCTGCTCGGGAACTACAGCCATAGGCATCTCTTCTGACCTTTCCAAGTTTCATTGACAATGTTGTTCATTATTCCTGAGAGCACAAGAGAAGTACCACTTAACTCTGCCATCTTATTAACTCAGTTTATTAACTTTCAATAGTGCAAAGTCTTTGCCTCATAAATACATTAAGGAATAGAAGAAAATTTTGTTTGTAAGAGTAGTTTGGGTTGGAAAAGGGATTCCAGATGACGTATTTTGAGCTTCAGAATTAGACTATGACTATAAAATACAGAGGGATTTGAGGCTGCTGAGAACAGCCTTTTCAGGTTTGTCAAATTAAGCCTTTTTTCTTTTTCTTTCCAACAAACATTCCTTGGGGGTCCAGTACACACAAAAATTCATGGTGATAAAAATCACTGGATTTTTGTCCTGTTTTTTATCCCTTTGTCCCACTTCCCCCCCTTATTTATCCATCTTTGGTTTCCAGTAGCACTCTTGATAGAAATCACTTATTAAAAAATATATATGCCTGAGTTTTACTCCAGACCCAATGGATAAGAATCACCAGGAGTGTGGCCCTAGCAAAACATTTTAATAAACTACTATGGTGATTCTGAAACCCAGCCAATTTTGATAACCACTGTCCTAAATTACAGAATCTAGAACCACCAAAAAACAAAACAACAACAACAAAAACCAAAGTCCAACCTAAAACTCAAATTATTTCCATTTTATACCATCCGTAAGTCACAGCGGCTAAACTTTTGAAGGCCAACTGTAATAGTTTGTCTCCAGCTTCTTAACCCATGAATATAATTAGTAAGGTTAAACTGAAGTTAATCTCCTTGTCATCATAAAAGCATTTCAGGCCCAACAAATTCTATTTTATCTATTTTAAAACACATACCCCTTCGGAATACTGTTTAACATCTGCTTTCAGCAGAGTGACAAAAATCAGATGACTGGATCCATCAAAAGAGAGAGACAAACTTGTCACTCATCAAAGAGTACACTTAGTTACAGAGAAGAGAAATAAAGCTATTTAGAGAAGAAATTGGGAATGTCTACAATGAATTGAAGCACCAAGCAATCATTTTGACAGCATGTAGAAGAAAACACCTAAGCAGAACCACCCCCCCACTACCCCCCCCCCAAAAGCACTGGCTATTTGTGTATTTTGTGATTCACAGGGCAATGAGGATGTTTCAGATCATATCATTCAATTAGAATTTGTTGCTGCTATTCACCAAGAACTCTGATGTGTCTTACTTATTACTTTACCCAACCCTTATAACAACACAGTGAGTTAAGTATCCTCTCCATTCTACAGATGAAGGAATGAGGAATCAGAGGTGTTAAGTTATCCAAACAGACACTGCTAAGTGTCAAAGGGTTACCCCCATACAATTATTATTATTATTTTTTTTAAAGAAACAAGCAAATGAGCATCACAAGTAGGCAGAGAGGCAGACAAAAAGAGGTGGAAGCAGGCTCCCTGCAGAGCAGAGAGCCCAATGTGGGGCTCGATCCCAGGACACTGGGACCATGACCTGAGCCAAAGGCAGAGGCTTTAACCCACTGAGCCACCCAGGTGCCCCCCCATACAATTATTTTGGTGCTTTTTATGCTACAACAAAATTGCCTCTTTTGCTATACACGTTAGCCTCCCTTAGGCTGCCCCTCTTCTACAATTTGCCCTTCATTTATATTTTCTCCAGTGTTTCTACAATCTCCTATTCCTTCTTTGATGCATCTTTTCATAACTGGCCATTCTCACTTCACCTTATTCCCAACCACCAAATACACGCAACATTTTTGGGATCTTAGAATACTCTGAGGAACATGTGAGGAGAGACCAGGCTGATCTGGAGTCTTAAGAGAATAAATCAGCTTCATGATGCCTGCTGGTATAATGACAACAG
Organism: Enhydra lutris kenyoni; assembly: GCF_002288905.1. NCBI lineage: Eukaryota > Metazoa > Chordata > Mammalia > Carnivora > Mustelidae > Enhydra > Enhydra lutris. The sequence continues at coordinate 19,524,995 of NW_019154110.1, forward strand.
AGAATGGGATGTTTAAGTCAGTTCAGAAATGTAAACATGCACAAAATTTACATAAGGGTGAAGAGCTATTTTCTCATTCTACAGTGTAATCCAGATTATACCTGCCTCCTAATTATTGTGAAAACTACACACTGTAATAAGATTATTTCAGGAGAGATAGGAAAGACAAGATTATGAATGGAAACACAGGTCTCAAGATGAAGTCTTTCATGCAGAGATCTTGTTTGTTTATATATTTTTTCTTACAAGCTCATTCCCTTGTGACAATAAGTACAGATGCATTAACATTGAAGGGAGAAAGCTTACCTGGAGGCTGACATTCTAGAAATCTAAGACACCATACTCTGGCCTCTCCGTTGTCTAACAAGGAAAAGAGAACATAAATTCAGGGCTGACATTCACCCTGCAAACAATGACAGGCTCCTAAGAATTGTGTGGCTTTGCTTTCCATTTTGAGTGGTTAGTTGCTGTAATGGAGCCGTATGGTAATTAAATACTTTCACTATGATCTGCATAATTCATAAGAATTATATAGAAAGGTAGGATAATACTAAATGCCTCCATTAATTCATCAACAATTAAACAAAAATGAGATAAATATTAAGATCAAAATGAGTTTGAGATCTATACTCTGAAATGTTTCCCAGTGCTGGTTTATTATTATTATTATTATTATTATTATTATTATTATTATATCTATGCATCATTCCTTTTAAGAAGACAAAGGAAGAGGGATACCTGGGTCACTCATCTGGGTAAGTGTCCAACTCTTGACTTCGATTCAGGTCATGATCTCAGGGGTGTGGATCAAGTCATGATCTCAGGTCATGATCTCAGGGTTGTGGGATTGTGCCCTGTGTGGTGCTCTCTGCTCAGCAGGGAGTCTCCTTGAGATTCTTCTTCTTTTTTTTTTTTTTTAATTGTGTTATGTTAGTTACCATACAGTACATCATTAGTTTTTGATGTAGTGTTCCGTGATTCATTGTTTGTGTATAACAGCCAGTGTTCCATGCAATCCTTGACCCCCTTAATACCCATCACCAGGTTCATTCATTCTCCCTACCCCTCTTCCTTCTAAAACCCTTTGTTTGTTTCCCAGAGTCCATAGTCTTTTATGGTTCGTCTCCCACTCTGATTTCTCCCCCTTCATTTTTCCCTTCTCATAATGTCCTCCATGTTATTCCATATGTTCCACAAATAAGTGAAACCATATGATAATTGAAGTTCTCTGTTTGACTTATTGCACTTAGCATAATCTCCTCCAGTCATATCCATGTTGATGCAAAAGGTGGGTAGTCATCCTTTTGGATGGCTGAGTAATATTTCATCGTGTATATGGACCACATAATCCTTATCCATTCATCTGTTAAAGGGGATCTTGGCACCTTCCACATTTTGGCTATTTTGGACATTGCTGCTGTGAACACTGGGGTGCATATGGCCCTTCTTTTCACTACATCTGTATCTTTGGGATAAATACCCAGTACTGTAGTTTCTGGGTCATAGGATAGCTCTATTTTTAATTTTTTGAGGAACCTCCACACTGTTTTCCAAAGTGGCTGCACCAATTTTCATTCCTACCAACAGCGTAAAAGGGTTCCCCTTTCTCCACAACTTTTCCAACATGTGTTGTTTCTTGCCTTGTTGATTTTTGCCATTCTAACTGTTATTCTTTCTCCCTCTTCTTCTGCTTCTCCCCCCACTCATGTGCATGCTTGTTCAGCTCTCTCTCTAAATAAGTAAATAATCTTTGGGGCGGGTGGGTAGCTCAGTGGATTAGACCTCTGCCTTCGGCTCAGGTCATGATCTCAGGGTCCTGGGCTCTAGTCCTGCATCGGGCTCTCTGCTCAGCGGGGAGCCTGCTTCCCCATCATCTGCCTGCTGCTCTGCCTACATGTGATCTCTCTCTCTCTGTCAAATAAATAAAATCTTAAAAAAAAAAAAAAAAGAAAAGAAACAAAAGGGGCTCCTGGGTGGCTCAGTGGGTTAAAGCCTCTGCCTTTGGCTGGGGTCATGGTCCCAGGATCCTGGGATTGAACCCCACATGGGGCTCTCTGCCCAGCAGGGATCCTGCTTCTTCCTCTTTCTCTCTCTGCCTGCCTCTCTGCCTACTTGTGATCTCTGTCAAATACATTTTAAAAATTTTTTTATAAAAAAAAAAAGAAAAGATAACTAAATAATCTTTAAAAAAATACAAAGGGGGAATATGAACCTTACTTTTATATAAAACAATTCAAATCCTGAGACTATGATCTTGACAACTATTTTAAATCTGTTTCCTCAAAAGCAAAGTTAGGATTACTTTAATACCTACATTACAAAGTTTTAAAAAGGTTTAATGAGATAAACCAGGATCCACCTGATAGGTGTAAGAGCAAACGTTAGCTGTTGTCCTTTTTAAACTACACTCAGGGAAGATAAAGGTCTGTAAGGCTCATGCCCATCTCTATTTAGAACAGAGTGACTTTGGATGTCTTGTTTATACTGACCATAGCCCAAAGAAACAAAGCACCAACAGCAGTCAGATAAATAGGCCTCCTCTTCCCCTTTGAACTATTTTTCCTTTGGTAATTCGTACCTGCGATTCAAAAATTAAGTCAAACATATCAGAAATACTCTGTTGTTTACTTTTGCCTTTTCTGTGCCATTTGAAGGATGGAAACAGGCATTTTATACATTTTCAAAGTGGCACCACATACTTGTTCACATTACTGATTTAAGAAACAAGAATTCTTGAAAGGAAATCAATTTTGAACATGGAGCAATGCTAAATCTTGCCACAAAACAACAAATCTTTGGCTAGACATTTTACAGATCATCTTCCATACCATTAACTTATATCATACTGTATACAGCGATTTGACACCTTCATTTTGCACCAACCCTCTCAAAGCAAGACTTTATGTAAGATACAGTAGAAAGCAATAGCAATTAGTTTACAGATGTGTTTGAATTTAATACTTGTAAGGCTTATTTCTTAGAAACATGATAGGAGAGCCTCAGCTCACGTATACCTGTAGGGACTGTAGGGTTGAGTTTCCTCTTACCATGTTATTTCTTCTACCACCCACTCTGCTGTTAGCCCTGCATTCATTGCTGTATCCGTTCCCCAGAGCACACAGTCCTCTGCAGCCCCACCACTCGCAACACTATCTCAGTCCTAAGACCATCTCATTATTCTCTTTATCTCATTAATACTATCTTGATACTATCTCTATTATGACCACCATCTCCACTGCCTGTCTTTATTCTCTTTTTTCCTGCCTCCTTCAGTACTTCTTTGCCTTTGGTGTGTTTTATAGAATTACGTAATAACAGTGGTGTCCAATTCTTGCTACCTCATGAATACCCCCCACTACTTTTCTTAATTTCTGGAGCTTAGCTTAGACTTCATGCTTCATCCTCTCAAGCAACTTAGTGCTTCTGTACCTAAGAAAAGATTTCACCATGGAGTTATTTGCATGGTGCATTATCGATGCTTTAAAAGTGATGTAGATTTTCATCCATTTTAGGTTTCAGTTGATTGCATGCCTTAGCATGAGGTTGGCAGTGAGAAGGAAAATGCTTTTGCAACAATCAGGTTCTCCCTGGTTAGAAATCCAAGTGTTTGTTCTCTATTTTTTTATAGTTACCTGATGCAATGGGGGGAAGTAGAAACTGTCATCATGTTCACAGAGAGATTACCCATGGCTGAGGTTTCAATCAAATATTTGAAAGCTTCTCCCCATCTGTGAGAGTGGAACTATAATAGGCTTTTAGGGTTCTTCCTTCCCTGTCATTATATGTTGTTGTTGTTGTTGTTGTTTTATAACAACAGAACCTCGGTGTACTTTCAATGATTATGAATCTAAATCTCATTTTCACTTACTGACAGACTTTTCTCTTCTAAAACATGGAAGACTTATCTTACTAAGGATCTGGTAACCTTGAGAATTCTGTGTTGGGATTTTAGCCACTTTAGGAAGTGGCTACTGATAAAAATCTAACAATTTTGTTGGAGTTTGGAGTTTGGAGTGTTGTCTTTTCTTTTCTTTTTTTTTTTTTCTTTTCTTTTTTTTTTTTTTTGCTAATGGAGTCTGTCTAATGAAGACAATATGCACAAAGTCAAAAAGGGGTATTTAAGTCAGCTTTCAAAAACTCTGTGGTAAACTTAGGTTGGAGAATGTATCTTGGACGTGAAGTCATCTTGTTGGCCTGCACATTACTGAGCTGAAAACAAAGAGGCACAGAGCAAATGGCTAGTCTCAATCACAGGGAGAAAGGAGCAGAAGATATCCCAATCCCACTTCATTTCTCTCATTTCCAGGAGACCTGATTCAGTCAGGTGAGCTGGATGCCTGGAACTTGGAAGGCCAGTGTTCTTCATACTGACTGTTTAGCAGAGGTAACCTACTCATTATTGAGATTATGGACTAAAGAGATAATTTCCCCTAGCAGCAGCTATAAATAGGCTATGAGTTAATGCTTACTGCTTAAAAAATATCCTCTGAGAGAAGAATAGTACCCAATACAAACACTTTTAGGAAGGGGAGCAGGCATCTCTTTTTTGTGTGGTCTCTCCTCCATGAATATGTGGGAATCAAGTCATGCTCCACAGAAATCAAGGGCATACAATCTTGGTACCTCTTCAGATAGTCCTGTGAGAAGACTGTAAAAACTGAGATGATGTTCACTATCTGTGAGTGAGACATCCTTCAAAGAAATTTTTTAAATCCTTTTAAAATCTTACCTGAATCAGGTTTCCTGGGACTTAATATAATCTTGAAGATAAAATTGTCTCTTTTCACTCTGATTCAGTAAATTCCACCAATGTAAATATTCAAGATGAAACTGGAAGATAGTATTATTTCAATCATATTTAGAATCCTGAGAACTAGAGCTTGCTTTTCCTTCCCTATGGCCAGCCCCTCTTTTATAACCAACAGGTCTCTGTATCTTTTCAGTGACTTTGAATCTAAATATAGCTTTCACTCATGAAAAGACTTTCCTTACTCCTCTGTCTTCATTATGTGGCTTCCTAGGTCATTGCAGAAGCAAGCATGAATGAGAATGAAAACTATATGTCAGAGGCTACTAGGGACCAGGCCTGGACATGGCACTTACAACCTCCCTCATATTTTATTACCAGAACTCAGTTGCATGGCTGTAAGGAAGGCTCAGATATATAGTCTGTGTGTTAAGGGAAAATGATAATAGGTTTGTTTAAAGATAACCCATCTCTGTTACAAAATGTCAGAAATAGATGGAGAAGTCTTAACTGACTTAGAAGACAAAAGGAAGCAGATACCCAAGCCTGGTGGAAGGAAAGGGAGAAAACAAGACAGAGGAAAGACTAAAGTGAGCTAAACTGCAGAACTTCAGAGAGCCTTAGAAATTGGAGACGCCAAGAACCTCTGAAACATAAACGTGTGGCAGGTCTGAAGAGAGACTGGTATGTTTGCATACACAGAAATTAGAACCCCAAAAACCTTATTCCATTCTACTTGCCAAGGGACTATCAAACCTCAACATCAGAAAAATAACAGAATTTATTTCATGGTGATGTTTCTACAACTAAGAATAGAAAAGAGGTACTGTATTGGAAATAATGTAATGTTTGAAAGTCACTGTACATAATGATGAGGACTACTATAGCCCCTTTGCCTTTATTAAATTCAAAAAACCACTAGCAACTAGGAAATACCAGGTCCACCTCCAGAGCAGCTATATGGGTATTACTTCTGGGCAGAGGCTCCACATTAAGTGCCTGTAGATATTTAGTTATGAGAAGATATTAAATATGCCCATTTCTGGGGCACCTGGGTGGCTCAGTTGGTTAAGCATCTGCCTTTGGCTTGGGTCATAATCTCAGGGTCCTGGGATCAAACTGCATGTTAGGCATCCTGCTCAGCAGGGAGTCTGCTTCTTCCTTTGCCCTCACACCACTTGTGCACGTGCTCTCTCTCTCTCAAATAAATAAATAAAATCTTTTTTTTTTAATGCCCATTTCTTATATAATTACTCTCTAGATAAGATTTGTTCACATTATGGTTGCTTTCATTCCAAATCTCCAATCACCTTTAATATGTTCTTCTCTGAACTATGTACTCTCAGCCAAGGATCAACGTACATTGGAGGTAACCCCCCTCATGTGAAAGATACAGAAGAAAACTAGCTGGGAAACAAATGACCTTGGAAGAAAAACATTACAGAGAGCAGAATAAACACTTTAAAAACACTCTAGAATATCCTAGAGAGAGAAAAGAGAGTAGCATTAAAAAGAACCTGAGAAGGAACACTCAGATAATGGAAAGAACAAAAAGGTGGTGGAAGAAGTAATATAATGACAAAGAGAAAAGACAGGTGCCAACCAAGGAGGTCAATGATGAATGCTCAGCATCACTTCCTCACTCTGGTTTTAACTCCAGCCTACACATCCAGCTCTGCAAAGGTCCTGATTATGTTAATGGGACAGTTATTAAAGAAATAGGCCATGTATCAAAGTGAAACCACTTAGTTTAAGACTTTGATTTTCTCCGCTCTCCCTCCATTATTCATGTTAGGTTATTCCTATCTTCTTCCCTATGTTCTGTCTTTGTTCTGACCCTGAGTTGCAATGTTGTATACTCAAATGAGTGTGGGCTTCACAGCTGGTAATAAGAGGGTTTGTGTTGTGTTGTTACCACTTATTGAATGGACAAACATGGTCAATAACATAATTCCTTAAACCTCGTTTTTTTCATCTGGACAACAGAACTGATGATGCCTATTTCGTATGATTAAGAGAAATAAATGATACAATGTATGTCATCCTGTCTAACAGAGATTAGGAGAAAGCAAAAGATCAACAAAATGAGGGTTGTTTTTTCTTTCTCCGTGATAAGACTATGTGTGAAATTGTGTCATAGTCTCTTGAAAGGGAGACCCAGTGTCATCTCTATTACAACAGATTGACCTGTTGAGGGGAAACATTTCTGCCATTTAACCAAATTATTGCTATAAGATAAAATAAACAGCTTTGACTGATTATTTTACCAATTGAGTTGCTCAATTCTATTGTCATTGTCTACTTGTAATCTAATTAGTAGCCAAATGAACTCAGTCTCTTTTCCTTTTTGGTTTTATGGTTAAAATACCTAATAAAAACTATAAACATAAAAACCTCTATGGTGGTTCAGAGAAGATGTAATTATTTGATTTCTAAGGGCAAGTCAGTAGTTGTCTTTACGCATATGTTAACTTCTCTCATCGCATGTCTTTTTCTTGCATACAAGGAGAACAGAACAAATTATACTCCTTTTATTTGTGGATAATATTAAATTAGTAAGCATTATCTTTATGAATTACATGTCTAACAAACAAAGCTTTTCTTAGCCATCTAAGGAACAGGGGTATAGTCAGTGAACAAGACAGTATTCCTGCTTTCATTTTCAATGAATGGAGTGCTATTACTCATAGCATTTTGCCCTATACACTCTGTACCACAGAACAAATTGCTAGAATTTTGAAGAAAGCCAAAATGCAATTTTATTGCACTTTCTAATGCTTGTTTGAGAAACTCATTAAAGAAGACTGCAAGGTCACCAGTTCAAGCCCACAGATCACATGGGAGGCAGGATCTGGTTATTCCAGAAACCACCATTTCATCTACACTCGATAATCACTAGCATTGAAATCAGAAAGAGGAATTCCCTTTCTGTAGCTAAATATATATTCAGAAATCACATGTGTCAGGCAGAAGCTGAGGTTTTTAGCCAAAATCCAAAGTCAAGAAAAAAAATGGAGGGGTTGACTATGTTCTCCTCCCAACTGCCAAGTGACCTGAGAGTGGGAGGGAATCTTGGAGCTCAGCTTAAATAAGATCATAACCCTTAATTATAAATAATAGATACAGCTGGCAAACTGAAACATCCAATTTTAGATTCTTTGCAGCTATATGTCTATTATGTGGTTTAGTTCAATAAATTACAACAGCCCTGTGTTTTTGTTGTTGTTTTCCCATCTTCTGGTGCATGGGTTAAGCTTACATAACATATTTGATTGATAGCATGGGTTGGGGACGGGGAGGGAAATCAACCAAAGAGGTTTTTTGCTAATTCTACCAGTGAGTTTAGGAAATTGACATATTCATTCTGGGGCTCAGTTTCCTCTCTATTAAGCTGTTGTTAAACTAGACTTCACTGTGTCCATTTTTTAGCAAAAAACTCTGAACTTTATTTCCTCCTTTATAACTGGGAAATAGTATCTCTATTGAAAAACATAGCATTAAAATCATCTCAATTTCTGAAACTGGAATAGAATGTCAGTGACCTATCATTTCAGGATGATCAGATTATCTTTAAAAAATTTCTTCATCTATTCATTAATTATTTGATATGTCTTTGTTAGACATCTACCCTGTGCATGACATTGGGCTAAGTCCAGGAATTATGAGCCAAAGTGATTGTGTTCTGCTTTCATGGAGCTTATGATTCAGTTGGAAAGATAGAAAAACAAGCGATCAAAGTTTCACCCGTGGCGTGATGTAAGAGTTTAGGATGTCATGGAATCACCTTGTTGGGAGAGAGGGGTCCACAATACTGTGAGGCCAAGACAGATAAGGAATTTTTCAAATTGCATGTTACTGGCCATAAGTTACTGGTAACTTCTACGGGAAAACTGATAAGTTAGCCATAAGTGACTGATAACTTCCATGGGAAAACTTCAATAGAGTAGTGAGTGTTAGAATAGTTTGAAAAAATAATTTTAAAGTGAGGAAATGGAAAAGTATCTATTCGTATCTTCTGCTCATTTCTTAACTGGATTATTTGTTTTGGGGGTATTGGATTTGATATGTTCTTTACAGTTTCTGGATACTGACCTTTTATCCGATATGTTATTGATATGTTATTTGCAGATATCTTTTCCCATTCCAACAGTTGCCTTTTAGTTGTGTTGATTATTTCCTTCACAGTGCAGAACCTGTTTATCTTGATAATCTCCTAATAGTTTATTTTTGCTTTTGTTTCCCTTGCCTCCAGAGACATGTGTAGTAAGATGTTGCTATGGCCAAGGTATAAGAGTTTGCTACCCGCAAACTCTAGGATATTGATGGTTTTCCTCTTACATTTAGGTCTTTCATCCATTTTGAATTTTTTTGTGTATGGTTTAAGAAAGTGGTCCAGTTTTATTCTTCTGCATGTCACTGTCCAGTTTTCCCAGCACGATTTGTTGGAGAAACTGTTTTTTTCCCCCCATTGGATATTCTTTGGTACTTCATTGAAGATTAGCTGAAACAAAAATAAAGACAAATATTTTTGAAGGTTTAGGTCTAAATGGAGAAGAGAGAAATGATGTGCTAACTAAAGTAGGTAACAGAATGTTTTGAGTTTGCAATCTTTTATAAAATACTTTTGAGGATTAAGAACAAGAACATGATTAAAAATTTTTAAATATTCTACAAGTCAGTATTAAATATGGTAAATGTTCATGTTAAAAAATGTAAACCTTCAAAAAAGAATTATTTGTAAAAGTCATCTAAAATCCTGCTGCTTAGATGTAAATGCTGGTAACATTTTGTTGTCTACTCTTGTAGATTTTAATACATATATACATAAGTAAACATATAAACTTATGCATGGTTAATTTTCATTAACATGAGTTTATGCCATACATATTGTTGTGCAACATTTTTTTAATGAAAAATTTATACTAAAAATTTGTCCACTCAATAAATACGCATTTTCTTTAAAACTATATCCTCTTTTCTAATATAGTTCTCACAATATATTTTATTATTCTATTAAATGATCAGGCTATTTTTAATCATCAAACAATGCAGCTGTGGAGTGTAATTTTGTGGTTCCACTGAGATAATTACATACTTGCCCAATTTTTTCTTCAGGACAAATTCCTACAACTAGGTTGGGTTTTACACTAAAATTTTGCACTGAATTTGAACACTTATTCTAAGGCTGCCACAAGAGACATACACTGGAAAACCGTAACAAAGTAACGAATCCACTCTAATTTAGAGCCAACCATGTTTGGGAAGGTGAATGGGGTTCCATTGAATACAGACTGAAAAACTGTATTTAGGCACTTGGGACATTCCAGCAGTCCTGTCCAGTAGAGTTGCCCTGGCAGAAGAGAAATAGCCAAAATAAGGTATAAAGAAAAAACTGTAAGAGGAAGAGATTAGTCATCCAACTTGGCACTGACGTTTGTGAAATGAGGAAAACTGCAGTCTCCTGTATGAGCAGCATTGGTTGGTGGTTTAAAATTTTGTTTCTGAACTAGAAGACTGACAGGCTACAGTTTACCAGGTTACATTTTAGGACTATTGGATGGGAAAAAGCTACGTGATTGACCACCGTGCTACTTAAACTGAAACCAATGGGGGCAGGGAGGGAAGCAATGTAGCAAAAATAGAATACATGTTTCTGAACTACCAGCATCACTTCCTAATATTTCAAGGTAGACAATTATCATGAGTTTGCCTTCTCTTCCACAGAAGGGCATAACTAGCAAAGGATATTTTCTAGCAATCATCCTATAATACCTAAAGTATGTACATAAAGTGAGAAAGTAATTTAATCAGAACAACAACAGCAGTAGACATGCAGGATGAAATTATTTTATATTTGATAGTATCCATTTATTTTAATTGTTGTAACCAATTAAAATATGTTATATGTTAAAAGTAAAGAGGCCGTCCTGTTTTGTGAATGCGTTTCTGAAGTACATTAATTCAAAATGGATGCAGAGGTAGCAAAGAACAAAGTATTATATAGCTGGGTTTTTTGGAAGTCAGCATTTAGAAATGATGTTAACACATAAAATGTTTAAATGGGCTGTAAAATATCACAGAGTATAATTACTTATACATAAAGTATCACACAGTATGATACTACCTCATCTTTGCTTATAATTATTATAAAACCATTTACCTATGAAAACTGCATTCATGTTATGTGGATTTTTAAGAATTTATGAGACTGGGAGATAGCCTGAGAGTTTTGATGTTATACACTGTCAGACTGCTTTATTCTCTATTTGGCCAAGAAGAGAAGCAGGCTAGTAATTTTTGTTTTGAGTGAATTTTTAAAAAAATTTACATTTAATTTTTTTCCCACTTATCAATGCAGAAAAGAAATGCCACAATAGTGTGATTACTTGAATCTTTGTAAAAACTGCAGGATGAGGGCGCCTGGGTGGCTCAGCCGGTTGAGCATCCAACTCTCGGTTTTGGCTCAGGCCATGATCTTAGGGTTGTGAGATTGAGCCCCCCACATTGGGCTCCATGCTAAGTGAGGAGTCTGCTTGAGATTCGCTCTCTCTCTCTCCCTCTCACTCTCCTTCCGTTCTCTCTCTCTAAAATAGATAAATCTTAAAAACAAAAAACTTTAGGATGATATTTATTATAATCATAACATAAATAGTCCTTGGATTGGAATCCTTAACTTTTCATTTGTATAACATATGGGTTTAAGGACTTGACAAATGTCAAAGAAACAGTGTAAAAGTAGAGCTAGTTTTTCATTTTTTATTGTATAGTTTGTGGGTTTTTTTGTTTTTTTTTTTTTTAGTTTTTTTTAACGACTGTCATCCTACAGAGCTCTTTTTCAGTTTGTTCATGTCTTTACTATAGATAATTAAAATCAATTTTCATTACATGGGGTGTCTCTCTTTTTCATTACATACATTTTAGCATGCAAGGCCTGGCAATTCTTTAAATACTCTTATTTAAATTAAAAAAAAAATTTTTGGCAGGTTTCTTACAAATTAAATAAATAGAAATTTAGCTTTTAATCTAATTATGGTGGACTTGATACATGCATAATTAGTGTTTCTCTTCTTAAATGTTACTTCTAAATTTTAATTGTGATAACATCACTCAACATGAGAGTTGCCCTCTTAACAAAAATTTAAGTATATACTAAATTACTGACTACAGGTACAATGTTGTACAACAATCTAGAGCTTATTCATCTTACTTTTCTGAAACTTTATGTCTGTTGATTAGTAACTCCTTATTTTTCCCTTAATCCTGGCCCCTGTCAACTATCGTCCCACTCTTTGATTCTATGAATTTGACTGTTTTAGATTTTTCATAAAAGTAGAACCATGAAGCATTTGTCTTTCTGTTACTGGCTTATTTCACTTAACATAATGTCTTCAGGTTTCATTCATTTTGTTGCATATTACAGAATTGGTCCTCTTTAAACCTGAATAATAGTCCACTGTATGCATATACCATATTTCCTTTATCTATTCATCTGCCATTTATGTGTTTTTACATCTTGGCTGTTGTGAATCATGTGGCAATAAACCTAAGAGTGCTAATATCTCTTCAAGATCCTAATTTCAATTATTTTCTTAATTTTTAATTTTTATTTTTTTAGTAATCTCTACCTCCAGTGTGGGGCTTGAACTCACAACCCTGAGATCAAGAGTCACATGCTCTTCCTTTTTTTTTTTTTCTTAAAGATTTTATTTATTTATTTGAAAAGAGAGAGAGAGCACAAGTAGGGGAAGCAGCAGGCAGAGGGAGAGCAAGAAGCAGGCTCCCCACTGAGCAGAGAGCTGGTTTGAGGACAGATCCCAGCTCCCTGGGATCGTGACCTGAGCCTGAGGCAGCCACTTAGCAACTGAGCCACCCAGGTGCCCCACCACTCACATGCTCTTCCGGCTAAGCCAGCCAGGTACCTCTGACTTCAATTCTTTTAGATAAATATGCAGAAGTGAAATTTCTGAATTATATTTTAGTTCTATTTCTGACTCTTCAAGGAACCTTCGTTCTGTTTTCCAAAGTAGCTGCATGATTTTACATTCCCACCAACACTGAGTGTTCCAATTTCTTCATATACCTACCAACACTTGTCTTTTGTTTCTTTGATAATAGCCATCCTGGTGGCACCTGGGTGGTTCTGTCGGTTAATTCTCCAACTCTTGGTTTCAGCTCAGGTCATGATCTCAAGTGTCATGAGGTTGAGCCCACATCAGCCTCTGTGCTCAGCATGGAGTCTGCCTGGGATTTTCTCGCCCTTTCCCTCTGCTCCTCCTGCTTGTGTGTGCACGCTCTCTCTCTCAAATGAATAAATCTTAAAAAAAAAAAAAAAAAAAAGCCATCCTGACAGGTGTGAGATGATTTTCTGATTTTGATTTGCATTTCCCTGATGATAGTGATATTTAGTATTTTTTTTTTAATGTATCTGTTTCCTACTGGTGTGTTGAGATTGAGAAATGTCCATTCAGTTCTTAGCCCCTTTTTAAATTGGTTTATTAGTTTTGTTATTTTCATTTTTTAGTTTAAGTTTTTGGCTATTGAGTTGCAAGAATTCCTTGTATATTTTGGAGATTAGTCTCTTCAAATACATGGTATGAAATATTTTCTCATATTTTGTAGGTTGCCTTTTCACTTGGTTGGTTCCTTGGGCTGTGCAGAAGCTTTTTAGTTTGATGTAGTCCCACTTGTTTTATTGTTTTCTTTTTTTGTTTGTTTTGACACCTGTACTTTTGGTGTGAGATCCATGTAATCACTGCCAGGTCCAACGCCCTGAGTTTTTCCCTTATGTTTTTTCTAATAGTTTTATGGTTTCAGGGGTGCCTGGGTGGCTTAGTGGGTTAAAGCCTCTGCCTTTGGCTCAGGTCATGATCTCTGGGTCCTGGGATCGAGGTCCACATTGAGCCCCTCATCGGGCTCTCTGCTCAGCGGGGGCGGGAGGCCTGCTTCCCTCTCACTCTCTGCCTGCCTCACTGTCTACTTATGATCTCTGTCTGTCAAATAAATAAATAAACTCTTTTAAAAAAATAGTTTTATGGTTTCAGGTCTTACATTTAAGAATCTAATCCATTTTCAGTTGATTTTTGTGTATGGTGTAAGAAAATGGTTTGGTTTCATTCTTTAGAATGTGGATGTCCAATTTTACTGACATAATTTTGATGCCAGCAGGCTAGGTCCATTCACCCAAAGGGGATCCTGCAGGGCCAGCCGAGAGGGTCCCTGGCTCAAACACAAGGGGTGCCTGGGTGGCTCAGTGGTTTAAGGCCTCTGCCTTCGGCTCAGGTCATGATCCCAGGACCCTGGTATCGAGCCCTTCATCTGGATCTCTACTTAGCGGGTAGCCTGCTTCCTCCTCTCTGCCTGCTTCTCTGCCTATTTGTGATCTCTGTCTGTCAAAGAAATGAATAAAATCTTAAAAAAGAAATCAAACACAAGACAGCAGGAAATATAAGCAGAGTTTACTGAAGGTGTGAAGAGAGTGCAGGTACAGACAGAATGTCCGGGAGACTCAGAAAGTCAAGGAGGGAGTCTCTAAAAGCCTCTGCCTTTGGCTCAGGTCATGATCTCAGAGTCCTGGGATCAAGCCCCACATCAGGCTCTCTGCTCAGTAGGGAACCTGCTTCCTCCTCTCTCTCTGCCTACCTATAATCTCTGTCTGTCAAATAAATAAATAAAATCTTTAAAAAAAAAAAGAGTTTATTACCAGGGATGTTAAATGCTTGGCATCCACATTACAATTCCTGCCTCATAGATCAGGGCAGACATTACTAATGCATTTCAGAACTCTTTCCTCCTGAGTCTTGAAATTGTTCTCAACGAAGTGACCCAGAGAAAATATCACCGGTCTGAATTTATGTGAGTTGAAACTTACTTCTTTTCTGGCTTTTATGTTGATGCTAGTATTAAGGATAAAGTTAAGAGAAGGTTAGGATTTAGCTTTATCATAAGAGTAAATGTTAATCTAGTTTGAGAGGCTTTAACGAGGCTTAGCATTAATATTGGGGTTTTAGATAAGATGAATGCTAGCACTAGGATTCCTTTTAGATGGTATAATTATAAATCTGAGGCTAGAGTTGTGTCTTACAATTTTTTGCTAAATATTAGAGAGGATGAAGTTAGAATTGGGTATATTTTACTGTGAGAGCCAGAATCAGATGAATATCTTGAAAATATTGTAAAACCTCCCAAAGCGGACCTATTTCTTCTCTTAGGATTTGTCTTCATTCTGCATTTTGAAAGAATAGTAATGAAAGAGCTGAAACAACTCTTAAAGGATTCTAATAACTGAGTTGCTGATTTAGTAGGGTCTTATTTTGTAGATTATTTTATACAACTCAGATTTTATGAGTTAATTTTAACATTTGCTTTATAACATTTGTAAGACTACTTACGAAAGTCATTGCAAAATGTTTCAAATATCTTTTAATTGCCATTTCAAAATAAAAAATAAAAACCCAAATCAAGGTGATCAAAAGCCACTAATAAAATGAGAAACATAAGAAAACTGATCCGCATTTGCAGTGAAATACTAAGTCAAACTGAATAGCCACATCTGCATTAGAGTGCATATATTAGTTTCAACCACAATGTAAAATTTATATTCTGTGACCATGACAGTAACATATCACACATGCATTGCTGCTCAATTCCACCAACCTAACTCAATTTATCATTCTTGTTTCAAGACAGAAAACAAGCAGTGCTTTATAGGTATTAGGAGCCATGCCAAACAGGATGAAATTTTAAATCCCTTTAAGAACTTTCTCATTTTTAAGTGTAAAAAAAGAAACTGTCTCTTAAGGAGAACCCTCTTACACTGTTGGTGGGAATGCAAGCTGGTGCAGCCACTCTGGAAAACAGTATGGAGGCTCCTCAAAAAGTTGAAAATAGAGTTACCCTACAACGCAGCAATCGTACTACTAGAGATTGACCCCAAAGATACAAATGTAGTGATCCGAAGGGGCACGTGCACCCCAATGTTCATAGCAGCAATGTCCACAGTAGCCAAACTATGGAAAGAGCCCAGACATCCATTGACAGATGAATGGATAGAGAAGATGTGGTGTGTGTGTGTGTGTGTGTGTATGTGTGTGTATACAATAGAATATCACTCGGTCATCAAAAGAAAGAAAGAAAAGAAGTCTTGCCATTTGCAATGACATGGATAGAACTAGAGGTTATTATGCTAAGCAAAATAAGTCAATCAGAGATAATTATCATATGATTCATTCATATGTGGAATTTAAGAAACAAAACAGAGGATCATAGGGGAAAACAGTAAAAAATAAAAGAAGATGAAACCAGAGAGGGAGACAAACCATAAGAGACTCTTAATCATAGGAAGACAAACTGAGGGTTGATGGAGGGGATGGGGTGGAGGAATGGGGTAACTGGGTGATGGACATTAAGGAGGGCATGTGATGTAATGAGCACTGGGTGTTCTATAAGAGTGATGAATCACTGACATCTACCTCTGAAACTAATAATACTTTATATGTTAATAATTGATTTTAAATAAAAAGATTAAAATTAAAAAAAAGAAACTATCTCTTATTGACATAATGCCATCAAGTAAGTGTAGCTTGCTTGCTTGCTAACTAGTTCTCTACCTATATAGCCCTCCATTTTTTTGAGAGGACTTGAAACAAGGGAAGTAAATGTAGTTAATTTAAAAAAAAATACAAAAATATTTTTAAAAACAGAGGATGAGAAAGTAAGGGTAAAATATGTATATCAAGGCCAGAGGAGCAAATAATAATAAAGAATGCAGGGGTGCCTGGGTGGCTCAGTGGGTTAAAGCCTCTGTCTTCTGCTCAGGTCATGATCCCAGGGTCCTGGGATCGAGCCCCTCATCAGGCTCTCTGCTCAGCAGGGAGTCTGCTTCCTCCTCTCTCTGCCTGCTTCTCTGCCTACTGACAGATCTCTGTCTGTCAAATAAAATCTTTAAATAATAATAATAATAATAATAATAATAATAAAGAATGCAGGTCTTTAGATTATTACATTTACCCAAGAAGATGGAAAATTGATCTCAGACTTCTCTAATTACAAACAGAAAGAGAAAACAAGATGTTGTGAGATTTGAATTGTCCATAAGGCAAAATATTGCCAGTTACTAAGTGAATCAATTTATTAAAAAACAGTCATTTCAAATCTTTGTCCTCTTAAAGCACTCTTTGCTCATATATGCTTCAATATGTTAAAAGATGGAAAGATAAAATAGCATTATCTTTTATTATCTATGTATCCCTAAAAAAAAAAAATTTAAAAATCTCCACTCTCAAGAGCAAAGTTACAGTGTATTCATGCAGATTTCTTCAAGTAAGGTAAGGAGCTGTGGCAGAATAAATCTATTTCCAGTCTTGTAGGCTTTCACAAGACTCCAAAATAGCATCGTTTCATGAGGGGCCAAGTTTCATGTCAAATAGTGTGTAAAATCTAATAATACCCAGCAGGTGATAGAAGCAATGCATGGGGAAAAAAAAATAAAAGCTCCCTAAAAACATTACCAGGGACATTACAGTTGTGACTGAAAATTCTTGAAGTTCTTTTGCTTAGGTTATGTAACTATGGAGAGGGGAGACAGAAAAGGAGTCACAATCTTGGATACTTGCGGCAAGTGCAATTTTCTTCATTTTTCCTCTTCTTATTCCTCTTCCATACTTACCTACTTACAGTTTTTCTGGGCATTTGACAGTGTCAGGGGAGACTGGGCTGGAAAGAACCCTTGCTGGGAGTGGGAAAACCCAAGTTCTAGTTCCGGGTTTGCATTCAGCTCACCTTTCCCTTCATCCTCTTCCAGCTCATTTTACCCATCTTTAAAGAGAAGGCACGACTCCGCTAGTTCACATCCCAAATCTACCTTCCAATAATTATGTGACTTAAGGCAAATCACTTAACATCTCCTAAGCCTTAACTCTTTGTTCATAAATAGGACCCAGCCCTAAATCTTACAGAATTTTGTGAATACTGAATACACAAACATCTCTAGAAAACTTACCAGAGTACCTAAGACATAGAATATGCTCAATGAATGTTATTTCCTTTTCCTTTGTCTTTGCATTCTTCAAAGTCTCCTCAAGCTCTAAAATGTGCTTATATTGAGAAGCAATAGGTGAAAATCACCAGTGAGGGATACAGGATATAGGATAATAGGATCATGCTTTTTAAGTATTCTGGTTAAATTACACCACGACTCTTCACAGGAATCTTTATAGGAATAAATATAGGAATGTAGGCTCTTTATAGGAATGCTGTTTTTCCCTGCTTCAGTTGCCCTGGTCCCAAGATAAGTCCTTGAACCCTAGGGAGTTAACTTGGTCCTAGTTCCCCAAAGGAAAGAAAGAAAGGAACATAGAACTTGATGCTCCAAATTCACCAAATCCTACATTCTTTGTTGTATATGTGTAACTGCCACATACCAGCCAATACCATGCTTGTTAGATGGAGCTGCCCAAAGTGTTTCATTTCCTTCTCTGGCCTAGCAAAAGTTCCCTCAATATCTGTTACAGTGTGTGTGTGTGTGTGTGTGTGTGTGTGTGTGTGTGTGTGCGCGCGCGCGGGGGCGGGGGGCAGTGAGGGAGGGTAGGGGAACAGGAAAGAGGTCCTTCCTCCTCAGTGTTGTGCTAAACAATGATTATACTATTCTCTGTCTAGGTCTGGATGTCTCCATCATGTGTGTCTTTAGTGAGTTTATTTTTTAAGTACACTCATACACACATGCCCAACATATTTCTAAGATATGGCAGGGGTGTCAGAGTGGCTGAATTAGGGAAAAATCTAGCAGTATGAATACACTGTGCCTGGAACTTGCCTTTCTTTAAACCAAAGGGTCACTGTTTTCTTGGTGGGACTGGGTCTCAGGCATATGG
The DNA here is from genome assembly GCF_002288905.1 of Enhydra lutris kenyoni. Classification (NCBI taxonomy): domain Eukaryota; kingdom Metazoa; phylum Chordata; class Mammalia; order Carnivora; family Mustelidae; genus Enhydra; species Enhydra lutris. Next base: position 19,543,610 of record NW_019154110.1, read on the forward strand.
CTCTGGAGTGGGAGCCCCATGCCTTCCCACCCGTACCAGCAGTAAAAATGGGTGGGTGAGCATGCTCTTTGCCATCATCGGTTAGGAACCCCCTCAGACCCACCTGGTCCTTGAGGTCAGGCTGTCCTTGGCCTCATCCATGCTATGCTAACATGGAAGGCAGTAGAAGATTCCCTTGTCCTGCCCCCATGGCTCCTGAAGGATAGTCACAAAAGATGATCAATCTGACTTTGGTATCTCTATTCAAAGAGCTGAGCTATTTATCATTGGGTTACACACACAGGAGGCAATCTCAATATTTTCAAGTGGCCGTCTCTATCATCATGGTCAACGAAACAAAACAAAACAAAAAAACCTGGATAAAAATGGGGCTCATTTCATACGTAAAGTCACAATTGAAACAAAACCCTTTTTCTTGCTTTCTCATCCCTCTGCAGTCCTCCTGCTTTTCCGTTCGGTCGGATTCGACTTCAGTGTCCCATTTCAGAAATCCCTTTGGAGAAGGGGGAACTCTTTTGGCTCTAATGAGTGTACTGAAATTGTTTTTCCAAGAATGATGAAGGCACTCAGACTTTATATGTGTAGTGGTAATTGCTCCCCACACTGCCTTAGCAAGGAACAGAGCTGCTGGGAACAGCAAATACTGCAATGTTATGTAAAGACTCATTACTATCCTTTGCTTCTTGGTTTGCTGGCTCCCAAGGCAGTGATGGGCTCCAGTATGCACCTATGAGAAAACCTTGATGCCATTTAAGGATATGCCACAAGACAAGCTGCAGAAAAGAAAGAAAACATAGCTTAGAAGTGTAGAGACAGAAATGAAGCCGAGATAACCACAGGATACATGTGTGGGTCCACAGAAGTTGCCTCAGGTGCTAAAAATTACCCCCTTATGAGAAGCTAAATCATTGGCTGATTTATATTCCTAAATCATTTAATTTCTTTCATTAAAATTCTCTCTGCCACCCCATCTCCCTCAGCAACTGCTTAGCAGGTTTTTTTTTTCTTTCTTTGAAGATAGATGGGATTGAGAGCTAGAAAGAGAAGCCTTGTCTCTGAGCTTTTGATACGATGGAATGGAGAGGCATCGACTCCAGCCACATGTACTAAATAGTAACTGAAGTACAAGACTCGATGACAAGATGTCAGTAGACTCATTAACAACAGTGGTAGGTGGCTCAGATGCTGGAGTATTATAAAGTCAAAAACATAGGGCATTCTTCTTAGAGGAGTAAGAACTGAAATCCCAAATTGGTTGAAAGATCAAACTGCTGGGGAGATTTAAAGGCATTTAGGAGGTTTAGAATCTTGCCAAAGCAATGCTTTGTTCTTACCTTTATTATTTAAAACACCAATAAAATTTTGGAGTCAGACAAAGCATGACTTGCGGGGCAGCGGGGCATTTAATGAGTATTTAGTATGTGCTGGGCACTTTTTTTTTTTTAAGATTTTATTTATTTATTTGACAGATGGAGATCACAGAGAAGCAGGCAGAGAGAGAGGAGGAAGCAGGCTCCCTGCTGAGCAGAGGCCCTGATGTGGGACTCGATCCCAGGACCCTGGGACCATGACCAGAGCCAAAGGCAGAGGCTTTAACCAACTGAGCCACCCAGGTGCCCCTGTGTTGGGCACTTTTGAACAAATGATTCCGTTGGCCTGCAGAACAATCACTTGGAATGTTTATGACTCTCATTATTAAATGAGAGATGGGGAATTTAAGGCTTCACAATTTAAGGAATTTGCCCAAGATCACACAAGCATGAGCAAAAAGGCAGGATTGAAACCCTGTGCGGATTTCAGAGCCCAAGCAATTTGCATTACACCATGCTGCTGCTACCTTAACAGGGCAGACTAGTGAAAGAAGGAAGAACTTGTTTCCATGGATAGCTTTTGATTTAAAGTCCATATCTTCTGTGCCACTCATTCGGCTCCTAGAACTCAAACTTCATACCCTTCCTTGTGCTTATAGGTGTGTGTCGTGGGTTGCCAGCTAAGAATGGCTGAGTCCAATGTCCAATGACCACTAAGTACCTTTATGACCTTCACCTTTTCATGGCTCAGTGTACTGCCCTTTAAAATAGGTAACAATAGCACCTGTGTCATGTGGCTATTAATGAGTTAATATCACAAACCCCTAGAACAGCACTTAGCACGGATTTAACTCTCCATAAATTTAGCTACCAATTTACACCTTTGTCTTCTATCCCAGTGGCATGGAGTACCTCCAAGCTGCAAATAATAATTATATTTATAACACTATCTAAGATAAGACTTCCTCTGTTACTAAAGGTGTGCCCTTGAAAAGTCACACAACTTTCTTGAAGTTTAGTTTTCCGATCTAAATAAATGGCCATAGTCACAGTTCTCATCTTGGATAGTTAATTATCAGGATTGTATCAGTTCGTATATGCGAGGAAACCAATGCTTAGCAAGAGTCTTGTATGTGGTTGCAGGTTAAAATGATTTTGCTTGTTCTTTGGTTTGACCTTTTAAAGATATTTTATACTTTATAAGGCATTCTGTTTGCTTTTCTGTGTTCTCATAGTACCTTGGGATGCAATGATTTTAACACCTACCGTACCAGACAGTTGTTTGTTTTTTGGTCTGTCTGCCCTCATGAAACTTGGACTTCCCTGAGGGTAAGGGCTAGAATTTCTTTATCTTTGACTTACTGGCACTTAGCACAGTGGTGTCATATAGTGTTGTGAGAAATAAATCTGTAAAAAAATGTATGAATGTTTTTCATATTTAGAGAAAGAAAGAATAGAACGAGGGATATTAAAAAGGAAGAGAAGGGAAGTAAGCAAAGAAGAAGGAAGGAAGATGAGAGGAATAAAAAAATATAGGAGTGGGAAGACAAAAAAAAACAAGAACAGTAACAGAATCATGTTGATCTGTATAGTCTAGAGCAGTTCTTTATGATGGAAAACTTTATGTTTTGTCATAAAGTTCCATGCAGAGTAATTAATACTTAATTAGAATTTCAAAAAATTCTTTTTTTTTTTTAAAGATTTTATTTATTTATTTGATAGACAGAGATCACAAGCAGGTAGAGAGGGAGGAGGAAGCAGGCTTCCTGCTAAGCAGAGAGCCCGATGCGGGGCTCGATCCGAGGACCCTGGGATCATGACCTGAGCTGAAGGAAGAGGCTTTAACCCACCGAGCCACCCAGGCGCCCCTCAAAAAATTCTTAATAAGTAGACAAAACTGAAGTCTACCTAGCTGTATTAAACCCTATTTGGAATTTCTCCTATTCTTTGAAACTCTTTCCATTGCGTATATAGAAATCATTTACCCTTCTCTTGTAACTGAGGAGTGTCTTGTTAAAAGCAAGAGAACATGGTTGCCTTTGCCTCGTCGCTCTCTCCAACATAATGTTCAAGATACTTACCTTTGAAGTAAGGGGATGTGAATAGATTAAAAGCAAAAGAAAGGCCTTGGATTTTTTGCAATGGGTTCAACGTGTGGCACACAAAGAATGGTGAATTTAGGTAGCAGAAGGCATCAATCTGTTGAATAGTGCCTTTTTATTTCTTTACAGTAAATTTGGGAGAAAGGAAATGTAGCTGACTTCACAAATACAGATTGAGTGCCTACTATGTATGCACATATTCATACATGGATACAGATGAAAGGCCCTTCGTCCTCCTACCTTCAAGGAACTTACAACTAGGATAGTTGCAGAAGCAAATAAATTACATCAAGGGATATACATAACTCTAAAACTGCATAAGGTTTAAAGTTACTAAGGAGGGTGTCTGAGTGGCTCAATTGGTTAAGCGACTGCCTTTGGCTCAGATCATGATCCCAGAGTCCTGGAATCAAGTCCCACATCGGGCTCCCAGCTCTGCGGGGAGTCTGCTTCTGCATATGACCTTCTCTCCTCTCATGATCTCTCTCTCTCTCTCTCTCTCAAATAAATAAATAAAATATTTAAGTAAATAAATAAAGTAAGTTACTAAGGAGGGTGTGCCATAGGAAGCATCATGAAAAGCTTTCCAGCAGGGGATGTCTGAAATGTGATTTTGTGGGATAAATATGAGAGTCAAGAGGGTAGGAAGACAAAGGGTATTTTAGGTGGGGAAAGGCATGGAAGCATGACTTACAAGAATATAATTGGGAATCTACCATCATTTCTGTATGCCTGGAATATCAATCAAATGGAGCAAGCTATCAGGTAGTGAGGCTGGAGAAATAATAACTTGAACTTCATCCTCCAGGGAAGAGCCAGGGATGTGGAGATACACAATTAGATAGATGGTTTGTTTAGAAAGATTGCTGTGTGCTCGCTACCATAAAAGTTATTTTCCAAAGTTGCCAGATAACTTACTCTACAACAATGTTTCTTAAGCTTGATCACACACCAAAATCACCTGGGTGGCTTTTTAAAAATAGCGGTGCAAATATAACATCGAATTAAGATCTCTGGGCATGGAGCCCAGTCACCAATATTTCTCATGGGCAGCCAGGTTTGAGAATCACTGTGCTAAAACAATAATGCCAGCTTTCCATGTCAGACCAGCAATGTGAAGTGGTGGGGCCCAGGTGATGGTTTGTTAGGATTGAACTGGTCCACTGATGTCTTTCCTAAGAGTAAAGGCAATGGAAGAAATGGAAGCTGACTTGACAGTGCTTTCTCACCTCGGCAAATCCAGCCAGTGACTATGGGATTTTAAAACAGCAAAAGGACTCCACTTAATTGAGCAATAGTGGTTAACATTAAGAAAGATTATGAGAGGGACACCTGGCTGGCTCAGTCAAGGAGCATGAGACTCTTAATCTAGTGGTCATGAGTTTGAGCCCCACATTGGATGTAGAGATTACTTAAATAAATAAAACATATTTAAAAAGATGAGATTAGGAACAGAATCCCAAAAGAGAAGGAAGATACAGGGGATATAGAAAGCTTTGGTGAAAATACACATAACTAGGAGATAAGAGAGAGTTCCTGGATTAGTCAAAGAAGATATTAACACCTGTGCTGAGCATGATACTCTGCCTGTATCTCTCATTCCCTCTCTTCCTTTCCCTCTCCTACCTGTGAACTGCCTTCAGTGGACTTTGAAAGCTGTTTACCCTATAACTGGCTGACTCCTGCTAGCAGAACTATCCCCCACAAGAAAGTCATTACGTTTCTTCCAGATAAACATTAACCCTGAATGTAATTAATTACATTTCTTCACCAACTTCCTCACCGTATGACACAGCAAAACAAAAAAAAAAAAAAAAAAAAAAAAATTCTAGGATACCTGGGTGGCTCGGTCGGTTAAGCACCTGCCTTCAGCTCAGGTCATGATCCCAGGTCCTGGGATCCCATCAGGCTCCTTGCTCAGCAGGGAGCCTGTTTATCCCCCTCCCTCTGCCTGCCACTCCTTCTGCTTGTGTGCGTACTCGCTCTCTGACAAATGAATAAATAAAATCTTAAAAAGAAAAATCTTGTAAAAAAATTTTAAAATTCAGAGTAGGTAAGGGCTTCACTAAAGTGACCCCCCAACATACTGTTTTCTGAAATTGTCTGTGTCATTCCAACAAAGAATCAGATTTTTAAATGTTGATTTAATATCTTAAAGTGAAACTCAGTAAACCATAACATTTTTAGAAAACTAAACATTGTGAACAGAGCCATCCCCCACTGATTATTTTTTATAAAAATTTTACTTATTCTTCCAATCCATGAGCATGGAATGTTTTCCCATCCTTTTGTGTCTTCCTCAATTTGCTTCACAAATGTTCTGTAGTTTCTAGATTATAGATCCTCTACCTCTTTGGTTAGGTTTTTCCAAAGTACCTTAAGGATTTTGGTTCTATTGCAAATGGAATCAATTCCCTAATTTCTCTTTCTACAGTTACATTGTTAGCATATAGGAAAACAACTGATTTCCGTGCACTGATTTTGTATCCTGCCACATTATTGAATTGCTGTATGAGTCCTAGTAATTTGGGGGTGGAGTATTTTAGGTTTTCCACATAAAGTATCATGTCATCTGTGAAGAGAGAGAGTTTGACTTCTTCTCTGCCAGTCTGAATACATTTTATTTCTTTCTGTCATCTAACTGCTGTTGCTAGGACTTCCAACACTATGTTGAACAATAGTGGCAAGAGTGAGCATCTTTGTTGTGTTGCTGATCTTAAGGGAAAGGCTCTCAGCTTTTCCCCTTTAAGAATGACATTCACAGGGGCACCTGGGTGGCTCAGTGGGCTAAACTTCTGCCTTCGGCTCAGGTCATGGTCTCGGGGTGCTGGGATCGAGCCCCACATCGGGCTCTCTAATCAGCAGGGAGCCTGCTCCCCCCCCTCCCTGCCTGCCTCTCTGCCTACTTATGATATCTCTCTCTCTCTCTGTCAAAAAAATAAAATATTTTAAAAAAAGAATGACATTCACAGGGTGCCTGTGTGGCTTAGTCATTAAGCGTCCGCCTTTGGCTCTGGTCATCATTCCAGGGTCCTGGGATTGAGCCCCACATTGGGCTCCCTGCTCAGTGGAAGCCTGCTTCTCCCTCTCCCATTCCCCCTGCTTGTGTTCCCTCTCTGGCTGTCTCTCTCTGTCAAATAAATAAACATCTTTAAAAAAAAATGATATTCGCTAGATGGTTTTTATGAAATTGAGAAATATTCCCTGTATGCCTACACTCTGAAGAGTTTTAATCGGGAAAGGATGCTATAGTATTTTATAAAATGCTTTTTCTACATCAGTTGAGAGGACCATGTGATTCTTGTCCCTTCTCTTATTTATGTGTTCTGTCACATTGATTGATTTGCAAATGTTGAACCACCCTTGCATCCCAGAGATAAATCCCACCTGGTCAGTGATGGATAATCCTTTTAATGTACTGTTAGATCCTGTTAGCTAGGATCTTGTTGAGAATTTTGGCATCCATATTCATCAAGAATATTGACCTGTAATTCTCCTTTTTTTTTTTTTTTAAGATTTTATTTAGTTATTTGACAGACAGAGATAGATCACAAGTAGGCAGAGAGGCAGGCAGAGAGAGAGAGGAAGGGAAGCAGGCACCCTGCTGAGCAGAGAGCCCGACGTGGGGCTCGATCCCAGGACCCTGAGACCATGACCTGAGCCGAAGGCAGAGGCTTAACCCACTGAGCCACCCAGGTGCCCCTGTAATTCTCCTTTTTGATGGGGTCTTTGCCTGGTTTTGGGATCAAGGTAATGCTGGCCTCATAGAATGAGTTTGGAAGTTTTCCTTCTATTTTTTGAAACAGCTTCAGGAGAATATGTATTAAAATACGTATTAAATTTGAATGTTTGGTAGGATTCCCCAGGGAATCCATCAGGCCTGGACTATTGTTTTTGGGGAGGTTTTTAATTACTGCTTCAATCTTGTTACTGGTTATTGGGCTATTCAGGTTGTCAGTTTCTTCCTGTTTCTGTTGTGGTAGTTCATAGGTTTTCAGGCAGACATCCATTTCTTCCAGGTTGCTTAATTTATTGGCATATAGTTCTTGATAATAATTTCTGATAATTGTTTCTACTTCCTTGGTGTTAGTCATAATCTCTCCTCTTCGATTCATACTTTTATTAATTTGGGTCCTTTCTCTTTCTTTTGGATAAGTCTGGTCAGTGGTTTATTGATCTTACTAATTCTTTCAAAGAACCAGCTTCTAGTTTTGTTGATCTGCTCTACTGTATTTCTGGTTTCTAACTCATTGATCTCTGCTCTAATCTTAATTTTTTCTATTCTTATGCATGGCTTAGGCTTTATTTGTTGTTCTTTCTCCAGTTCTTTAAGGTGTAAATTTAATCTGTGTATTTGGGATTTTTCTAATTTTTTGAGTGAGGCTTGGATGGCTATGTATTTTCCCCTTGGGACCGCCTTTGCAGTATCCCGTAGGTTTTGGACTGATATGTCTTCATTCTTATTGGCTTCCATGAATTGTTTAAGTTCTTCCTTGATTTCCTGGTTGATCCAAACATTCTTAAGCAGGGTGGTCTTTAGCTTCCAAATGTTTGAATTTCTTCCAAATTTTTTCTTGTGGTTGTGTTCCAGTTTCAAAGCATCATTGTCTGAGAACATACAGGGAATAATCTCAGTCTTTTGGTATCAGTTGAGACCTGATTGTGTGTGGTCTCTTCTGGAGAAAGTTCCATGTGAGTTTGAGAAGAATGCGTATTCTGTTGTTTTAGGGTGGAATATTGTGTGTATATATATATCCATGAGGTCCATCTGGTCCAGTGTATCATTCAAAGCTCTTGTTTCTTTGTTGATTTTCTGCTTAGATGATCTGTCTATTGCTGAGAGTGGAGTGTTGAGGTCTCCTACTATTAGAATATTATTATCAATATGTCTCTTTATTTTGGTTAACAGTTGGCTTATGTAGTTGGCTGCTCCCATGTTGGGGGCACAGATATTTACAATTGTTAGATCCTCTTGTTGGATAGACCCTATGGTCTATGGATAGACCCTATCTATGCTGCCCAGAGCAATCTATATTTTCAACGCCATCCCAATCAAAATACCAATGGCATTTTTCAAAGTGCTGGAATAAACAATCCTAAAATTTGTATGGAATCAGAAAAGACCCTGAATCACCAAGGAAATATTGAAAAAGAAAAACAAAGTTGGGGGCATCATGTTGCCTGATTTCAAGCTATATCACAAAGCTGTGCTTACCAAGACAGTGTGGTACTGGCACAAAAACAGACACATAGACCAGTGGAACAGAGTAGAGAGCCCAGATATGGACCGTCAACTCTATGGTCAACTAATCTTCAACAAAGCAGGAAAAAAATATCCAATAGAAAAAAAGACAGTCCCTTCAATAAATGGTGCTGAGAAAATTGGACAGCTAGATACAGAAGAATGAAACTCAACCATTCTCTTACACCATACACAAAGATAAACTCTAAATGGATGAAAGACCTCAATGTAAGAGACAGGAATCCATCAGAATCCATGGGGAGAACACAGACAGTTACCTTTTTGATGCCAGCCATAGCAACTTCTTTTAAGACACATCTCCAAAGGCAAGGGAAACAAAAGCAAAAATGAACTTTTGGAACTTCATCAAGATAAAAAGCTTTTGCACAGCAAAGGAAACAGTCAACAAAATAAAGAGACAACCCATGGAATGGGAGAAGATATTTGCAAATGACACTACAGATAAAAGGCTGGTATCCAAGATCTATAAAGAACTTCTCAAACTCAACACTCAAAAAAAAAAAAAAAAAAAAAAAGTCAAAAAAATGGGCGGAAGACATGAACACACACTTCTCTAAAGAAGACATACAAATGGCTAACAGACACATGAAAAAAATGTTGAACATCATTAGTCATCAGGGAAATTCAAATCAAAACCCTAGGTACCTCTAGGGTCAACTGTTTGAGTTTTCATTACCAACTATGAGTTTAATTTTTCCCAACTAAACATTGGTCTCCTCAAGCAAACGTATATACGTACATACATCCCTTGGGCACGTAGAACCCAATTGATGGTTACTACAAGACCATGGGTTTCCATTGAGTAAATTCTGTTAAATAATATGCTGTATGTAGCTTGCTTTAATATATCCATGTTTTCTACGTGGTGAACAATCTCAGCTTATCCTGATCCTTAAAATTTCAGGATACTCAAATGAAGAATTAGTGCCCATTCTGACCAATCAGCATAACTATAGAGGTAAAATTAATGTATGCCACTCTTCGAGGGTGCAGAACTGATCCCCAGAGATAGATAAATTCAAAGTGAATTTACTATTATTTATTGAGAATCATCTTTGAGACAGGCACTATATTAGGCTGTACATCTATCTTTAATCATTTACTTTCAGGTCGGATCATCTCAATTTTAGTTCCTATAGAAAGATGGTAGAGGTTAAAAAAAAAAAAGGAAAATAATTTACCTAAATTCAGTAATAAGTGATAATCGTATGGTCTCTGTCTATCCAAGCTGGGCTTTCTTCACTACTTTGTGCCTCAGGGAAATGCTTTCCAGTTTGCTTATTTTCACAAAACAGATTACCTACGATATTGGGTGCCAGTAGTACCTACTGGCAATGTAATGAGTTGGGGGCATTATCCTCCCTGTGAGGTCAGGTTGCAGTTCCTCTGGAATAAATAATCTATAAGAGACATGCTTGCAGTCAATAGCCACCATACCTGAAGATCATAACTCAGTGTAAAGCTGATATAAAATTTGTTGCTTTGTGGAACCCGCATATAAAAGCGCCCAAAGGAAGTGTGTTCCTCTCTTTCCCCCCACCTTCTCTATATGTCTGTGATAGAAAGTGAGCAAATATGGGACACAAAGACAGAAAAGAACAATGTGAACATTCTTTAAGTTCACCAGGCACCTCTGCCAGTTATATAATGGATGCAGATGCCAATATGAAATTTTTATTTTACTCTGTTTTTCTTCCTTGGTGCATTCTAAATACTGCACTTGTAGATGTTCCCCAGTTAAGAATGCACTCAGCACTCAGACTCTCCTTCTCTTCACTAATGCATATAATCTGTTGGCACATTGTTTTGGAGAAGCATAATAACCTCTGTAAATGCGAGGAGCTTTACAACAAACTGGAAGGTGTTAATATAATGGGTACAATAATTCTGGAGGAGAAAAAAAAAAAACTTGTAGCTTACAATTTGGAGTCATTTGGCACCTCCGGGTCTATTCTGGAAAAGATTGTTTAAATGAGACAATAAGAGGAAACCAATTTACAACTTGAAATAAGCAGAGTTCATGTTTCCATGTTGCTAAAAGGCAAGGTTAGACGAACACTCTACAGTTATAAAATTTTTATCAAGAAGCTGCAGTACTTTTAATAATTCATTATTTTACCTTCTTGCAAGAACTCCTGTGTGTGCTTTTGAAATGTTGTTTTTATTATCCTGGAAGAATTGGTTTTGAAGAAGAATCTTTCTCTAACTACAGGGAGACAAGTCCATTATCAAGGAGTCATGATTAGTATAAACTAATTCTGTCCCTCCTCTTTATACATCTTTCAATTGATTGTGTTAACAAAGGCATCCTCCTTCCTACCTACATCAGCTTAATGGCATAGAGTGGAAAATACAAAATTGCGTATTCAAATCACCTTGAGAGGTTTAAAGAAATTATAATTCATGTGCTGATGTTTCCTATGAAGAGCTAACATTAACAGGCATGTATCTTGTTTTGCTAAATAGAGAATTCCTTCTAACACCTTAATGAACGAGATTCTGTAGATTGCTAAATATATAATCTGTCAAGAACCTGACAATCCACCTTAGAAAGCATTTCATTAAAGAATGGTAAAACTTACATGATATCACATTGATCAGGCTGAGCCAGTCATCACAACTTCAGCAGAGATGAATGATCAAACATAAGCATGGTTGTCCAATCATTCTTAGATGTAGAGAAGCCACTGGTCCTTTGTTAGATATAATTTAATTGCACAACACATCTACCTAACTGTCATCCTGATTTCAGTGCATCTTGTCAAGACAATTCTTGAAGGCATTATCCAGTGACTGGGTTAGCTGGTGTCAAAAATGAAAATATGGCTCACAGTGGGGAAGAACCCAAACCCAACAATTTATTAAATGTAAAGAAAAAAAAAAATACAAAGAAAGAAGCTTGAAGCCATAACAAAATGTGCTGACCTGAGCTTAACTTTCCAAAATTAATCAAATGTGTGTTTTAAAAATACGTTGGAGGATTCCAGCATCCATGCCACGGTTTGATAATTTCCAAATTATGGATTTTAAAACTTAATTAACCCAGGGAATAAGAAAAGACAAAATAACACAACAAAAACAGTTTCTGCAACTTCCTCATTTGGCAGTTCTCATAATTAGCAGATGTTTATTAAAAATAAACATTTTTCTTTCAAATGCTGTATTTGGCAAATAAATTCTGAATGTTTTCAATTATGATAGATACAAAATGTTTTTAATTTTCATTGAAAAATTCCTAAGAATGAAGTTTTAATTTTTCATATAAAATCCTGAATTCATCAATAGAGAAACATTTTGCAAAGTATAGGCCTAATTCCCACCTTCTTCACCTCAGTTACACAACCTGCCACACATACTTTGACCATTTAATGAGCTAATCCCACACAGAATGTGCAGCACCCCAAAGAACATTCACTCAGAGGGCCTGAGGGGGAGGTGGTAAGTCACTTGACAAGTCTCCAAAGGAAACTTGTTTGTCGAAAATAAATGGGATTTTTGCCTCCAGAGAAGAACAGAAGCCCATTTTTGTTTCTTCCTTCCATGTCCTCCTGTTGGCCACCCCAAAACCCCACAACTGATCTGCAAGAGAATAAGGGGAACACATGGATGAGAGGGACCTTTCCATAGAAGCACAAGAGAATGAAGTCCTCTTTGAACATACTCCTTTTCTTATTCCCACCCCAGTCCTGACGTTGGCCTTAGAATCAGAGGTATCCTCAATCAAGGTACAAGCTGGGAATACGGTACATGTGTGTAAGTGTGATAGAGCTAGGAAGGGAGAAGCCTGCAATTATAAGGAGAGAAACCTGTTTGTAGGGCCTACATTTCTGATAATACATATCCCGTATCTCTCTCTCTCTCCCTCCCACCACTGGCTCTCTCCCCCTTTCTCCTGTGTGTGTGTGTGTGTGTGTGTGTGTGTGAGTGCATGTGTGTATGTGTGTATATATATGTGTGCATATGTATATAGAGAGTAAATATATACATACAAACATCTTTTTTGCTCTTGTGTATGTGTGTATGTATATATACATATATACACACATGCATACATAGATTATATAATATATACACAGAGATTTGGTCTATCAGTTAAAAGTCTTAGTTTACTTATCTGTAAACTGAGGTTAATAAGGTTGTTGTGACTAAAGAATGGGATAATAAATTATTTAAGTCCATGAAAAGGCTTAACATACAGTAGGTGCCCAATAAATGCTATCTTTTAGGAAGCCTCCAGATCAGCTAACAGCTGGAAGTTCCATGTGGCAATTCATTCATTAGTTTATTCATTCATTACCTAATATATGCTGTGGGTGATGAAGTTCTAGAATACAGGTGAGGTTCGGTGGGGTGAAGTCCGGAGTCCATGACCAAGGAAGAATTCTTGAGACACCTTTGGTGCACAATGGTGATTCATTAAGGCACTGGGAAAGGACCGGTTGGCAGAAAGAGCTGCTGCCTAGGGGTTGTGAGGGGGTGGCAGGTTACGTACCATGGGGGTGGGGGAAGTAAGAAAAAGGGAGGTTTCAATAGAACTTTCATATGCTAAAGAGGATCTACAAGAGACCAGATACCAGAGGCCTTGCCAACTTCAAGGTTGTTTTTCCCTTTTAGCAAGCTATTAACATTAAGAGAGTTGGGAGATTCCTAAAGAATGTCACATATGTCCCACCCAGGAATGGGAGTGGGGGAAGATTGCAAGGTGTCAGCCATTTGCTGTGTCCTCAGCCAGCCTTCTGTCCCCTCATCATGGAAACATAAAGCTCTGTACATGCTGGGGAACATAGCTATGAACAAGACAAATCTGGCCTTCATGGGGCTGGGTCCTATCACATGGTATCAAATTACAACTGATAAGTATCTGGCACCCAGATACATAGTATACACAATGTATACTAAGCACCCAGAAGGGAGGTGCTATGAGAGTTTGAGGCTTGATCTGATCTGCAAGAGCAGGGGAGAAATCTGTAGGGAAGAGAACTGTAAGCAGAGACCTGAGGATGAGTTGGTGATTTATGTGGAGACAAGAGAAGTTTGCTCCAAGGCAGAAGGCATTTGTGCAAAAATCCTATAGTAGGAGAAAGCATGGCGAATGGAAAGAGTGTACGGAGGGACCAGCACCAGGTAAAGGTGAAGTCCTTTCAGGCAAAGCCTCATAAGCTGCATCAGAGAGTTAGGGCTTGATATCAAGCGTAAATGGGTAGCTGTGAAGATGTTAATCATGAAAATGACCAGGTTTTCATAGTCAATAGCTTTCCCTGGATGAGCATGGAAAATGGGTTGGAGAGGCCAAGGCTTTAAGCTGGGAGCCCCACGGAGAATCTGTTGCATTCATCTGACAAGAGAAAATGGTAGCCCAGACAAGCCTGTGAAGGTAGAAGAAATGAAGTAAAGTGTATGATTCAAGGGAAATACTGCCAAATTAAATACAAAGAGGCAAGATGTTAACTATTTAGAAGGAGATCCAGGTCAGCCACTGAGAAACAGTTGGATGTCTCTGGAATCCCCTAGCCTGAAGGACCAGTGAGAACCAGAAAAAGGTTCTAAAGAATTATCAAGTGCCTGAGATGCAGGACCTGAGGCAAGACCCCTAGTTCCCATGAAGAGCTGGAGGACAAAGTAAAACACCGATAGTAAAGTTGGTTTCATCCAGAGGTTTTAAGTAAAGAAATGCTAAGACCTGGGCAGGAGAGTGATCAAGGCAAACTGGAGCCTTGCCTAAATCCATGTGCTCCTGGCTAAGGGGACAAGGAATAGAGAATAAAGGTTCAAAGGCTCAGATGTGCAGCCAGACTGTCTGGGTTCAGATCCTGAATCTGTTATTTACTTTGGCCAAGTTGCTTAACCTCTCTGTGCCTCAGTCTCCACCTCTTGTAAAATCAGAATAGTAATAGTAAGTGCTTCATAGGGTTGTTGAAAGGATTAAATGAATGATATAGAGTATTGCCTGGCACATATCAAGAGAAGAATAAATGTTAGCTGTTATTACTATTTTGACCCATCAGCTAATCTGAAATTGCTCTGCCTGAGTCAGAATGAGTTTATGGGCTCAGTGGAGTTGAGCCTGGAGATGGACAGCTATTATATATATACATATATATGTATATATGTATATATGTATATACATATATATAATATATAAAATATATAATATATAATATTATATATTATATATAATATATAATATAATATATATAATATATATGTGCTATATATGTCTGTCACTGAGCAGGGAGGGTCAAGCAACACAGACAAAAAGAAAAAGTGAAAAAAGAAAAAGAAAAAAAGAAAAGAAAAAAAAAAAAAGAAAGAAAGGTAAGGAACCCAGGTTCAAGAGAAACACCAGCTGTGAAGAGCTAGAATCAGGATCAGAGCACTTTGCCTTCTGTGACTAAGCATTGTTTCTGTTTGGGAGACAGCAGGGGATAAGGGATCAATCTGAGAGATAAGTCAGTGGTTCAGAGACTTCGGGATGGGGAGACAGATGAAGGGAAGTGGTGGGATGGTCACTGCATTCTTTTGCATGAAAAGAACATTTAATCTCTTGTAGAAATTGGTTTTATTCCTTCGTGTTCCAAGTTCCAAAGCACTTCCAATTACCTTGTATTTTTGCAGCTCATAAAGCTCAAGATCTCAAGCTCATTTAAAAAAAATACAATTTTAATCCATTGTAAGAATTTTCACAAAGTTACTACATGTCAGGGGGCAAATTAGCAAAGGAAGAATGATCTCAGAATAAGTCACACAGTTTTTATTTAAAAACGAGGAAAAGAACACTTTGATCTGATACTCCCAATCTAGAAACAGAAAACCAAATTTTCTCTCCATTTCCCAGAAGACCATTTTTCTGCTTTAAAATACTCAGAAATCTAGCATTTGGTGTGTGGCTGGCTTTGGAGCACTAAATAATGATTATTATTGTTTGGAAATGTTAATTAAAATGACAACATCTTCTACAAATCTCAGCAGGAGACTTTTATACCTGCCTTGTAGCTGCAGTTTGTCTTTTGCTTAAGATTCAGAGATAATATCTGAGTGGCATTAAGCTGGATCCATCAATACCCTTGTCACAGTAGATGGCTCTGGGGGATGGTAATGGGCTTCTGAGCTCTCCACCCCTGGGTCACTAGTTCAGATGGGGCTCAGGCTAGGAGGGAATGAGACTCATTATTCTCCCAGGGCCATGAAGAACTTTCTCTTGGATAAATCCGCAGTGTCTGGCCAATTTCTAGGACAAGAAGGATCTAATTACAGTGCCGTATTGCATTAATTAGCTCTATTTTCAAACAATAATAACAGCTCTTTGGTAATGATGCAAAGGAAATGATACCTATTGGTTTTTTAAGTAATGGAACCGAAATCTGTTGATGTTTACTTTCCAGGTTAGCATAAGGCAGAAAATCTGAGAGAAAAGACATTGGCATTATTCTCAGTAACCTACTTTATTTCCTCTGCTGCTACTGACAATATTACTGGGGAGAAAGGACACAGATTGAAAGCAGCCCAAGTAGGACTGGTTAAGAATCATTATTCCCCACCTAGCCAGGATAACTGCGTTGAATGGGAATCATGGTGGGAAGGAAATAGTTGTACCCTGTGTAATTACTGTAGGTCTTTGATATTTGCCTCATTCTGCTCATTTACAAAATGAGCATAATAATAATGGCACCAGCTCCTAGGCTTGTTATGAGTACTGAATAAATTAGTGAAAATCTTAGCAGATTGCCTGGCTCAATAAATGGGTGATGATGATGATGATGTTATTGCTGCTCATGGTGAGGAGGAGGAGGAGGAAGAAGAGGAGGAGGAGGAAGAGGATAGCAGCTGAGTGTATTTGACCTATTAGCTCACTTTGTGAATGCATGGTAGAGAAATTGATCAGACTAACTACATGGTTGAAGCAGACGTAAAACATCAGGGCACTAAACTAGCATAGATTTTTTTTTTTTTAAGATTTTATTTATTTATTTGACACACAGAGAGAGATCACAAGTAGGCAGAGAGGCAGGCAGAGAGAGAGAGGGAAGCAGGCTCCCTGCTGAGCAGAGAGCCCAATGTGGGGCTCGATTCCAGGACCCTGGGATCATGACCTGAGCCAAAGGCAGAGGCTTAACCCACTGAGCCACCCAGGTGCCCCAAGCATAGATATTTTAAAGGAAAGCATGTGAGGGCCTACTTCCCAACTTGAACCATAGTCCTCTAGAAACCACCTACTTCTCATGTTTTCAGTGCACAGTCTCTCTTCACAGAACACACTTTGTGGGGGCGCCTGGGTGGCTCAGGGCGTTGAGCCTCTGCCTTCAGCTTGGGTCATGATCTCAGGGTCCTGGGATCGAGCCCTGCCCCAGGCTCTCTGCTCAGCAAGGAGCCTGCTTCCTCCCTTCTCTCTCTGCCTACCTCTCTGTCTGTCAAATAAATAAATAAAATCTTAAAAAAAAAAAAAGACACACACACACACTTTGTTGTCCTAGGGTGCTAGATTTAGTATACTCCTTGAGTTCTAAGGTGAGTGCATTGTATAGAAGAAGCCTTGAGTTCTTGGTCCAAAGAGCCAGTCATGAATTCCAGTTGTGTCACTTGTTTGAGATATGGTCTTAGAACTGTTACAGCCATTTGGGGGGTTTAATTATCTAACCCTTAAAATAAGGATCTCAATAGCTATTTGTTATTGATCACTTGCTATGAATCAGCATAAATGTGCTAAAATTATAAACATTTTTCCTTCAAAATAATGCTAAGGAAAGTGCTTTGTAAGCTGTAAATGCAATAGTCAATAGTTCCACATTTAACAATCAAAGGGGAATACCATGAAGGAATGAATATTTAAAACATCAGTAGTAATGAAAGTCAGTTTTGGCAGTTAGCATTCAGAGATAGAGATAAAAAGAACTGAAATTTCTTCCAGTGGATTTCTCTAGAGTTTTAGCTGGAATTCCTCTGAAACAAGGGCTCACATGCAAAAGTGTTATGATGAAGTAAATGTGCCAAGGAGACCGCAATAAGGGAGTCGGGGAAGTGGAACAGGTGAAGGGAAGCAGCCAAACCAGGTTCACTTGTAGGGGGAAGTCTCAAACCCAGCCTGTTCCTTAAGGGAGCTCCAGAGGAGCCTTGACCAATAGAACTTTGTATAATGTTGAACAAATTCTGTACCTGCACGGTATGAGTTTGAAATGTGGCTAGTACAACTCAAGAATTTTTTTTTTTCTTTAATTTCCTAGGGACTTAAGGTGTAATCAGGGTGTTGGCCAGACCATGTTCTCATCTGGGTGATTAATTCTCAAAAGAAAGAATCTGCTCCCAAGCTCATTGAGGTTGTTAGCAGAATTAAGTTCCTTGTGGCTGACCATCCCAGGGCCCCAGTTTCTCACTGGCCATCATCTGGAGGCCACCTCAGTCCTAGATACTGCCCACAGTTTTGCCACACAGCCATTCACAATAGGGCTGTTTGCTTCTTCAACACCAACAGTCTTATAAGACTTACGTAACCAAAATTAATCAAGGGAGTAATATGCCATCACCTTTGACCTTTACATTCTATTAGGGAGGTTCTGGTCACACTCAGATGAGAAGACTCATAAGAGCATGACTCAGCAGAGGCCCTCTTAAGCTGTATGCACAATAATTCCCCATTGTAACACTGGATATTTTTTTAGAGACTATCAAATACACTCTTACTCTAATGAATCTTCACCAAAGGGGGGGACTGTAAGGTAGCTAAGTTGGGAATTATTATCAATATTAAAAATGAGGTTAAGCAAGATTAAATCACTTCTCCCAAAAGCACAGATAATTATTAGCAAAGGTGAGCATCCATAACTTTCAATTCTCTGTCATGTCTTCTTTCTTCTCCATCACGTTTTCTTACAGTGATTCCCAAATGTCAGTCACTTGAGAGCCACCTTCACAAATTTTGCCTATCTGCTGGCTGGCCTAATACTAAATATTTTTTTTTAAATAAGTAGTTCATATTCTTCCTATAAATACATTGACTTTAATAACGGTATTTATATTTTTATGGAAAATGGAAGACTAGGATCAGTTGCCATAAAGAGATGAAAGCAAACGTTGAATGTCCAGATATTAAAACCAATACTGTTTGTTTATGTCCTACCTAAATCCATATTGTTAGTCTAGTGTATGTCACACACACAGGAACAATCCATAACTGCTATGTTGACAAATATCTCAAAGGGCATCCTCCCTCCTGTTCCTAATGGCAAGGAGAATTTGGGGTATATGGCAAGGAGACCTGCCTTCCAAGGAAGATGTGTTTTCTATAAGTTGGCAGGGAACCCAGCATGTGCTCTGGACACACCTCCTCTGGCTGCCTCAAAAAACAACAGCGGTGTCTGTCCTTACGCACTGCTGTGACTTGGGTGAGAGAGCATCAATAGAAGAAAATGCAATTAACAAATATAATTAGCTCCAACACATTTAGGCATGTCTCCTCTCCTTCTGTCTCCACAGTTATACAAAATTCTTGCCTATCAAGCAGTGCATACATTTTGTAGCTTTCCCCTCCTTCCTGTTTTCTTCAACATTGTTCTCATGCTCCTTCAAGGCGCTGGCATTCACAAATTTGGAAAGTGGCAGGGAGAAGTCTCCTCCTTGTCCTAATTCTCCCCTCCCCCTTTCCACAAATGATTTGTCCCAGTGCTTCACCTCTCTAGAGATAGCTCTATTTCTGTTCAAATTCTCTTTAAAAAGCTTCCAGAACAGTCTTTCATATCATTTGGTTTTAGCGTTGCTTTTTAATGCAGATTCCCACCACTGTATTTATTACTGAAATTTTATTCCATCAGACTCACCATGAACTCCTAGGAATATGTTCCCCTAAATCAGCATACAGATCTTAAGTTCATATTTTGTCACAACAAATGGGACAGATGTGCTAATTCTATTCTCTTATCTTCACTGACGGGAAATAAGGTTCATAAAAAATAAATATATATGCACAAATAGGGACAGAACAAATATGCTGCTTTTGTATAATAAGCACATTTGAATAATTAACCAACCCCAGCCAGCTTCTGCATAATTCTCTTAACCACTGAAGAAACAAAGAAAGAAACATTTGCTGGGTTTAAAGAGAAAGGAGGGACCCCACAGTATCAGTACTTCCTATAATGTCGACATGGATCATTTAAGTCAAAAACAGTAGTAACAACTGACATTGGAAAGCTGCTCTGCACCCATGACATGCTTGTATTTGACCTTTGGAATAACCCCGATAGCATTTGCTCAACACATGACTCTTGAAAAAAATCAAATCCTCCATGGAAACCAGCTGAGATAATGACCTCTGGATGATTATTTGCCACTACTATGAATCTCCCTATTTGCCCACCAGATCTATTACTTCTTTCTTGTATCATTTTGGATTGCTGATTTCCTAATCCCAAACCCTAATGCCTACTCTGGAGCACCTATTTCAGTGACTCATGTAGATTTTCTTCTCTGGTGTCCTGCCCCACCTCAATCACAACTCTGTACACTCCTTTAATTTCCGTGCTTCTAGGCTCCAGCAAAAATCATATCCTTCATTAGTCTTAGCTCCACAGAACTGACAGACTAGAACAACTATCATAATTGCCTTCTAGGAGGATGGGAGCTCGTAGCTATACATGAGCATGCTTATAATTTATCATTTGAATGTAGTCACTATGGATGAAAAGATCAAGCCTGAGCTTACAGGAGTTTCTGGTTGAAGTGGGGTAGAGAAAAAGAGGAGCAGAACTAAGGATGTCTAGGGCTAGCTCCCAAGGGCTTGACAAATAATCTGTTTGGATCTTGAAGTCACTGAAGTTGGAAAGGGATTAGTGACAGAGACCAAGGCAATGAACCAAATGCTAAACCTATAAATTAAAAAGGTTACTAGACAGAAGCAAAAGGGAAGCTACCAAATGTTGTTACAGCCAACAACTGTGAGTTTTGGCGGAGACAGAAAAATATGTAGCCTGAAAACAGCAAACTGAAGAAACTATATGCCATGAGGTACATGTGGTATGAAATGAAAATCAGCTTTGACTCATGAGAACTGTGGGAAACATCTATATTATCTGTTAGGGTCATTCTGAGAGGTGGTTGAGAACATAGGAAAGATTGTTGAATTTAGGCCAACATTTTTTGGAATACTTTAAGAGGACTGGAAGATTGAATACAATTATAGTAATATAGGGTTAAGAGAATTATAGTGATATAGCGTTAAGATGTGGTAACCAGTAAGTCTTGGGCTTCTGGAGACGAATGAAGCTAAATTGTATGAGTCATGGAGAAAGGCAAGGAGGAAGGAAATATTGCACAGGCTTTCACTTTCAAAGAAGAAAGTAAAACATCATGACTTCAAAACTCACATTGGCACGGAATGCCTGTTCTGAACAGTTGACATTGTCAGAGACTAAGTTCGGGAGGACCACCCAGCTCTGTGTGAAGCAGTAATGGGTGTCAGATGGGTGAGGAAGATGGGTATTCAGAACTGTGTATTTCATTGGTTCTCAAACTGAACTGTGCAACCGGGAGGGCTCATTTCAGATCTAGAGTTTTGTTTTTTGTTTTCTGGTTTTCTTCTTCTTGTTGTTGTTTACAAATCTAGAGTTTGAACTCCACCTCCAGAATTTCTGATTCAATAGGTCTGGAGAAGCCTTGAGAATGTGTAGTTTTAACTAGTTCTCAGCTCCTGCCGCTGCTCTTGCTGAACTCTAGTATGCAGTCAAAGGAGGAAAAGTTATGATGGTGTCTACCATTCTCCTCTCTGACAAGTAGGACATGAATTTATTTTCCTTCAGTGTGCTTGAGTGCAGCTGGGTGCTCAGACAGTATGTTTGAGCATGCAGTGCAGAACATTAGAAGGTTACCCAGAAATTATTTACTAAGGTAATCTTTAGGGAATGGGAATGGAGGGCAGGGAAATGGGAAGTAGGACACAGATTTTATAAACTCTTCAAAGTTCCTCAAATAATTCCTCGAACTCCAAAGGCAATAGTATACTGTGTTAAGTCCAGCTTTTTAAAATCCACCACAAACATGCCGTCCTTCAGAAGTCCTCGTTCTCTGGCTCTTAGCTACCAGGCTTCTCTTCTTTCATGGTATTAAGTCAGGCTCCCGGATGGACATGGAATTAAACCCAGATGTTTCAAGTGGAGACACTTTAATGAAGGGACTCCTTCTAGTTAATGTGAGTAGAGTTAAGGAAGGAAAAAAGCAGTGTTGAAACACCCAGAGCTAAGAGCTGGGCAAAGCTCCATAGCTGAAGGGACAGGAGAGGAGACTGTGGTTATGAATCCCCAGCTAAGAGTTAGACCTGGGAGTTGTAACGTTTGAGAGTTCCAGCTCCTCCCATGGAAAGAGAAGGAATAACCTAAGCTCTCTGCCCTCCTGATCTCTAATATCTGACAGGTAACTTCTGTTGGAAACTAGTCAGCAAGGGGTGTAGGTTATACATCCATTGGGGTCAGCCTCCCTTCTTGCAAAGAGTAAGACAGAAGTTGGTGAACAGATTTGGGGTGGCAAGCTAAGAATGACCAGCACAACCACCCTATTCTCATGACAGCATTCACTCCAGCAGCTCTGTCCTCCCTCTCCTTCATTATCTAGAGTAAGCCTGAATCAAGCTCCCAGAAAAACATATGCTATGAACAAAATACTTATGATAGTGGCAGTTAGCCCATTGAGTTTCAGATAAAGTTGTCTATTTCTGCCCCTGCCACTAATTCTGAAATCTTTGAGGGTATTTGGTTATAAATTCTGTAATACCCATATCTGCAGCAGAAGTTGAATGACTGTTCCAAGAATAAATGAACAAACCAATGAAAGCTATGCAAGTTCTCCAATTTTCATCTCTTAGTGCCTTAATAGGTCACTGATTGTGATTTTTATGAAATAAAGATGAATACGGGTGTCTCAATCCATGATTTTTGCTTGGGTTCCTTCTCATAATTCATTCATCTACCAGTTGGTCTTGATACTTAGCTTGAAAAATTATCCCTTCTGAATAGAGGAGATTAATAAGCAAGATCTCAACGACATTTGTTTGACACAACAGCTGTTTGTAGTATATATTCTATTGGCAAAGAAGACATTGTAACCCTCTGCAAGTTTTTAATATCAACTAATGTTCTCCAACAGAAATTTCTGCAATGATGGAAAGGTTCTGCACCTGCACTGTCCAGTATGGTAACCATTAGCCACATCTGGCTCTTCAGGATGTGAAATGCGACTGGTCCATCTAAGAAACTGAATTTTTAACTTCATTTAGTTTAAATTAATTTAAATAGCCACACATGCCAGTGGCTACCATATTAGACTGATCAGATATAGACAAAGCATAACCTAGATAACAGTGAATGTCAAATTCTTACTTGCTCAGCAACAGAGAAAATGTTATTTATATATGATCTGAGCTTAAGTCTCTTTTTTTGCTGGTGTTTAAAAGCAGAGCAGCACAACTTCTTAAAAATAAAATGTGCATTAGCTTTACTCCCATGCTGGAGATATGGAACTGTCTCTTATCTCTATGAGTCAAGAGAAATTCATTGAATTGGACACAGTAATAGTGTAGTGTATTATACTCCTCATACTTTTTCTACTTGAGGGCACTCTCTTAATGATTTCCAAAAAGTCTCTATTTAGATTTCATCCAAATCAGATGAAAATGGACTCAAATCTCAGCTCTATTAGTTAAAATTGTGCTCATTGACAGATTTTTCCATCTTTTCTGCCATGTAAGAGAGCAATACTAATTTCTACCTGTTAGCAATACCAGGCATATTGAACAAGACTATGTATGCAAAATAAATGTCGTGTTAGATCTGCAATAAATAGGATTTCTTCTTCTTGGAACCTATTCTTGGAAGGATCCTAGAAACTTCATCTAAGATGACTGCCTACCCTAAAGACATTTTCCTGTGACCTTAGGTAAGCTAGTTAACCTTTTGGAATCGGTTTGTCTAATACTGATACTACTATTTTCAGGCATGATTTCTGGATTAGGAATATTATACAAGCAAAATACCCTGATTTAGTAGGTGCTTAAAAGTAGCTAGAAAGATGTATCAGTGTCTTAAAATAATGACATTTTCAAGGAAAAATTCAGTGGATAAGAAGAGGGTTAGCCTTGATTCCAAACCTCCAAGGGATTCCTGCCCTTTTCAGAAAAATAGACAAATTTACTTCTGCCAAGTGACTAAAATGAGGCAGGAACTATTTATTGATGCCTGCTCTCATACTTGATTTCTTCCTCTTTTCCAGCTCCCCTCCCCTCTCTCCAAATAGACAAGGAAACCTATTTTTTTGATCTTCTACTTTCCCTAAACTCTATTCTAGTCTACGGCTTAGATCAGTATTCTTTTATATGAAATGCTTTTTATTGAGCTCAAAGTATCTTTGACCCATCCTTTGGACAAAAACATGTGTGCTTGTGTGTGAAACTAAGTGGTAGTGGAAGAAAAGAGAATGTAAAGAGGTATGGGAGGAAAGGGGTTGCTGATGGAAAGTTTGAGTGAAAACTAGGCAGCACTAGTAAGAAGCCAAAAGAACAGCAGGTTGAATTTTTCCTTATGTCGAAGGGAATTCTCAACTTAGCATCCATAAATGATGCTTTTGCAGAAGTGATGCAAAACTCAGAATGTTCACCATAGCTACAGAGTAAACTGTTCTATAATAGTAGAGCACAGACCAAACACATTATAAATCAGTACCACCTAAATATCACTCCACACTAATATGTGCCAATTGCAACAGTAGGTAGAGGTATTACAAAGTTTATTCGAACAAAGTCTTCCCCTACAAGGGCTCACAGCCAAGTTGTGGAGACACACATTGGTCAGCTACTTACAAAAGTGTAATCTGGACCTGCTGACTCAGCAGGAAGAAAGAGGAAAAAATATACCTATCTCTAAGGAAACAGTGTCTGTACTCAGGGCTTAGCCTCATGGTAAAAATGCTGGAGACTACATAAACACATATAAAAAAAGGAAATAAAAAATACTTAAAAGTCTACCTCCCAGAGGAACCGTATTAGTTAGCTAGGGTGGCCATACCAAAGTACCACAGTCTAGGCGACTTAAACAACAGGAATCTATTTTCTTAAAATGCTAGGAGCTGGAAGCCCAAGATTAAGGCATTAGCAGAGTTGGTTTCCTTTGAGGCCTCTCTCCTTGACTTGAAGATGACACAACCTTCTTCCTGTGCCTTCACATGGTCTTTCTTCTTTGTGTGTCTGTCTGTGCTTCTCTTCTTGTAAGGACACCAGTCATACTGGATAGGGCCCACTCTAATGACCTCAATTAACTCTGCCTCTTTTTTTTTTTTAAGATTTTATTTATTTGACAGAGAGAGATATCACAAGTAGGCAGAGAGGCAGGCAGAGAGAGGGGAGGAAGCAGGCTCCCTGCGGAGCAGAGAGCCCGACGCAGGGCTCAATCCCAGGACCCTAGAATCATGACCTGAGCCGAAGGCAGAGGCTTTAACCCACTGAGCCACCCAGGCGCCCCTTAACTCTGCCTCTTTAAAGACCTTATCTTCAAATACAATTACATTCTAAGGTACTAGCATTTAGAACTTCAACACATGAATTTTAGGAAGATACAGTTTAGCCCATAACAGGAACACACATTGATATTTTGGTGTATTTCTTTCTTTAATATTACATATTAAAGTGCATAGGCATATGCATTTAAAGTGCATATGCACATAAATAAATTGAACTTGAATTAAAATACTTAAAATATCTATTTTCTTGTAATACTCTATGACAATTATTTCCACATGTCTTCAAATATTGTGTAACTATAATTTTTGATGGCTGCATAACATGCTTTCATTTACCTGTACTATTCTTCTATTTAAAATTTAAATTATATTTGTAAGTTATATCACATTATAAATAATGCTGTAATAAAAAGGCTGGTGTATAAATCCTTGATCACAACTGTTATTAGGTCACACTCCTACAAGTAAAATTCACACTTTAATGTTTTTTTGTTTTTTGTTTTTTTTAACCTGTTGGCGAATTATTTTCTGGGAAGGCCATGCCATTTCACATTCTTTCTAGTTGTACATATCAGTGCTGGTTTTAAATGTTTCATTTAGAAATGCAATATGAAAACAGAGCCATAATAAAAATATCATCTATGGGGTTTTCAGAGAAGAAATATATTAAGTCACCAGGAAAGAGTACAGTTGATGGATTGCCAGGGAGCCTCTACCCTAATGAATTCACTAAGGTTCAAATACTGGTTCTCAGGGTGGCTAAATAATTTCTTAAATATAATATGGATTATATGGGGCACGTAGGTGGCTCAGTCAGTTAACCGTCTGCCTTCAGCTCAGGTCATGATCCCAGGGTCCTGGGATCAAGCCCCACATCGGTCTCCCTGCACAGTGGAGAGCCTGGTTCTCCCTCTCCCTCTGTTCCTCCCCCTGCTCATGCTGTCTCTCTCTTGCTTTATTTCAAATAAACAAAATCTTTAAAAAATAAATACAAATAATATGGGTTATACGTGGTTGAGCTAGATTAAGAACCTGGGTCTCTATATTGTGATGAGATCTTTGCTGGTACACTCATCTCTTGGCCTCAAGAAGCCAATGTTGGGGGCACCTGGGTGGCTCAGTGGGTTAAAGCCTCTGCCTTCGGCTTGGGTCATGATCCCAGAGTCCTGGGATTGAGCCCCACTTCAGGCTCTCTGCTTAGCAGGGAGCCTGCTTCCTCCTCTCTCTCTCTCTGTCTACTTGTGATCTCTGTCTGTCAAATAAATAAATAAATCTTAAAAAAAAAAAAAGAAGAAGAAGAAGAAGCCAGTGTTGATCTCCTATTCCAAATCTTGGAATTTAATATCCGCACTTACTTCCTCCAATTGCCCTTGACAGGAGTTTCTCTCAGCTATCTCCCTGTAGAACCTAAATCCCACTCCAACCCAACCCAGCTCTTGTCCTCATAGTGGTTGGTTATGGTGTCTCAGGGGAAGGGATGTTTATACAGACAGTACTCATGCCTATTTGTTGAATGCAATACATATTCAAGAGAAAAAATTCTTAATGTATCTGGGCAAGGCCAATGTTTTGCAATTTAATTTAAAAGTGAAAATGAATGTTCAGAGTAGGTTTTCCTTACCTTGCTTACATTATTTGCAACACAAAATTTGTGAAATCATTTGACTCTAAGTCAGAAAGACAACCTGACTTCCTGCACCTGCATAAAATCAAGAAACATAATATAAAAAAGTAAAATTGAATCTATTTCAGACTAAGGAAATCAAACATTATTTAATTTAAGTTTTAAAAGCATTATATATGCAAATCTCAACCCAATCTCAGAACTCATCAGTCAAAGCTTAAAACAAGTCGTATATTTATATATAAAATTGGGGATATAAATACATAGGCTATTCTGAAGCTAATTTAATTTCATTCATTAATTCATTCAGCAAGTTTTAATCAAATAATCTATTTTTAGCACTTGTTATCAAGATGAGTAAGACATTTTCCCTGCCCTCAAGTGAGAGATAGCTATTGCTATTGTGGGGGGGAGGGTCAAAGAAATTAGGGCAGAGCAAGGTGATAAGAACAGTAATAGATACAGGCAAACCAAAGTGATTCATTTGTTCTAGAGATTTTGGTTGTGAACTGCCATAAGGCCAAGATTAGAGTCTGTTGTTTTTACAGATGTATCCCCAGCACATGACACGGTGTTCACCCACTGGGTTAAGATAAAATGACTTAGGTGATCAGTGAAATACTTGCACAACAAATGAGAGATATGTTTAATAAATAACAATCACTTATGGTTAGCCATAGTATCTGTCTCAGAACATTACCTTTACCCCGTGAGTATTGAGAGATTTCTTGAAACCTTAGCGAAGTCAGCATTAAACTTCCAGTTTCCATGTTATGACTTTGGTAATTTCTTCTTTTAAGAATGAAAATTGAAAGTGTATCTGCTTGTTGAGCATGTACCGAGTGTTATGCCCAAGTTTTTGTGTCCGAGAGACCACCAAGGAGCCAACACCGATGCAATCACACGAGGGTTTATTTGACAAGCTTAAGCTTGGGCCCAAGTATACCCGACACAGCAGAGTAGGGACTTGGACCCCAAGGTGATATGCTTAAGCTTGGGCCCAAGTATACCCAACACAGCGGAGTTGGGACTTGGACCCCGATCCGGATTACAGTCAGAGTTTTTAAAGGCAGAGTGGGGGTGGACTCAGAATTAGATAATTGGGCCACGACTGCTGGCTCAGCAGTAGGTGAGGACAAAGGGGATGTTCAGAAGGGCTATCAGGGTAAAAAAGACTATCAAGATGTTGGAGGCCTGGTTATTATTAAATCAAGGCCGTTTCTCCCTCTGATGAGGCACTAACATGACGACAATTGGGAGTTTCCTGGTGGAATGTCACAGTTCTCCTATCAAGTGTTCTTGTTAGTGAGATTTAGGTTTAACTTTGTTTCCATTTTCTTCTGCCTCAACCTCAGCCTCCTTCAGTTTTATGGAGGGGAGGGCAATGTTAGGGCTAGACTCGAGGTGGGTACAGCCTTGTTTTTCTTGGCCTCTACACCGAGGGATCAGAAAAGTAGCTTAGAGTGCTTCCAAACCTTCTCAAATAAAATTAACAGATTCATATTCTCAGCCTACTAATTTCATCCCAGTTCTTCTGACTTTCAAGAACCCCCTTTGCATTGACCCCATATCCAACCATGGTAATGATGGTAGGTGGTCACACCTACCAGGCAGTATGAAGGACACATGCAACCTATGAAGCAGAAACTATCATCCTTCCCATTTTACACACAGGAAACTGAGTATCAGAGTTGTTCAGATACTTGCTCCAAAACTAGTGGATGGACTGGGATTCAGACGAAGCAATCTGATGTCAGAGATATAATGCTTCTCTCATTCTAGGGTAGATACTGACACACCCATGGCTGAATCTAAATTTTCTAGCCACTGACTCTTTCTGTTTGACCTGCTTGGGGCTTTTATTTGTTTGTTTTCTTTCCTTTCATTTTGTTTTGTCTTATAATTTGCTTTAAAGTTATGAGCTTTCAAGTTCACTAGAATTTGACACCAATTCAACAGTTTTATGCCCAGTCGCTTCAAGAATTTGTGTTATCTCTCTGACCTTTCTCTGAAATGCAATTGAATTTTTGGAGGCATTCCTATGCCTCATTTAATGAATTTTTTTTACCATGTTCATCCAGTAAGGAACGGTAGGGCTGGCGAGGGAAGGAGTAAGGAGGAAAAGTAGCTGGCATTTGTGTAGTCATTGCATTGATTCCTTTGTATAAAATTATGTATTTAATCCTTATAACAACCTGAGGCAAGTTTCATTACCCCCACTTTACATGTGAGGATATTAGTCCTAAAGAGTTTAAATAACAAGTCCAAGGTCATAGAATTATTGAGATAAAAGAGAACAGATTCAAATCGGGTCTGCTGGATTCCACATTTGAGGCCCGTTCCCGCATCCTTTTCACTAGTGATGAACTCACTCTACTATTGAAACTCCCTGGTTTCATTTTCACTCTTTTCTGTTCATTAGAAATTATATTCCACATATCTTGTTGTATTAGTCAGGTTAAGTTAGATTATGTGGTGGTAATAAATTAACCCCCAAATCTCGGTTTAACTCCATGAATCTTTCCCATATTACTTAGGCAAAGCAGTTATATGGGCGTAGAGGTAGAGAACTCCTTCACGTGCTCCCTCAGGGATACTAGCTGATGGAAATTTCCACCACTGGATATGCCATTGGCCACTACAGCAGAGGAAGAGTACTGGAAACTCTTAAGCTTGGTATTATAGTCTTTAATACATAATTAGTTATATGACAGCTTATTTTTCAGGTAGTCAAAAAATCTCTCTACTTTCTTGTTCCCACACCTAGAACATGCTTCTCTCCTCCCAATATAAAGAACCCAAACGTCGGGGTTTCTAGCAATGCATAATAGCCTTGGCATCAAATTGAGTGGTCATTCTTCATCGTCTAGGTTCCTGTTAGTTACATAGACAGGAAATCCACAGCCTTCCAGCACACATCTGATACAAGGTGCCAGAAAACCACAGTGAGGGATTAAAATTGGAGTCATGCAATGCAGCACTCAGGTCTGTGCTGCAACACCGCTGGGCCAATGTTGTCAAGAACAGCACCCCCAAGGATAGCGAGGAATTTTCAATTTGGCTCTGATTGTGCTTTCTGGTTGGAGTACTCTGATTCATTGTTTTCTGTGATCCCTGTGCACCGGTCTGGGAGGTTCTCTGTGGTCCCTTATCCTCTGTACCACATACAAAAATGACTGTTGAGGTACTGCAGTCCTTATCCATTAGAAGGTTGTGGCCCCAGATGTGCTAGCCCAAGCCTGTCACTCAGAGATATAGTAGACTTCGTATTTGTTTGTTTCCTGTCATTTCCAGGTACAAGGAATACTGCCGTCCCCGTTACATACAGGCCTTTTTAGAAACTTGGTCCTCACATTTGTTACATTTCTTTATCTTCTTGACACCAAAACTTCTGTCTCCTGACAGTTAAAGGTGGGTACGCTGAGTTTGCCTGAAATAGTAGGTAGAAGGGACTTGCTTAACAGGAGCTTTGCCCTGAAATAATTAATCAATTGATAAGCTTTTCTGAATATCATATCCTTAATCTGGTATTTCTCCTGTGGTACATTAATCCATTGAAGGATTGTGACAGCTGTTTTGAAGGTCATGGCCTTCAACTAATCTTTCCTAAAGGTTGGAATTGTCATTCAAATTTGTCTTTCTCAATATTGGCAGGTCATGCATTTCTGGAATTTTTCTGTTTGCTTCTATTTCTCTTTGCAACCAGCCAGCTCTTTTGTGGGCTTCTCTCTTTCTTTCTGTAATCCCAAAGCAAATGCAGAAAATAACCACAAATACACACTACAATCATTTTGTTTTCCCCACCATTCCCCCAGAGCTATAGTTCATCCGCTGTACCATCTCCCTTGCAAGTTACCGCAGAGCACAGTTTTATCAAATGTCTGGCCATCGCAGAGCAAGGATGGCTATTAACTCCAGCCCGTTTGCTTAGTGGCCTTGCCCCTTTATCATTTTTAGTTTTTCAGGGGTATGAAAAACCCACCACGGGTACTGATTTTATCATTAATTAGGACAGGCTAGATATACTGCATTACAAATTAACCTCTAAGCTCCAGGGCCTTTGCACAAGTGCTTGCTGCCTTTTCATGCTGCATAGCCAACACAGTTAGGCAGGGGCGTGCTCTATGTGGTCTCTCAGGAATCCAAATGGAGTGAAGTCTGTAATCCAACCTGTCACTGCTACGGGGGAAGAGAGAAGCCTGGAGAATTGACATGGCTCTTCCGTGCCTTAGCCTGGAAGTAATACACAGGTTACGTATGGATCTGCTTCACGGCACAAGTGCTGGAAATCTGAGAACACCTGAAACATTTGCCGAGCATTCCTGTTTCTGTCACGTGTGCCTTCTAAAAATCTAGCATCGGGTGTATGACTTGAAGTCCTAACTTCAGTACTATTTCAGTGTCCCCGAGGAAAACAATATCCATAAAGACTCTCCCCGCCCCCTCCCCCGCCCACCCCGTTCCCTCCCTGCAAATAGAACATCTTCTCCAGCAACCTGAAAGTTTGCTTTAAATTCTGTATAGGAATGGGGTTGACTCTGCTCGCAGTGAAACATGCCTCAGTAAAAATGAATGGTTTTGCCTCCACTGTAACTGTAGTGTAGGTCCATTTGACTAAAACTTGCATACATCCTAAGACATTTTGAAGAATTTCTTCCTTTTAAATCTGCTGTATTTACTGACATTTCTACCCCCCTGGGAATCTGTTTCTCTTGTTTATTAGAGCTGCTAAAATGAAAGTTTGCCACCTGATTAATTTTAATAGTTTAGCCAGAAACCTGTGGATAATGTATATTGGCTGCCAAGCTTGAGATAAATTCTGTTGGCTCTGTTGCAAAGATTTTGGCAGAAATAAAGTCTGCCCTTTGCAAGAAAGACACACAGAGGAGCTGGAGGGATGGAATTTCAAAAGCAAGTATGAAGCAAAAGACTCTTTTGTCTTTCTTTGTGACTTCCCACTGCTACCAGGATCTGTAAACCCATTTAGCAATTCCTTTTTAGACCTCGTATGTTTTATTTTAGCATTATAGTTAAGGAAGAGATGTAAGCCTTTTGTGTATGGCTGGGCCCAATTCAAAGCAGAAAGACTTCAGAGGTGGCTTGGTGAAGCCAGCTCTAGGTTGTTGTGATTTTTAAAGAGATTTGGACAACTAAACAGCATCTTAAGGCACCAGGAGTTTACAATGGGAGATTTGTATTGGAAGAAATCACACTGTTGTGTGATTTATTCACCTCTTAGTTTTGTTTTTTTGTTTTGTTTTTATTTTTGTTTTCCAATGCTGGTTCTTCCTCGAGACCTGCTACATAATTTGCAGGACTCAGTGCAAAATAACAAGGCTGATCCCCTTATTCAAAAATCAAGGGGAAAATGTCATTAGAAGTATTAAAATATAAAGTTTTTCCTCCCCTTTGTGGTCCCCCCCTCTATTTGCTATTCAATTCTAAGTAAAGGAAAGTTACAATTTTAAATGATCAGCATGGATCTTTCCATCTTTGTATCATGAAATACCACTTCTAAATGCAAATATCAGAGCATTTAACTTGTATGCAGAATCACTGACATTATACAATTCTGATTTGTGGCTTATCCCCAGAGACTTCCTGGAACTGGCAGAAATGAAAATTACAAGCCAGACTCAGGAAGGCTATCATGAGGGACAGGGGATGCTCTCAGGCATGGAGCAATCCAAGGAAGCACCCCTTAGGCGTGAGGATATTTGTAGGGTGAGCCAGGATCTCTCAGACACCCAGGCTCTGCCGGATAATATAGGTCATGTGCACACTTGCTCTGCCTAACAGCAGCCTGAACCACTTACCATGCATTGGCCAGGAAAGCATCTTGAGAAGTTGAGCGAGACCTCTCTCCTCCCACAGGCCCATCTTCTCAGTCCCATGTATGGGCAACCGCCAAGGGTGTTGTAACCTGCATATCTGGATGCCCTTGGCACCTGGACTGGGGACAGGTAAGAAGCTCTCCACTTACTCACCACTGAGCTCTCAGGGCATGGGCAGTAACTACTAAGCCCCACCCTTACCCTAGAAGCCATGGAATATCTGTGCCTAACTCCCATCTATGCCAGGACCAGAATGTAGCAAGGAAACCAGCATGGGGAAGGAGAGGCTAGGCAAGGGAGAGGACAAAGGTAAGGGGAGCTGAGAATTTGTCCTGAAGAGGCATTTAGAGCCAGGACCATGTGAGCTAAGAGGGCCTAGCTTAAGCTCCATTACTTTATTGGGCTCTGTTTATTGACGCAAATTCAAAGGTAAAATTATTAAGAATTTCAAGACAGCAACAACAGAACACTAAACTCTAAGCATAGGTCCTTCTGAAGCCAGGCTCTGTGCAACTGCAGTAGGCCTCCACAGAGCCAACCCTGTCCTTTTTTAGGAAGTGGTCTACCTGCTATCATTCAACAGGTGTGAGAGTGGTGACCAGTAACTGAAGTTGTGGTATGGTGTATGTCAGAATTTGAAGATGAAGGGATGTCATTAAACAGTTTTTAAGAAAATCTATGTATATATATATATATATATATTTAATATTTTATATCTATAATGGAATATTACTCTGGCATCAAAAAGAATGAAATCTTGCCATTTGCAATGATGTGGCTAGCATCAGAGGTTATTATGCTAAGTGAGGTAAGTCAGTCAGAGAAAGACAAATATATGATTTCATATGTGGAATTTAAGAAAGAAAACAGATGACCATAATAAGATAAAATTAGAGAGGGAGACAAACTCTAAGAGATTCTGAACTTCAGGAAACAAACTGAGGGTTGCTGGAGCGGAGAGGAGTGGGGGGATGGGGTGACTGGATGATGGGCATTAAGGAAGGCACGTGATGTGATGAGCACTGGGTGTTATACACAACTGATGAATCACCAAACTCTACCTCTGAAACTAATGAAACACTATATGTTGTTTGACTTGAAAGAAAAGGGAATAAAGGAAGGAAGGGAGGGAGGGGCAGGCAGGCAAGCCGGCAGGCAGGAAGAAGGGAGGAAATCTACTTTAGGAGAGTAACACACACTATATCTTTTCAGGTAAAGGAGAGAATACAACTTTTCCTGCTCATTTGGAATTATCTTTGTTCAGTTCTGTGCTGTATTTAGGATAAGTAAGTTTATTCAGCAATAAAATATAGCTCTGAAATTTCAGTGGTGTAACATCAAAAGGTTGATCTCTTACTCATGGTGTATTCATATCAGGAGTGAGCAGGGAGTTTTGATTCACACTGTATTCAGGGATCCAGGCTGGCAGAAGCCCGACCATTCCATGTCTGTGCCCTCTGGAAGCAGGGCCTCTGAAGTCAGAGTTGCCGGAGAAGAGAGCAGTGAAGGTTTGGGCACCAGGATTAGGATGATTCAGCCCAGAGGTGGGAAGGCCACTTCCGTTTACAGGGAGTTAGCTAGAATTCGTATCATTACAGTAGCTCTGTATGACTAAAGGAGGCCTGAGCAATGTGGAGAGCCCTGTATTTGGTGAACAAAAGTTGCCTCTGCCATGATTTTCATAGCATTAAACGTTACGTCATTTCAGGGGTGATGCCCTCTTGTGTTCATGGCTGGGAGTTAGACCCAGCTCTCTCTTGATCAGTCTCTTTTCCCTGACAGTTGTGATTATTAGATCTTCTGACTATACTGAGCCAAAGTTTCTTCAGTGTAACATAGAGATAATAAAGGCCAGGTCATAATATTATCATAGATGTCTGTGAAAGCCCTAAAATCATCACAAGCTATTCAAATAATGAAATGCTATTGTAAATCAGACTGAAAGAAAACCAAAGAGATACATTTATCTTGTCCTAAGCATCAAAATTCTCAAAAAGATATTTAATGCATTATTTCTTGGACGCACTGAGGGGGAAGTAAATTAGACACTGTTATTAGTCATCAATTATTACATACCAAATTACTCCAGAAGTTAGTAGCTTAAACCAACAAAATTTATCATCCCACAGTTTCTGTGGGTCAGGAATCCAGTCCTAGCTTAGTTGTGCCTTCCGGTTCAGCGACTCTCACGAAGCTAAAACAAGGATGTCAGCTAGCACTATAGTCATCTCAAGGCTCAACGAGGGAAAGATTGGTTTCCAAGCTCACTCATGTGGTCCTTGGCAGAATTCACCTCTTCTTTGGCAACCAAACTGAGGGTCTCAGTTCTTAGAGCAATTTATATCATGGCATCTTGCTCCACCAGAATTGGTGAAGGAGAAGTTCCAGATGGACAGATAAATGGACAGATAGATAGACAGACAGACAGATAAAATAAGAAAAGAGAAGGATCGGGGCACCTGGGTGGCTCAGTGGGTTAAAGCCTCTGCCTTCAGCTCAGGTCATGATCCCAGGGTCCTGGGATCGAGCCCCGCATCGGGCTCTCAGTTCAGCAGGGAGCCTACTTCCTCCTCTCTCTGCCTGCCTCTCTGCCTGTCAAATAAATAAATAAATAAAATCTAAAAAAAAAAAAAAAAAGATCAAGAATGAAGTTAGTCTTTTATAACAGTCTCTGTGTGACACCCCATCACTGTTGCCATTCTTTAGAGCAAGTCTATTCTATTCCATTCTTTAGAAGCAAGTCACTAGGTCCAACCCCTAATCAAAGAGAGGGGATTGCCCAAGAACTTAAATGCTAAGAGACTGGGATCATTGGGAGACATTTCAGAAACTACTTATCACAGAGACTTTAGTCTACCTTTTCCTTCTTTATAAGAAAGAAAAGAAGTTGTAAACATTCCCATCCCCATCTGTCACTGCCTTTGTGCAGTTCTGACCCCCTCAAGCTCAGCTATTACAACCGTCTCTTAACTGATGTGTGTGGTTCCTTTGCACCTTGTCCTATCACCTTCCCATATTTACCATGATCAGAAGGAGCCTTCCAGAAGCACTGATTATTATTTTATTCTACTCAAAATTATAATATGTAAAGAAATAGTCTATGTATTGCAAAGAGGTTCCTACATACTAGAGACTTTTCTACCTTCATTTTCTTAGCAATTATCATTTCTTCTTTGTTAATGATTAATACAAATAGGATTTGTTTTGTCCTTGAAGTATATTTGATTTTTTAAATTTTAATTCAAGTATATTTAACATTAGATGCTACATTCATTTCAGGTGCACAATATAGTGATTCAGTAATTCCATCTATTACTCAGGGCTCTTAATAAGCATATTCTTAATCCCATTCACCTGTTTTGCCAGTCTCCCCACCCACCCCTCCTATGGTAACCATCAGTTTGTTCTCTATAGGTAAGAGGCATTTTTCGGGTGTCTCTTTTTTTCCCCTTTGTTCAGTTGCTTTATTTCTTAAATTCCACATATGAGCAAAATCATGGTATTTGTCTTTCTCCGTCTTATTTTGCTTAGCATTATACTCTCTAGATATACCCATATTGTTGCAAATGGCAAGATTCCATGCCTTTTTATGGTTGGATAATATTCCACATTTTCTTTTTCCATTCATCTATGGATGAACACTTAATGTTGCTTCGAAATCTTGGCTATTGTATATCATGCTGCAAGAAACATAGAGGTACATGTATCCCTTTAATTAGTGTTTTTGCATTCTTTGGGTAAATGCACAGAAGTCAGATTACTGGATTGTAGGGTAGATTTATTTTTAATTTTTTGTGGAACTTCCATACTGTCTTCTACAGTGACTGTACCAGTTTCCATTCCCACCAACAGTGCAGGAGGGTTCCTATGTCTCCATATCCTCACCATCACTTGTTTCTTGTGGTTTTGATTCTAGCCATTCTGACAGGTGTGAAGTGATACCTCATTGTGGTATTGATTTGCATTTCTCTGATGATGAGTGTCATTGAGTATCTTTTCATGTGTCTGTTGGCCATCTGGATGTCTTCTTTGGAGAAATGTGGGTTCATGTCTTCTGCCCACTTATAATCAGATTATTTTTGGAAGACATTAAGTTTCATGGGTTCTTTATATATTTTGGATACTACCCCTCTATTGGATATGTCAGTGGTTGTCTTTTAGTTTTGTTGGTTGTTTCCCTCACACTGTGCAGAAGCTTTTTATTTTGATGTAGTCCCAAGAGTTTATTTTTGCTTTTGTATCCCTTGCCTCAGGAGACATATCTAGAAAGATGTTGTTATGGCTGATGTCAGAGAAATTACTGTCTATGCTTTCTTCTAGGATTTTTATGGTTTCAGATTTCACATTTAGATCCTTTACCCATTTTGAGTTTATTTTTGTGTCCAGTTTCATTCTTTTGCATGTAGCTGTCCAGTTTTCCCAATACCATTTGTTGAAGAGAGTTTTTCCCATTGTCTATTTTTTCTTGCTTCCTCAAGGATTAATTGACCATGTAATTGTGGTTTTATTTTGGGGCATTCTGTTCTTTTTCATTAATCTATGTGTCTATTTTTGTGCCAGTACCATGCTGTTTTTTTTTTTTAAGATTTTTTAAATTTATTTGACAGACAAAGATCACAAGCAGGCAGACAGGCAGGCAGAGAGAGAGGAGGAAGCAGGCTCCTTGCTGAGCAGAGAGCCCGATGTGGGGCTCGATCCCAGGACCCTGAGATCATGACCTGAGCCGAAGGCAGCGGCTTAACCCACTGAGCCACCCAGGCGCCCCATACCATGCTGTTTTGATTACTTGAAATCTGGAATTGTGATACCTTCAATTTCTTCTTTTTCAAGATTTCTTTGGCTATTTGGGGTCTTTTGTGGTTACATACAAATTTTAGGATTATTCTAGTTCTGTGAAAAATGCTATTGACATTTTTTATAGGGATTGTATTAAATCTGCAGTTTTCTTTGGGTAGTATAGACATTTTAATAATATTTGTTCTTTGATTCTATGAGCATCTAGTGTCTGCATTTGTTTGTGTTGTCTTCAGTTTCTTTCATCATCTTTTATAGTTTGCAGAGTAGAGGTCTTTCACCTCTTTGGTTAAGTTGAAGGTATTTTATTATTTTTGGTGCGATTGTAAATGGGATTGTTTTCTTAATTTCTCTTTCTGTGGTTTCATTAGTAGTATATAGAAATTCAATGGATTTCTCTACATTGATTTTGTATCCTATGACTTTACTGAATTCTTTATTAGTTCTATGAGTTTTCTGGTAGTTTTTAGACTTTCTAAATACAGCATCATGTCATCTGCAAATAGTAAAAATTTTACCTCCTCCTTATCAATTTGGATGCCTTTTATTCCTTTTTCTTGTGTGATTGCTGTGGCTAGGACTTCCAGTACTATGCTGAATAAAAGTGTAAGAATGGGCATCATTGTCTTGTGCTTGACCTTAAGGGAAAAGCTCTCAGTTTTTCACCATTGAGTATGATGTTGGCTGTGGGTTTTTCATACATGGTCTTTACTATATTGAAGTATGTTTTCTCTAAACCTACTTTCTTGGAGGTTTTTATCATGAGTGGGTGTTGTATTTTGTCAAATGCTTTTTCTGTGTCTAATGAAAAATTTTTTTATCCTTTCACTTACTGATGTTATATCACATTGATTTGCAAATATTGAACCACACTTGCATCATAGGGATAAATCCCCCTTGATCGTGAATGATTATTTTAATGTATTGTTGGATTTTGTCTGTTATTATTTCATTGATACATATGTTCATTAGAGATACTGGCCTATAGTTCTGTCTTTTTTTTTGAGTGTATCTCTGGTTTTGGAATCAGGGTAATGTAGGTCTCATAGAATTAATTTGGAAGTTTTCCTTCCTCTTCTATTTTTGGGAAAAAGATTGAGAAGAATCTTTTCTGCTATCACTATAGGTGGTAGAGTTCACCACCTATGAAGTCGTCTGGTCCTGGACTTTTGTTTGTTGATAGTGTTTTGATTACTGATTCAGTTTCATTGCTGGTAGTCAGTCTATTCAAC
This sequence comes from Enhydra lutris kenyoni, assembly GCF_002288905.1. Lineage (NCBI taxonomy): Eukaryota > Metazoa > Chordata > Mammalia > Carnivora > Mustelidae > Enhydra > Enhydra lutris. The sequence continues at coordinate 19,582,257 of NW_019154110.1, forward strand.
TTTTCTATTTCTTCCTGCTTCAATTTTTGTAGCTTATGTGTTGGAAGGGATATATCCATTTCTCCTAGTTGTCCAATTTCTGGCATATAATTTTCCATAAATTCTTTGTATGTCTGTAGTGTCAGCTGTTATATCTCCTCTTTCATTTCTGATTTTATTTGAGTTCTCTTTCTCTCTCTTTTTGAGTTTTTTGATGAGTCTTGCTTGAGGTTATCAGTTTCCTTGGTCTTTTCAAAGAACCAGCTCCTGGTTTCATTGATCTGTTCTATTGTGTTTTTTGTTTGTTTCTGTATCATTTATTTCTGCTTTAATCTTTATTATTTCCTTTCTTCTATTGGATTTGGATTTTGTTTCTTTTTATTTTTTCTAGCTCCTATAGGTGTAATGTTAGTTTATTTGCGATTTTTCTTGCTTCTTGAGGTAGGCCTGTATTGCTATGAACTTTCCTCTTAGAACTGCTTTTGCTGCATCCCAAAGACTTTGGAACATTCTGTTTCCATTTTCACTTGACTCCATTTGTTTTTAAAATTTCCTCTTTAATTTATTGGTTGACCCATTCTTTGTTTTGTATCATGTTATTTAACCTCCATGTATTTTGCTCTTTCCCAATTTTTTCTTGTGGTTGATTCCTAGTTTCATTGTGTTTTGGTCGTAACAGATGGTATAACTTCACTCTTCTTGAAATTGTTGAGACTTGTTTTGTGATCTACCATTTGATCTATTCTGGAGAATATTCCATATGCTCTGAGTGTGTATTCTGATGTTTTAGAATGGAATATTCTGACTGCATCTGTTAAATCCATCTGATCCAATGTGTCATTCAAAGCCATTGTTTCCTTGCTGATTTTCTGTTTACATGATCTGTCCATTGTTGTGACTGGAGTATTAAAGTCCCCTGCTATTATTGTATTACTATCAATCATTTCCTTTAAGTTTGTTTGTTTGTTTGTTTGTTTTAACTCTTTTAGGTATTTGAATGTTCCCATGTTGAGTGCAAAAATATTTACAATTGTTACATCTTCTTGTTGGATTGTCCTGTTAATGAGTAAACATTGTCCTTCTTTATCTCTTGTTACAGTCTTTGTTTTAAAGTTAATTTTTTCTGATACAAAATTATTATTATTGCTACCTGGGCATTCTTTTCATATCCATTTGCATAACAAATGTTTCTCCATCCCTTCACTTTCAATCTGCATTGGTCTTTAGGTCTGGAATGAGTCTCTTATAGGCAGCATACAGATGGGTTTTGTTGTTGTTGTTGTTGTTAATCCATTCTGTGATTTGATAGGAGTATTTATTCCATTTATATTCAAAGTAGTTATGATAGATGTGTACTTACTGCCATTTTATTGCTTGTTTTGTGTTTGTTTTTGTGGATCTTCTCTGATTCTTTCTTCCCTTGCTCTTTTCTTTCACCCAAATTTGGCTCTCTGTAGTGATATACTTGGATTCCTTCTCTTTATTTTTTACATATCTATTACTGGTTTTTGATTTGCAGTTACCATTAGGTTTGTATATAATATCTTCCTTATACCCATCTGTCTTAAGTTGATGGTCATTTAAGTTAGAACCCATTTTTTACTTCTCTCCTCCCCAGTTTAGATATATGGTGTCACACTTTCACTTTCATTTTTATGAATCCTTTGAAATATAGCTAAAATTTTTGAACTCTTGCATCTCTGAAAAGACTGTTCTTTCGATTCAGAATAGATTGATAATAGGAGTGTTCTTCTATTTTCTTACTCTAACTCCTTCCACTCCATGTACATTTCATAGACTAGCAGTTATGTAATTGTCGATGAAGTTATACTAAAAACTGAGCTAATTAGGAATCTCAAGATAAATGTAGGCAGAATTCTCTTTAGCATCATGTTTTAACCTATCAAATGGGTGGATTTTGTTGTTGTTGTTGTTATTTGTTTGCTATATTCAAAGAGAATTTTTTAAAAATACTATGGACTGATAAACTTTCCTTATATTTGCTCTCATATCTACTGCTAAACCAACATTATTACAACTTACAATCTTTGCATGACTATCATTCTATGTAGAATGTGTCATGCCTTATGTATGACTTTGACATACACCATCTCATTTCATCACAATGTAAGTTGCCTAAAGATTAACAAGATATATTTAAATCTCTTCCAAATATTTCTGCATTCAGCATTATGTATATACATATATATTCCTTGTTTTTTTCTTTATTTTTTAAATTTAATGCAGGGCTTGAAGTCATTTTTTTAAAAGATTTTATTTATTTATTTAACAGAGATTGAAAGAGAGAGATCACAAGTAAGCAGAGAGGCAGGCAGAGAGGGGAAGCAGGCTCCCCACTGAGCAGAGAGCCTGATGTGGGACTTGATCCCAGGACCCTGAGATCATGACCTGAGTTGAAGGCAAAGGCTTAACCCACTGAGCCACCCATGCGCCCCAGGACTTGAACTCATCACCCTGCGATCAAGACCGGAGCTGAGACTAAGTTAGATGTTCAAGTGACTGAGCCACCCAGGCACCCAATGTACATTTACTTCTTAAACTACCACCAACTCACCTGACTACCTCTTTGAGCCATTTTTTTTAATCTGAAAAGATCAAATGACTATGAGAAATAGATTTTTCCAAATTTATCTAATATACCAGTTCAGGGGCACCTGGGTGGCTCAGTGAGTTAAAGCCTCTGCCTTCAGCTCAGGTCATGATCCCAGGATCTTGGGATTGAACCCTGCACTGGGCTCTCTGCTCAGCAGGGAGCCTGCTTCCCCATCTCTCTTCCAGGCACTCTGCCTACTTGTGATCTCTGTCTGTCAAATAAATAAATAAAATCTTAAATAATAATAATATACCAGTTCAGTTTTTGTTACTTTTAGATAGAAAATTTTTAAATGAAGTTAAAAAAAAATCTATAATTAAAAGTGGACCACATTCTCATGATTCAATAAAACCATAAAGTAACAAGTGAAAAATTGTTCTTTGGCATGTATGAAAATAGTAATCCAAGAGGAGTTAGAGATACAATGTTTTAGGAATGTTATGATACAAACTGAATGGTATAAAAATAATTGTAAATTGTAGAACAATAACAGAAATGTCAGAGTTATGACTAATAAGCCTATACTGGAGAAAAAAAATAAAATCAAAGGTATGAAAGGAGTAAAAAAAAAAAGAAAAAAGAACAAATAATGTACAGGAGAAAGAACAAATAATATACAGGAAAAATAGAAACAAACTACATGGTAGTAGATTCAAATCCAATCATAGCAATAATTGTTCAAAAAGTAAACAGACTAACCATCCCAATTAAAAGGAAGAGATTTGGGGCACCTAGGTGGCTCAGTCAGTTAAGCCTCTGCCTTCAGCTCAGGTTATGATCTCGGAGTCCTGGGATTGAGCCCTGTGTCAGGCGCTCTGCTCGGCGGGGAGCCTGCTTCCGCCACCCCTGCCTGCCTCTCTGCCTACTTGTCATCTCTGTCAAATAAATAAATAAATAAATAATCTTTAGAAAAACAAAGAGATTTTCAGACTGGATTTTAAGAAAAACAAAAAAAAGATTATACATTAAATCTCTCTCTTCCCTCTCCTCTTTTTCTCTTTCTCTCTATACACACACACACATATGTATACATATTTGTATACATTATATACATAAATACATACGTTTGTACAAATAAAAAGAAACAACTATAAACACTAATCAAAAAGCTAAAGTATATACATTAATATTAGAGAAATTAGACTTCAGAGCAAGAAATGCAACCAAGGATAAGGAAGGGCATTTCAAAAAAAAATAAAGGTATTAATTCACCAAGAGGACATAAAATACCTAAATATGCACTTGCTCAATAGCAGAAGTACAAAATACATAAAAGAAAAAAAAATTAAATGGAGAAATATAAAGAGCCATAATTTTAATTGGGTATTTTAACACCCATCTCTCAGTGAGTCTTATAATTGGCATTTTAGAACATTCCACCCAACAGTAGCAGAATACACCTTTTAAAGTTTACCCATCTTTTAAAGTGTACACAGAAGTTCATAAAAATAAACATTTGGGACAACTTCAGACAGTTGAAATGATACAAAGTATGTTCTTTGACTTCAACCGTACTAAACTAGAAATCAATACAGAATGTCACCAGAAAAATCCCCGCAAATATTTGGAAATTAAAACATCTATAAGTAATCCATAGATAAAATAATCACAAAGGAAATTAGAAAATATACTGAATTGAAAGTAAATGAAAATAAAACATCACATTTGTGGAATGAAGCTAAAGCACTGTTTAGAGGAAAATCTATAATATTAATTGTATATATTAGAAAAGAAATAACATTTTAAGTAAATGACCTCAGGTTCCACCTTAAGAAACCAAGGGAAAATGATCATGTAAACTCCAAAGCAATAAAGAAGAAAGGAAATAATAAACTTATCTTTTTTTTTTTTAAGATTTTATTTATTTATTTGACAGAGATCACAAGTAGGCAGAGAAGCAGGCAGAGAGAGAGAGAGGAGGAAGCAGGCTCCCCGCTGAGGAGAGAGCCCGATGCGGGGCTCGATCCCAGAACCCTGGGATCATGACCTGAGCCGAAAGCAGAGGCTTTAAACCACTGAGCCACCCAGGCGCCCCAATAATAAACTTATCTTAAGGTAATAGATTAATAAAGTGAAGAACCAAATAGCAATAGAGAAAATAAACTAAAAACTGGTTCTGTGAATAATAGTCAATAAAATTTATTATCTTCTAGCCAAACTTACAAAGAAATGTTTAAGAGATGACACAAATTAAAAATATTAGGAATAGGGCGCCTGGGTGGCTCAGTGGGTTAGGCCGCTACCTTCGGCTCAGGTAATGATCTCAGGGTCCTGGGATCGAGCTCCGCATCGGGCTCTCTGCTCAGCAGGGAGCCTGCTTCCTCCTCTCCCTCTGCCTGCCTCTCTGTCAAATAAATAAATAAAATCTTTTAAAAAAATAAAAAATAAAAAATAAATAAAAATAAAATAAAAATAAAAATATTAGGAATAAAAGAGACATTACTACAAATCCTATAGACATTAAAAGATCAGGAAATACTAAATAAAACTTTTTATGCCAATGAATTTGAAAACTTGGATAAAAGGGACATATTCCTTTGAAGACACTAACTCTAGAATAAATTGGCTGAATAACCTCATATCTATTAAAGAAATTAAATTCAAAGTTAAGATTCTTCCCACAAAGAAAATTTTAGTCTGAAATGGTTTCAGTGGTAAATTCTACTAAACACCTAAGGAAGAAATAATATCAATTCTTCACAATCTGTACCGGAAAACAGAAGAATAAACACTTACCAGCTCATTTTATGAAGGCAAGATTGCCCTGATATCAAAATCAGCAAAGAAATTACGTACTTCAAATCTCACCTTCTCTGTGAATCTTTCTCTGCATCCCACTTCACTGTGACTCCATGTGATCCTTAGCATATAACTCTATTACTGCATTTATCAACTGTTAATTATCTACTTGCATGTCCCGCTTAATAAACTAAAATCAACTTTAGGATAATCACCATATCCCACTGTTATGGACTGAATATTTGTATGTTGAAACCGAATCCCCAAAGTGATGGTATCTGGACACAGGGCTTTTGGGAGGCAATTCAGTCAGGAGGGTTCACCTATGAATGGAATCGATGCCCTTGTGAAGGAGATCCCAGAAAGCTCCCTCACCCATTCTGCCTTGCGGGGGTAGAGTGAGAAGATCCCCAATCTCAGGAGCTGGGTCTTCACCAGACATTGAATCTGCTGGCACTTTGATCTTGAACTTCTCAGCGTGCAGAACTGTGAAAAGTAAGTTTCTATTGTTTATAAGATATGTAGTGTGCAGTATTTCATTATAGCAGCCTGAACTGACACTCATATTTGTGTCCTCAGCATCTAAGACACAATGCATGTTTGAATTAACAAATAAGTGGATCAAGGGTATGCCAGTACTTAGAGGCAGGAAATTCCATTTTCACTGAATTGTAATACCATGTTAACTCCACCTTTGATCTACTAGCTTTTTCAAAACTCCACTGGGTTCCTCCAAAGTTTCCTAATTAGTTGGATGTTTTGACGAGTTGCTATTTATACTTTCCAATCAGTCCTCATTGTCGAATAGTTGCTTTGTTTTCCAAATCTAATAAGATATTCTCTTCACTCTGGGAAAGAAGAACAGGATTACCTATGGTACCATGTATAGCAAATTTGTTTTTTTCTTGTACAACTTCATGTACATCAAGATCCTTTTGTAATAAATGAATGGTCAAATTCATTTTCTCCCTGTTCTCACTATATCTTTCCAGATAGATTTTCAAATATAATAAAATAGATATCCTGTTTTGTCACTCTTGTATTATGATTCAACATGTGCCAGCTATTAATTTCAAAAGAACTGGGGGAACACATAAGACTTCTTCACTCTCCTTTTTGTCTCTGCTGGGTTCTTACAAGTGATCTGGCTTTGTGCAGGGCAGGCCAGCATTCTCATTTGGAGTTGAATACTTCATTATGGAATGATGCAAGTTCCCCAAAATTGTACTTGGGTGGAAAATAATTTAAAGGGAAAATCCCCTTAGCTATTTTAATGTAAGGGAGTGCCCAAGTGTATGTCCAAAAGCAGTAGGTTGCTCACTAACACAGCTAATACAATATGTAAACAGGCAGAGATAAAAGGATTAGTTACTAAGACTTGAAATATCAAAGTTAAGTGGTTTTCACTGATTCTCTCTCAAAAACAAAACATTATTTTTTACTCCCTAGGAAATAAAGTAGCCTTTTTATACCTGTGTTTATATTTCATATGTGACATTTTAACAAATGTTTAAATGTTAATTCAACATTCAGCCATAATGGAATTCACTGTCTTGTTTTGGACCTATATTGACCATCATCATTCAATATAAATTTTAAAAAAGATATCAGTCACACAATTTCTGAAACATTGGACAAAAGACAAAGTACTAAAATAGTAAATAAGAAACAGCATTCTAATAGCAGTTTTCCCATAATATGGTTGAAGTCCTAGGAATGTCTTGTATTAAGAGTAGTTATGGTATTAGTAAAAGTAACAGTCATTCTGAAGACAGGAATAATAGTAGCAACAGCAGTAGTAACCACTTCCATGTCTTCATCAGTTATCAGATAATAGACCTTATGACAAGGACTTGTATGCAAATCAACATATTTGATTTTCATAGTCACACTAACAGGTAGATATAACTATTATCCCTTTACTGTTGAGGACACTGAGTGTTAGAGAGTATCAGTGTTCACATAGTCCACAGATCCATAGCTAACACCTAGTCAAACTGGAATTTTGAGTGTAAGCCTGATATTTCCAAAGCCTATTTATCCTAAGTGGGATTTAGAAATAGGTAGAACCCAATTAAACTCAGTTTTTATCACTTCCTACTCAGTGACTTTGGAAGTTACTTGGGGGATTAGAAATGTTTTTCTATAAAGGGCCAGCTAATAAATATTTTAGGCTTTGTGGACAATATGGCCTTTGTTGCCCTCAATTCTGCTACTATAAACTTAAAACCAGCCACAGACCATATGTAAAAATTTAGTTCCTAAAATAGGCCAACCTTTGACTTATATAATCTTCATTTTTGTGTGTGTGTATAAAATGGAGATAATCCTACCTTTGTGGGATTGTTGTAGTTATTTTAAATAAACATGCAAAGGATGTAGTATGACAAATATTAGGTGTTTAATGATGCTATTATTTTTTAAATGTTTTGTTTAGCTTTTTCTCTTCATTCTATGCCACAAAATGAAGATGACATGTATATTTTTGCCCTTTAATAAAAAGGTCACCAAAAACAAAACAAAACAAAAATCCCTTTAAAAATATAATACTGAGGGTGTAGGTGTGTGATATGCTGTTATGCAGAGATGTATTAATTTATTCAAATTTGAGGAGAACTTGCTATGCATGGAATCTATTAGATGCTGGAAATGCAAATATCAGATAAACATGAACTATTTTTGACCAAACATAGCAATTCTATTAAGGAAGATCACTTGTGTGCAAATAGCTACCCAAAATTAGAGAATGTATTTCCTATTAATACCACTATAATACTTATTTTGTATTACAAAAATTGATTTTCTTATCTCGTTTTTCCATGATCAGCCTGTAATTTTGTTGAGACCTGGGATAACTTGTTCCCACTATGCTCTGTGTTTACTATGGATCCTTACTCATAGCAATTAAGTGTTACCATGCTAATGAACAATGAAAGGCAAAGTGTTAAGATACAGGCAGTCATAAAGAGACAGCTTCCAACTGGAATGATCCAAGAAAATTTTAATTACCCATATCTTGGTTATTGTGAATAATGCTAACCAAGATCAATACATGTGTGTGAACATCTTGTCAAAATCCTTTTTGTCATTTCCTTTGGGTATATACCCCATAGCAGAATTGCTGGATCATATGGTAGATCTTTTTTTTTTTTTTTTTTTTTTTTTTAATTTTCTGGGGAACCTCCATATTGTTTTCTGTAATGGTTGGACTAATTTGAATTCCCACCAGTGGTGTATAAAGGGTTCATTTTTCACCATATCCTTGCCAGCACCTGTTGTCTCTTGTCTTCTTGATGATAGCCATTTTAACAGGTATGAGGTGATAATCTCATTGTTTTGATTTGCATTTCCCGGATGACTAGTGATGTTGAGCATCTTTTCATATGCCTGTTTTATAGATACCTAATGCAAAGTAAGTGAATGTAGCTAATAGTACTATACTATAATGTGATAAATATTGCTTCAGTGGCAATCATATTGCAACATATAAATGTATCAAAGTAACATACTGTATGCCTTAAATTTACAGATTGCAACAACAAATTTATCAAATAATTTTTATTTGTTTTTAAGATTTTATTTATTTATTTGACAGACAGACACAGCGAGTGAGGGAACAAAAGTCAGAGAATGGGAAAGGGAGAAGCAGGCTTCCTGTTGAGCAGGGAGCCTGATGAAAGTCGGATCCCCGGACCTAGAATCATCACCTGAGCCCACAGCAGACACTGAACAATTGAGCCAGCCAGGATCCCCTCAAATAAGTAAGTGTTTAAAAAATCACCAACCAACTCTTATTGGCATATAACTATTGATAATAATTTCTGATGTTTGTTTCTATTTCCTTGGTGTTAGTCATGTTCTCTCCCTTTTCATTCATAATTTTACTAATGTGGGTCTCTCTCTCTTTTCTTTTGCATTAGTTTGGCTGGTGATTTATCAATCTTATTCTTTTTCTTTTTTTTTTTTTTTTAACTTCTTAGTGATAGCTTTATTGAATTTCCTCAGCATCTCTAGTGATGTCCCTCCTTCCTATTTGATACTGGCTTTTTGTACATTCTCTGTTTTTTTATCTTTTTTTTTTTTCATTTTATTTTTCTTTTCAGTATTCCAGAATTCGTTGTTTATGCACCACACCCAGTGCTCCATGCAGTACGTGCCCTCCATAATACCCACCACCAGGATCACCCAATCCCCCGCCCCTCTCCCCTCCAAAACCCTCAGCTTGTTTCTCAGAGTCCACAATCTCTCATGGTTTGTCTCCCACTCTGATTCCCCCCAACTCACTTCTCCTCTCCATCTCCCAATGTCCTCCGTGTTATTCCTTATGTTCCACAAGTAAGTGAAACAATATGACTCTCTCTGCTTGACTTATTTCACTCAGCATAATCTCTTCTAGTCCCATCCATGTTGATACAACAGTTGGGTATTCATCCTTTCTGATGGAGGCATAATACTCCATTGTATATATGGACCATATCTTCTTTATCCATTTGTCCATTGAAGGGCACCTTGGTTCTTTCCACAGTTTGGTGACTGTGGTCATTGCTGCTATGAACATTGGGGTACTGATGGCCCTTCTTTTCACTATATCTGTATCTTTGGGGCAAATATCCAGTAGTACAATTGCAGAGTCATAGGGAAGCTCTATTTTTAATTTCTTAAGGAATCTCCACATTGTTTTCCAAGGTGGCTGCACCAACTTGCATTCCCACCAACAGTGTAACAGGGTTCCCCTTTCTCCACATCCACAGTAAATGTTGTTTACTGTCTTGTTGATTTGGGCCATTCTAACTGGTATAAGGTGGTATCTCAGTGTGGTTTTGATTTGAATCTCCCTGATGGCTAATGATGCTGAACATTTTTTCATGTGTCTGTTAGCCATTTGTATGTCTTCTTTGGAGAAGTGTCTGTTCATGTCTTCAGCCCATTTTTTGACATGATTATGTGTTTTCTGTGTGTTGAGTTTGAGGAGTTCTTTATAGATCTTGGATATCAGCCCTTTGTCTGTAGTGTCATTTGCAAGTATCTTCTTCCATTACATGGGTTGCCTCTTTGTTTCGTTGACTGTTTCCTTTGCTGTGCAGAAGGTTTTGATCTTGATGAAGTCCCAAAAGTTCATTTTCGCTTTTGTTTCCTTTGCCTTTGGAGACATATCTTGAAAGAAGTTGCTGTGGAAGATGTCGAAGAGGTTACTGCCTATGTTCTCCTCCAGAATTTTGATAGATTCCTGCCTCACCTTGATGTCTTTTATCCATTTCAAGTTAATCTTTGTGTATGGTATAAGAGAATGGTTGGTCTCATTCTTCTGTACATGGCTGTCCAATTTTCCCAGCACCATTTACTGAAGAGACTGTCTTTTATCCACTAGATATTTTTTCCTGCTTTGTCAAAGATTAGTTGACCATAGAGTTGAGGGTCCATATCTGGGCTCTCTACTGTGTTCCACTGGTCTGTGTGTCTGTTTTTGTGCCAGTACCATGCTGTCTTGATGATCACAGCTTTGTAGTAAAGCTTGAAATCAGGCAACATGATGCCCCCCAGTTTTTTCTTTTTCAACATTTCTTAGCAATTCTGGGTCTCTTCTGGTTCCATATAAATTTTAGGATTGTTTGTTCCAGCTCTTTGAAAAATGCTAGTGGAATTTTGATCAGGATGGCATTGAAAGTATAGATTGCTCTAGGCAGTATAGACATATTCTTTCAAAAAACAAGCTTCTAATTTCGTTGATGTGTTCTACTGTATCTCTAGTTTTTAATCTCATTGATCTCTGTTCTAATCTTGATTATTTCCCTTCTTGTGTGTGGGGTTGGCTTAATTTGTTGTTGATTCTCCTGTTCTTTAAGGTATAAGGAGAGCTGGTGTATTTGGGATTTTTCAAATTTTTTTTGAGTGAGGCTTGGATGGCTATGTATTTTCCCTTAGGATCGCCTTTGCCGTATCCCATAGGTTTTGGACCCTGTGTCTTCATTCTCATTGATTTCCATGAGTGCTTGAGTTCTTCCTTGATTTCCTGGTTGATCCAAACATTCTTAAGCAGGGTGGTCTTTAGCTTCTAAGTGTTTGAATTCCTTCCAAACTTTTTCTTGTGATTGAGTTCCAGTTTCAAAGCATCATTGTCTGAGAATATGCAGGGAATAATCTCAATATTTTGGTATCAGTTGATCCCTGATTTGTGACCAAGTGTGTGGTCTATTCTGGAGAAAGTTCCATGTGCACTTGAGAAGAATGAATATTCTGTTGTTCTAGAATGGAATGTTCTGTATATATTTATGAGGTCCATCTGGTCCAATGTGTCATTCAATGCTTTTGTTTCTTTATTGATTTTCTGCTTGGATGACCTATTACTGAGAGTGGCTTGTTAAGATCTGCTACTATTAATGTATTCATATCAATATGACTCCTTATCTTGACTAACAGTTGTCTTATGTAGTTGGCTGCTCCCATATTGGGGGCATAAATATTTGCAGTTGTTAGATCTTCTTGGTGAATAGACCCTTTAAGAATAATATAGTGTCCTTCTTTATCTCTGACTATAGTATTTAGTTTAAATTCTGATTTATCTGATATGAGAATCACTACAGCTTTCTTTTGAGGCCCACTGGCATGAAAGATGCTTCTCCATCCCTTCACTTCAGTCTGGATGTATCCTTAGGTTCCAGATGGGTCTCTTGTAGAGAGCATATGGATGGATCCTGTCATTTTTTTTTTTTAAGATTTTATTTATTTATTTGACAGACAGAGATTACAAATAGGCAGACAGGCAGGCAGAGAGAACGAGGAGGAAGCAGGCTCCCTGCAGAGCAGAGAGCCTGATGCAGGACCCTGAGATCATGACCTGAGCCGAAGGCAGAGGCTTAACCCACTGAGCCACCCAGGTGCCCCTGGGTCCTGTCATTTTTATCCAGTCTGCAACCCTATGCCGTTTCATGGAAGCATTTAGGCCATTCATGTTGAGAGTAATTTTTGAAAGATACATTTTTATTGACAACATGTTGCCTGTGAAATCCTTGTTTCTATAGATTATCTCTGTAAATTTCTGGTCTGTGTCACTCTTGGGTTCTTTCTTCTTTTATAGAACCTCCCTTAATATTTCTTGTAGTGCCAGCTTGATGGGCACATAACTCTTTTAAACCTTGCCAGTCATGGAAGCTCTTTATCTCACCATCCATTTTGAATGTCAACCTTGCTAGATAAAGTATTCTTGGCTGCATGTTCTCATCTAATGCCCTGAATATGTCTTGCCAGCCCTTTCTGACTTGCCTGGTTTCTGTGGACAGGTCTGATGTTATTCTGATGGACCTTCCTCTGTAAATAAGGAATCTCTTCCCCCTCAGGAGCTATTGTCTAAAATTACAGTTCATCAGTCTCACAATCAAGTGTCTTGAGGTCTTTCTAGGTTCTTTTTTTGGGGGGGGGGGGTGATCTTTCTGTGTCTAGGACACCAACACTGGTTCCATTCCCCAGACTGGGAAAATTTTCGAGAATTTGCTCAACTATATCTTCTAGTCTTCTTTCTCCTCCCCCTCAGGGATCCCAATAATTCTGACATTGGAACAATTTGTGGTGTCATTTATTCCCCTAATTCTGTTTTCATGGTTTCGAAGCTGTTTCTTCCATGCCTCCTCCTGATCCTTTTTCTCTATCAGTTTGTTCTCTAGCTCACTAATTCTATCTTCTGCCTCGGTTACCCTAGCTGTTAGAGAATTTAGATTAGATTGGATCTCACTGATTGCATTTTTAACCTCTCCCCTGGCAGCTTTTCACTTCTTCTTAGAGATTCCATGTTGTCACTAATGGTTTTATCCAATCTAGCCATTGCCTGGAAAATTGTTACCCTGAATTCCCTTTCCAACATACTGTTTATATCCATATCCAATAGTTCTGATGGACAGGGCACAGTCCCTGAATTTCTCCTCTGTTGGGTGTTCCTCCTCCTAGTCATTTTGGTGAGAGGTGGTTGAGGGGATGTGTAGCTGAATATATCAACTGCGATCCAGGCAAGGTGCACCCTGGAATGCTTCTGAGCAATCAGAAGTCACAACTAAAAAGAAAGAAAAGAGAGAGAGAGAGAGAGAGAGAGAGAAGACCCAGCAGAATGGGCCCCAAAGGTAAGATTTTTAAGGCATACAAACAAAAATGGACAAACAAAAAGACCGGAAAAAGTAAATGACAAGAAAAAAAAGAAACCAGCCAAAATGAACCCCAAGGATAAGATTTATATAATACCAGAACAAAAACAAATACAGAGACACTGACAGAGGAAAAAGATGGGAGGGTGGTTATAAATCCTCAATGTGGGTGAGGAAGGTTATTTTGAATCTTCCTGGGTGTATCTTGATATCTTTGTTAAAGGACTCAACTTTCCAGGGATAAAGGGAGACTAAAACTGGTTTATACATAGGGGTAGTATTGATTAGGGAAAGAGGATTACCTTGAAGCTTATATCTATATGTATGTTAAAAAAAAATAGAAAAGCAAAAGAAAAACACAGGTATATGTATGAAAAAAGTTCAAGTTATAAGGTTATTATGGAATTTGTTGTGTTGAACCTCTCGTTATAATGGTAAATAGATTTAAAAAATAAAAAAGAATGAGAATAGTGAGAACGAATCAAAAAATAAAAGTTGTGTCTATGAAATATACAGGTTTCAGGGCAATACCGGGAGCTTAGTGTCTTCTTATCCCCTGATACTGGGGTTTTACAGTTTCATGGGGACCCTGTGGTGGTTGTCCTCTAGTTTTTTCAGCTGGCTTTCTGGGGGAGGGGACTGCTGGGTTGTTTTTCAGTCAGTCTTGCTTGGGTTGAGTCCTCCTGCTCCCTATCAGGGGGCTGGGCTCTGTGGAAACCGGTTTTTCAGGCTTTTGTTCTCTGGAGGTTTTTGTTCTTTGGCAGGTTTAATGGAAAGCAAACTGCACCCAGACATCCGTCTTGGTCTCAGAGAGAACCCTCACTCTGCTCCCCTCTGGGTGGTCCAGAACACACAGACTCCCCCTCTGCAAACTCCGCTGAGCCGTGCAACCTCCCACCGTCAGTGCATGTCCCCAGCCACCATATCAGGGGTCACCCAAAGCGCTTGCTTGTCTCTGCATCCCTGTGCCACTAAAACCAGGAGCGACATTGGTACAGAGAGTTCACTTCCAGTGGCTGCCTTTGCTAGGACTGCTGTCTGGGGTCCAGATCTCAGGGTTTCGCAGGTTGCTGCCCACCTAAGAGATCCGAACCAGAGATAGTGCGCTGTGTTTTTCAAGCCCAGGTTGGGAGTGTTCAGACTCTCGGCTGGTCCTAGAGACTACTGGCTAGCGCCCACATGGAGCTCTCTCAGGTGACACTGGGGAGTGAGGTTCAGATCCCCGTTGTGCAGTGCGTGCAGAGCACAAAAGGCTGTGGTTCTAGAGAGTGCCAGCCGGGGCATACATCAAACTCCCTCATGCACACTTGCAGAAGTGCACCTAGCCCAGCACTGGTGCTAGCAGTGGAAAGCAGGGTGGGGGGGGGTGGGGGGTGCCTCAGGGACCATGGCCTGGAGGCTTTTCCCACACTCTCTCTGGCATGGGTGGTCTCCAGTGGTGGCTGTCCTGGGTCTGTGGTCTTAGGCCCACACCTGTGGCTGTCCAATTCCACCAGTTGTCCCTTAAGATCTTTTGCTCTTTTCGAGTGCTTTTAACCAGACTCCAAGTTAATGCGGTCCCTAATCACAGGGCACTTTCCTATTGGGGTATTACTTTCCAATGGGTTGCTTTGGGTGGCTCCCTCCCTCTTCTGTTTGTCCTCCAGTATCAGTCCAATTGTTCACACTCCACTTTACCTCTCCACTGGTGTCTTCTGCCCCCATAGAGATCCAGAAGTGTATAATCCTACATCTCAGGCTGGCTTCATGGGTGTTCAGAGTGTTCTGGTAGATAATTAGCTCACTTTAGGGGGCAGCTGAAACAGGATCTCCTACTTGTCTGCCATCTTGCCCCTCCCCCACCAACTGTTATGAAGAATCTTTTGTATGCTTGATATAAGTGGCTTATAACATAGAAGTTAAGAGCAGGGGAGTTGGGGAGATACTGGCCTGCATAGCAACCTTCTAGTTGTGATCTTGGGCAAAAATACTTAACCTCTCTATGCCTTATTTTCCTCTACCATAAATAAAGTTATACTCACTTCACAAAGCTGCTTTGAGAATTGCAAAATATAATTTTACCAAAAGAATTCATATAACACCCAGCATGTAGTATAAATAATGGCTAGGATGATAACCAGTGCTGACTATTTTGATAATAATGATAAATGGTAACATTTGGAATGGGATTGGCTGAAAGCAAAACAGTAATAGTGGGCTAAAGATTTATCAGTTTTTGGTAAGTTTTTTCCACATAACAAAAAATTTCAGATTTAGGCTATTGCTGACATTAATTCAAGTGCTCTGCGAGGTCTTCAGAGCTCTTTCTCCCATTCTCATCTGCTATATTTTAGCCCACACTATTCAATATGTGGTCCGTCGGTCAGCAACATTAGCATTACAAGGTACTCGTTAGAAATATAAACTTACGGGCATCGTGTTAGCTTATGGAATCAGAACCACATCTTCCTAGTTCTTTTTCTTATTCATGTTAGCGTTTGAGAACAACAGCTTTAGCCAATGTTTTTGTCCTCATACTTGTTCCCTCATAGCAAGATGGCTTCTATAGTTTCAAATAGAGGAAGAATGACTCAATTGATTAGGGGTTTTTGCTTTGTTTTTTTTGTGGGAACATATGTAGGACAGCATGTCTGGAATGCAGTAAAGAACAGAGATAAAATGGAAACTACTGGAAGGACAGTTGTTGAATCCTATACAGGGAAAAGAAGTGAAAGTTTGGGAGGAGCCTTACACATCAGGCCCAGAATTTGAATGTTAATTATCAGAGGATTGGAACACGACCAGAATGTCATCCGTGCAAACAGTGTCTCCAAGAGCTGCTCAAAACAGGTCAATGTATTTCTTTCCCGTTCATGTTTATACTTGTATGCAGACATATGTTAATTCTAAAGGGATACTAATGTTTGCTTGTTTGTAAACTTTAAATGCCATCATGCTGTTTGTGTTATTCAGTGAACTAGGGTAAAGCAGGTTGCTTTAAAAAAGCCAAATATCTTGGTGGTTTCACAGTCTTAAGGTTTTTCAGGTTTGCAGCGCAATCATGGAAAGATGTTCATGAGTGTAGGTTGGATCTCTTCTGTGAGGTTATTCCAACACCCTACATTAGCTTTCTACTGCTCCATAACAAAACAGCACAAACTTAGCAGCTTTAAATCATACTCTTGTATTAGCTCAGTTCCATAGATCAGAAGTACAGACACAGCATAACTGGGTTCTCTGCTCAGGATTTTCCAATGGAAAATTCAAGATACTGGCCAGGCTGCTTTCTTCTCTGGAGGCTCTAGGGCTTTTGCTGTCAAGCTCGTTCAAGTTGATGGCTTAAGTCACATTCATGCTGAGTAATTAAGATCCCAATTTCCTTGCTAACTTTCAGCCAGGATCATGATCAGATCATAAAGGCCACCCTCCTTCCTTTCCTGCCTCCCCCATTTCAAAGCCACGATACCCCTCAGGTCAAGTCCTTCCTAAATTTCAAATCTCCAGGAAGAACACCTGTGATACCCTTTTAAGGTATTACCTGATTAAGTGTGACCAACCAAAGATCATCTCCCTGTCCTAAAGTCAACTAATTTGGGCCTTAATTACTTTCGCAAAATCCCTCATGGCAGCTCCGATATTAGTATTTGATAAATACACCGGGGAGTAGAGTAAATCTTGGAAGCCATCTTAAAAATCATGCCTCAGAATTCCTAAACAACCAGCTTTTCAATGTGTAGCTTCCAAAGTTGTCCTGGGCATCAACATCCCTCCACCTGAAGGGGACAAAAGTATAAAGAATTCATAAGACTTTTTTGTATGCTGAGGCTGGAAGTAGCATATATACTTCTACTGGAAAGAAATTAGCCATCTGTTTCATCCTAAGAAGGATATGTAAATTTTTAAAGAAGATTTTATTTATTTATCTGAGAGAGAGCATGAGCAGCGGGAGAGGGCCCTAGGGCTCAATCCCAGGACTCTGGGATCACGACCTGGGCCAAATGCAGACACTTCACTGACTGAGCCACCCAGGTGCCATAGAAGGAAATGTGAATTTAGGTGGATGGCAGGCCATCTCCAGGTGCCATAGAAGGAAATGTGAATTTGGGTGGATGGCAGGCCGTCTCCGTATTCTTCATGAATTTGAAGTTCCCTCTCTCTCTCTTCTGCTGTGTCTGGGTTTACCTTTCCAGGTCTGGTGATTGTGTGTTTAGGTCCACCAATCCATGAAACTCACTGTGCAGAAATTAAGTAAGAAGCAACTTATGTGAGGGTCTGTTTAGAAGCTCTGTGTTCTCGGCCTTTCCTGGCAGAGAGCTTCATATAAGCTCAGCTGCAGGCAGCGTTGGCAGTGAACTTCTAGTCTCGCCCGCTTCCCGTACTTGGCCTGGTTCAGTCCTTCAACTTTGTGGAGGTTCATTTTTTAAAAATTTGTTCACTGGGAGTCAAACTCACAGCCTCAGCTTCCTTTCTCTGCTTTTACACTTTGATGTCAACAAATCTACAGTTTCACTTCTGATCACAGCTTTATTTCCATGTGCTCTTCAGTCAATGGAGACATTTATCTTAATTTTGAGTTCTCCTTTTACATTTTAACTTGCATTGGTTTATGAGGAAGAGCTACAAATTCAAAATTAAACTCACAAATGCCATCTTCATCAGAAATACATGAAAATTCCTTATGGGTTTGTTTCTATTGCCTATTCTATTCTTTGGTTCATATTTCCCTGTATCATTGTATTAGTTTCCCGAGTGTGCTATAACAAAAGGTAGCAAACTAGATGGCTTAAAACAACGAAATTTATTCTATCATGGTTCTGGAGATTAGAAGTCCAAAATTACAGTATTGGCAAGGCCATGTTCTCTCTGCAGAGAATGTGTTCCATGTGTTTGTTTTCTTTAGCTTCTGGAGTTGCCAATAAAACTTGGCATTTCTTGGCTTACAGATGCATTAGATTTCTGCTTCAACTGTCATGTGGCATTCTCTGTGTTATGTGTCTCTTTCTATAATGACACAAGTAATACTGGATTAGGGACCACCAAATGGAGTATAACCCAACCTTAATTAATTATACCTGCAAAGACTCTATTTCCAAATCAGGTCACATTCATAGGCACCTGGGGTAAGGATTTCAACATATTTTTGGTGGGACACAGTTTTACCTCCAACACTCTTCATGTGACTTTTTAACTGAATGCCAGAAATTTTATTTGAAAAACTATAAAAATAATTTGAGACCTATGATATATTACCTTCCTCCAGAGAAGATTACATTTGATTCCAATAAGTGGCCAAAGGCATAATAAGCAATCAAGGATCAGCTTAATCTAATTTCAGTGTTTTAGATAATTCAAAACTGGCCTTTAGTTACTATGAGAACTAATCTACTTTATCTGTTCACACTTACTACAAATTGTAGCCATTTATAGTGTAAGCCTAAATATGAGAGGTTTATTACACCTTCCTGCCAAGTTTGGTGGGTCCAGAACTCTGCTTTTTGTACTCATAGCCTGAGAGGTTATCTAAAATAGTGTTCAACTTCTTATATTCTTTTTAAGGTCAGTAATTGTCCACTAGGGGAAAATGTCCCTAAGTTTAAGTCTCACCTCTTTGGGTTTCTCTCTAGGAGCCTAACGTCTCACTACCTTTTTGATTTTCTCATGTCTCCAAGGCATATTTTTAAAATATATTTTGTCTCATTTATCAGTATTTTTTAGATGGCAAGATCATTGACACAAATTACTTCGTCTGTTAATATTCTGGATATAATTCTAGTGTTTAAATATTCACTATCAAATATATGTTATCTTATAATAATGATCTGATGTGTTTTGCATGTTAACATTTTGTCACATTTCAAGGAGAAAAAAGTATTACAGGAGCAAAATGTTGCCATAATTAAGGATAGTAAAAGTTCTTAATTTTATGAATGAAAAATTATTAAAAACTTTAAGATAGTTCAAAAACAGAAATAATTTGACATTTAACACAAAAAATGAGAGAATTAGATATTAGGGAAAACTATTATTTTGAGCTAACAGATGTCTTTAAGATATAATTAACTTTATAAGAAAAAGTAATAGAAATTAGAATATATCCTAACTTAATACATAATTTTTGATTTATTAGCCTTCAAAAATTAAATTATACATGTATATATATTTTAAATTATTTAACTGAATTAAGGCCAGGAGTCATGAAAAATCCCTTTTTGGGAATTCTTAACATCTGGCAAATATGAATTAATAGCAGAATGTCAAGTTTGCTACCTTCAAGTTTCAAAGGGAGGAATAGTTCCATATTGTATGTGCAACTAAATCCTTTATAAATTATCTTTGATCCATATATCTTAAAGACTATAAAGAATATGAAATAAAGAAGAGTGTTAGAGCAAATTATCTTTCCTAAAAATTCATGTTCCTAAAGCATCCAAGCTGAAAAGTGAACATCTATTTAGAATCACAAATGTGCAGTTTAATGATTACAGAAACAATCTAGCAGGTGTCAGCTGAGAAATTGTCCTTACACTATAACACCAAACCAACATAATTTGACCACTAAAATGTTAATACTAAAAGTTCAAAGATAGTTAAATTTGTGGTAATACTTAAGATTTGTTCCTGTATCCTATAAGTTCATTCTATGATGGAAATAGTGAGTGTCAGCGGACTATTGTTTTTAACATTTAGCCATCTGGCATTTGGCTAAAAAGCACATTCAGTTGCATGTCAGAATATATATTCATATGTTAAACCAATTTCCCTTACATCTCCTATTTATATAGTATATGTTGATGGTGCTTAACTTTAAATTTTGGTCCATTGCTGTTAAAATATTGATTCAGGAACATAAAGACCTAGAGGACCAGGAATCTAATAATCTGGGCCTTAAGCTGAGTATACTAACTACTATGAACTGAATGTGTGCCCCTAAACTTTATATGTTGAAATCTTAGCTCCCAGGGTCATAGTATTAGGATGTAAGGCTTTGGGGAAGCGATTTGGTCACGAAGGTGGAGTTCTCAGGAATGTCATTAGTGGCCTTAAAAAGAAAACCCAGAGCGCTTTGTCGTTCTTTCTGTGTTGTACTGACAGTGAGAAGATAACCGTTTATGAATCTGGAAATGGGTTTTCACCAGACACAAAATCTGCCAGTGCCCTTATCTTGGACTTACCAGCTTCTAGAACTGTGAGAAGTAAGTTTCTTGATAAGCCACCTAGTCTCTGGTATTTTTCATAGGAGCCCAAATAGACTAAGACACTAACAAATGATAATCAGAGTCATCTATTCTTTAACATTGAAAAGTGAGGTGTGTGTGTGATGACATATGCATGCTTTAGGGTGTTTGGTGCAGTCTGAACACTTAGGGCCAGATATTTCATCTCCCCGTGCCCATTTTGTAGCTGGAATGTGAGCATATCCTATAGGCCAGGTAATTAGAGGCTCTGGACAGGATTACAAACCCTGAGAAAGTGACACAAATATTCAGGGGCGCTTGAGGAAGTATTACTGGTAGCAGCATTTGCATTAAGAATGCAGCTATTGAGGGGTTGTGAATATGGTAGACGGTGGCAGCCTAATTTTCAGTCTCTCTGAATATCAACATAGAAGCAGAAAGGGCAACTGGATAACAAAACTAAAATCCTACAGGCAATCTATTTAAAAAAAAAAAAGAAAAATAGGTGGGCACCTGGGTGGCTCAGTCATTTAAATATCTGCCTTCGGCTTAGGTCATGATTCCAGAGTCCTGCATTAGGCTCCCTGCTCAGTGGGAGTCTGCTTCTCCCTCTATCCCCACCTCTGCTCTCTCAAGCTCTCTCTCAAATTTAAAAAAAAAAAAAAAAAAAAAAGTGATGAGACACGCCCTAAACTCCAAACTA
The DNA here is from genome assembly GCF_002288905.1 of Enhydra lutris kenyoni. Classification (NCBI taxonomy): domain Eukaryota; kingdom Metazoa; phylum Chordata; class Mammalia; order Carnivora; family Mustelidae; genus Enhydra; species Enhydra lutris. The sequence goes on from NW_019154110.1 coordinate 19,603,575, forward strand.
CAACGGGTAAAGACAAACTAGCAATAACCATTTGATCTGCACAGTGATCATCTCCGCAGATGAGAAAGCAGAAGGGAAGTAACAAGGCATCTAATGGACCTAAGAACAGTAGAATCTCAAAATGAGTAACAAGTATTCACTAGAAAGCACAGAGGTCCAATTTAAGAGCAGCAGCTGGAAGGGTTTTGTCCAGTCTAATAGCAGATGAATACAAAGATTATACAGCAAATACTAAAGGAACCAGAATAGTCTACATTCTCTGAACATTAAGAACTAACCCATTAGGACTCCCTTTCAGGTAAGAGCCTTGCACTTTGAAAAAACTGCTGAAGCTGAATCAAAATTGAGCAGAAACGTAACAAAGAGAGGTCCAGATAAAAGTTGGGGAGGAGAACAAAGCCACTATCTTAGAAAGCAAGCCATCATGTCTTTGAATACTCCAGGAAAACAAGAGAAATTTCTGTGAAGTTATAATAGCTACCCTGAACCACATCTTCTAAAAGTTCAGGAAAACTAATTTCATACCAAATGAACAACAGAAAAGTACCAAAATCAATTTTTACTTTAAAATGGTCATAAAAGAAAAGAGAGTAACAAACCAAATTTTTACAGATAATGAAAACACCTCAGAAAGTCTTGGTCAAATACATCAAGACAGTAAATATCTCTATTGAAAAAGTACTAACAGATATTAAGATATAGATACAAGACATTAGCAACAACATAAATCAGAATTAGAAAAGCTCATAAAGCAGATAACAGAACTCAAGAAGTATTTCCAAAATTTTAAAAATTACTCTAGACATTAAGATATGATAGCCAACCTCTATTGACTCTTGTCTCCTAATATTTAAACCTTTTTATATTTTTTTATATTGACACAGGACTGATCAGTGGAGTACCATGTGAGTGATGGCATGTGACTTTTTTTTTTTTAATCATTTTTTTTTAATTTATTTTCAGCATAACAGTATTCATTGTTTTTGTACCACACCCAGTGGGCATGTGACCTTTGAAGCTAGGTCACAGGAAGGTTCCATTTGCCTTCTTGGATCTCTTGATCCCCATGGGAGAAGCCATCTTCCATATGGTGAGTTCATTCAGCACTATGAAAAGACCAACAAGGAGAGGAGATGAGACCTCCTACCAATAGCCAGCACCAACTCTCCAGCTGTAAGTGTTACTTACCTTGAAAGTAAATCTTTTAGCCTTCAGTCATGTCTTCAGATGACTAGAACATTTTAAGTCTCTGAGTCAGAAATGGTGAGAAAGAGTGTTTTTTGTTGTTCTAAGTCATTCAGTTTTGTGGTAATTTGTTATACAGCAGCAGCAGAGAACAAATTCAAAGACTAAATTATAAAGAACGTAAACAAAATGAAAGAAAAATTTTGAAAAATGAAGAAATAGATAAAAATATTTCAAAAAGTATCATATATAGGAGATATGTGCACACACAAAAATACAACTTACAGATGATAGGAGACTCTGAAAAAGTAAACCAAAATAAGAGAATAGATACAAAATTATAATTTTAAAAATGTATTACATTGGGGCGCCTGGGTGGCTCAGTGGGTTAAAGCCTCTGCTTTCGGTTCAGGTCATGATCCCAGGGTCCTGGGATCGAGCCCCGCATCGGGCTCTCTGCTCGGCGGGGAGCCTGCTTCCCCCTCTCTCTCTCTGCCTCTCTGACTACTTGTGATCTCTCTCTCTGTCAAATAAATAAATAAAGTCTTTAAAAAAAATGTATTACATTAAAAAAGATTTGACTGCATACCCAATTTGTACCATATACCCGAGGATAACTGAATGACCAATACCAAATTATAAAATAGTTAAACTATTAGACATTAAAAGAAATAAAACCCCCCAAGTATCCAAGCAAGACATGGCTTACAAAGGAAATAAAATTACGTAGTAATGTTCTATACCTGAAGAAAATGTAATAACATTTTATTTAAAATAAGAGATATTGCCTGGTGGTGGGTATTAAGGAGGGCACATATTACATGGAGCACTGGGTGTTGTACATAAACAATGAATCCTGGAACACTGCATCAAAAACTAATAATATATTTTATGGTGAGGAACATAACACAATAAAAAAATTTTTTTTAAATAAATTATTAAGTAGAGAAAATAAGAGCCAAAGATTTTATATCCAGCTAAGCTGACTTTCAAGTGTAAAGGTGTAAACTGTAGTCATCATGCAAGTACTTGGAGATTTCCTCCCATGAGCCATTCCTTAGGAACTCACTAGAATACATGCTTCAATCAACCAAAAAGAAAAAAGAAAGACTTAGTTGAATACGAATTGTAATCATTAAACATCGTTACCTTCAAGCTAAGATTAAATGACAAAAATATAGTAAGCAAGAGCCATAGGCTGTTAAACAGATACAATATAATTATTTTTTAAAAATATAAATTGGTGAATAGAACATATGCAAAAATATTCAAATATTTTCAGTATTTAAAATAGCAATAGTATTATTACTGTGAACTGTGTACATGTAATTTGGGTAAATAAATGATAGTTATGTGATAATTCTAATGTCACTGTCCCTTGTGTCCCTTGAGCAACAGGAGTTTTCATTGTGGAAGAAAAGAGAGAAGGATGTGGTACAGAGGGGATTAATTTAAATAACAACAGCATGTTGCACTATACTGAAAGTATGCAAGCAGCAAAATCCAGACACTGAGAAACCCCACAGGTCAAATGGACCCACTTCTTCAACAGAGAAATCTTAAGGAAAACAGAGATGAAGAGGGATCCTGTAAGTAGAAACTCACACATAATTTTTTTTCAACTAACTTTTTTTTAATTTAAATTCAATTAGCCAACATACAGTACATCATTAGTTTTTGGTGTAGTGTTCAATGATTCATTAGTTGTGTATAACACCCAGTGCTCACCACATTATGTACGTATTTTAAAATGAGAAAAACCAAACTATAGTATCTAGAAATGCACATTTAGGTGAAATTCTAATGAAATTCATAGAAATGATTAATATAAAGTGAAATAGTGACAACATTTGGAAGGGTGAGTGGATTGAGACATAGAGGGAAGGAGGAACACTGGTGGGATTTCTAGGAATGGTGGTGAGGTATTCACCTTATCATAATTCCTTATGCTATATTTTTGTTTTGTGTCACTTTTCCTGTGTTTTAATTTAAAATTAAACAGGTTTTAAAAGATTCTGAAAGGAGTAAATAAGAATTCTGTGGCCACAGCACTGAGTATTCCCAAGTTAGAATGCCCAATGTACTATCTATTACCTTAGAATCTTCTTAATTGCTTTCTTTTGCCAAGTCTAGTCTCTCAGATTTTCTGTAGATTGTTTGAACTATCTGATCTTGTTCCAATTAAACATGTATTGAAAGAGTTAGACAATTCAACCTTTAAAGTTTCTCACACTTTGGATTTTGTTTGTTGTATACTTAAACACAACATGTTTTTCTGTTCTCCGTGTGTATGATACATATATGTGTGTATATGTAAGCATAAGTATATATGTATAAATACATACATTCAATAGAAATTACTTCCTGTTAAATTTTGATTGATAAAATTGAGAAAGCATGGGCAAGTCACTTAATCTTCATCCCTTTTATTTTCCTCATTTATTTAATGGACTAATAATACTTACCTCATAGGATTTTTGTCAGGATAAAATTAGTCATTAATTATATAGTAAAATCCACAATACTCAGTTCTCAGTAAGTAACTGTTAACAGCCTTGCCTTTCATTCCTGACTTGTAAAGGGAAGAGTAAAAGACGATGTACTAACAAGTCTAGGTGATTGGGAGATAGACAGAATGGATGATTAAGAGAAGTCAGGTTGTGGACAAAATGAATTACGTCTTGCTTATATGAAATCCACTCTTGACAACTATTCAACGTTGATCATCTTAAGAAAATTCCAACCTCAAATAGAGTGAGATTGTAGTTCTTCTGAGGTGTCTTCTTTATGCTTTTATCAAGATTTCGAACAACTCCAATGCAAATGCTTAGATTCAGCCCTGTCTCTCTTGTCAGCACAACAAGGGGAATTAATTAAAGTGCTTTCTGTGGGCTCGTTAACCCACCAATTAACCATTAAAGTTTGATTTGGGTATTTACTACTCCATAATTAGTCAAACATAACAAGCAAGAAGTGGACTGGATAATAGAGAAATTCAGCTAGTCAGTATGCTTTGCCAACTGGACCTGTATCAGTGACAGTAGAAAGGACCTGTGATAGCTAGCCAGTCAGGACTTCTGCCTCTGCCACTCCTGTCACCATATATGGCTCAATCACTGCATATATATTCTATCTGACCACTTTTCAGGTGTGGCCATCTTCCTATCTTTTTAAAATATTTTTGGGGCTCCTGGGTCTCAATTAAACATCTGACTCTTGATTTCAGCTCGGGTCCTGAGATTGAAACTTCTGTTGGGCTCCTTGCTCAGCAGGGAGTCTGCTTGAGATGCTGCCCCTCTCCTTCTACACTCCCCCTCACTTGCATTCTCTCTCAAATCTTGAAAAATATTTTTAATATTGTCACTGTTGTTTCCCATTGTCCTCTAGAAGACAGGGATTACACATACATTAACTATCCATTATTAATGAATTGAACCCACTTGTGGCAACATCATATTTGGAAACATCCTTTATTACAAACTACTACCCAACCTTTACTGCTGAAAATCATGTAATGCCTGGCATTCTAACACAGATCATGAATAAGATGGTATTTAAGAACTAGTGATTTTCTCACCTATTCTTTATTATCAATCACCTATCTGGGACATGACAGAGCCTATTTCCACGTTTGGATCCCTCTGAATTTCCCCATATTTTATTTTCACTCAGTACTTTACATTTTTGAAATATGTGATTATTTCTCCTATTACCTTAATATCAAAGTATTAGCTGTTTACCTTCTCTCCGTCTCAGCTTCCCTCTTTCTTTCATCTAGTCAACAATACATAATGTTCAAAAGATGTTTAAATACATTTCTCTCCTTGTGCTAACAAAGTCTCCCATTTTAATCTCGTATTTGTTCCACATCAGAAATAAAGAAATATGAAGTTAATGATCAAAGACTTAGTTATTGGTCATAGGGGAGAGGAAGGGATGAAACTTTGTCTAAGTATAAGGCTCCAACTCAGAGTTCAGTGTTATTCACTTGACACCAGGATCCATGAATTGTCTGAAGTACACAGCTGGTTTGCAATGTGTCTTTTATTGTTGAGAAAAGGATCTGGACAGACAGAGTTTTAAGATTCTGTTCTCCTCTGCGGTAGAAGGTTTCCCTCTTCTTGAGATAATTGAATATCCTTGGGGACAGTGATCAAACAGAGAAAGGAGTCTTTTATAGTTTAAGTATATTTAATTATAGTTTAAGTATCCTTTCCTTAAGTTTTTATTCATTTATTTTTCATTTAATAAGCATTTATTGAGAATCTATTGTATTCCAAGCTGGGTGAAAAATAATAGTGAATAAACCAGGCCCCAAATCTCCTGAAACTTCAAAGAACAATTGAATAAATGGTAATTAATAAATAGATGAGAATACATATTACTATTATGCTAATTTTCCCCTAAAGTTTTAGCATCCATTGAGAATCCTTGCCTGAGTCCATTATTACACTGGGGTATACGAAGTGTTGATTTTTCAATGATATCGTTCCTTCTACATGTATAAGCCAGGTTTTGGTTATCTGTTGCTGTATTACAAACCATACCAAAATGGAATGGCTTAAAGCAACTACTTTACTGTCTGTTATGATTTTGTGCATTGAGAGGGATCAACTGGTGGGGTTCTTTAGCTTCACATGATATGAAGTATAGTTGTGGAGTTGGACTTAACTAGGACTTCCAAGATGGCTGACTGACATGGCTGGCAGTTAAAGTTTGCTGTTGTCTGGGAACTCTGCTGAGGCTATGGATCAGTGTCCCAAAATTTAGCATCTCCTTGCGGGTTTGGATTTTCACTGCATGGTTACTGGGTTCTGAGAGGGAGCATGATCATGCCAGATCCAATCTTCTAAGAATAAGGAAACAGATGCTTTCCTTACCTTTCTAAAGTTTAGACCCAGAATTGTCACTATATCCCCTTCTACCACATGCAGCCAGCCCATATTCAGTATCCTACCTCTAAATGGAGAAAGTAAATAATCTTTAATCCATCACAACTGGCATCCTTCTATTTAAAAAAAAAGTAAAACCTATCTGTCCTTCTTTGTCCTCTTTAGGTGGTGGGGGGAGGACATTACTATAAATGTATAGATCTATTTCTGTTCATTATTTTATGATCTGTTGCCATCATGATTAATTTGAGACTTTACCCCAAATTTGACCAGCTAAAACCCCTTCACACCAACTTCAGTGAACACATGCTCTTTTGACATTGACTTCATTAACATGTGAGCCCTTTCTTGCTTTGGCATAAAATGATGGCTTTTATTCTAGGTTCAATCTGTACTTTTCCTGCAATTAGCAATTTCTCCAAGGAATTCTGATACTAAAAGTGAGAAATGATATTTAGAAACCAATAACTAAGAAACAGGTGTGCTAATTGGTTTTGCAATGTCAGTCCTTCCTACTTACTTATTTATTTATTTGAGTGAGACAGAGAGCATGAATGGGGGGGGGTGGGGAGGAGCAGAGGGAGAAGAAGACTCTCTGCTGACCAGGAAGCTTGACACAGGGATGGATCCCAGACCCTGAGCTGAAGGCAGACACTTAACTGACTGAGCACCCAGCCTCTGCAGTCTCTACTAATACTTCTAATCCAAATTCAAAACCACTTTTTTTTAAGATTTTATTTATTTATTTGACAGACAGAGATCACAAGTAGGCAGAGAGGCAGGCAGAGAGAGAGAGGGAAGCAGACTCCCCGCTGAGCAGAGAGCCCGATGTGGGGCTCGATCCCAGGACCCCGAGATCGTGACCTGAGCCGAAGGCAGAGGCTTAACCCACTGAGCCACCCAGGTGCCCTCAAAACCATTCTTATTTGTATTTCATTTCTCCAATAGTAAGAAATGGGTTAAAAAATATATTCCTACAAATAACATTTTATCACTTGCTTTGTCCTACAGTGACCTATGATAAATACAAAACAATTTAGCAATTACCAAGTCAAAACCACTAAGAAGAAAACTTGCAAAATGAAGTCCAAATTTTTTTAGTAGTTATTTTTGTCCTGGGAACATATTCCACTAAGGGAGTACAATCAGAACATTATGTTGAATAGGTATTTGAATAAATTATTTTATCTGTATGGTTATATATCTTTTTGCTGGATGGCCTGACATTATGTACTTCCTGATATGATGTTTTAGAAAGTAACCAAACTTGCCTCTATGGAATTTTTTTAGAAAAAAATTTTTTTAAATTTGAACTTAATCATGAAAAAATAGAAAAATTCAGAATATGCAAGCTTTCAAGGGAACTCCTCAAATTATTCTATCTCATAAAGAACAGAAGGAGAAAGTAAGAAGGCTCATACTCCCCCCAAGATGGGGTGTGTAGTGCATAATCCTTGATCAGATCTTGGGTTAGAAAAATAGTTATAAATTATATTTGGGGAGTAACTGTAGGAGTTTAATAATGAATTATACCTTTAATGATAGTATTAAATTACTGTTATTTTCTTATCTATGGCAATGATGTTTTACATAGGAGAATGCTCTTACTCTTGGGATCTACAACAAAATGAAATTTCACAATGTCTGTTACATTTTTAGATGGTCTGAGCAAAGGGGAAGTGTTTTTGTAAGTATCATACACACACATACACACACACACACATGTATCTGCAGACTAGGAATATAAATGATGACTCCCAAACTAAAATATTAAAATATAGAACTCTAATAGACAGCACAAGCTTAAAAAGTTTTCTAAAGGGTAGCCTGGGTGGCTCAGTTGGTTAGGCGTCTACCTTCGGCTCAGGTCAGGATCTTGGGGTTCTGGGATTGAGCCCCACATTGGGCTCCCTGCTCAGCAGAGAGCCTGCTTCTCCCTCTTCCTCTGCTACTCGGCTTCCTTGCTCTCTCTCTAATAAATGAATAAAATCTTAAACACACACAAAAAAGTCTTCTACAGCTTTGTACGCTATAAATCAGTATTTCACCAAAATGGGTCAGCGCACCTATGGCCCACAGAATCATTCATAGGTTTGTGTTCAATGTAGATACCTGGGTCTTATGCCAGATAATGTCGGGACATAGGCCCTGAAATTTATATTTTGTCAAATGGCCTAAATGTTCTTCATGAATATCAAAATATCCAGAACAATAGTAGTGAGGACAGACTGGCTATTTAATACATTACAACTGGAATAATTAAACTAAAGCTGTGAAGCAAGTAAGGCACTCCCTTGACAATTTTAATGGCTCCCCTTGGAATAAAGAAAAGCACTAGAATCTTCAGCTGAGAAATGTAAGATTCTGTGTGAACAGTCCTCAGCCCTTTCAAATTTTATGTAATTTTCTCTATCTGTGCACTACATATAACCTCCCTAGTATTCTACTTTCAGCTAGGCACATGACCTTTCAGTCATATTGACCATTTACTGCTACTGTAGCATATTTGAAAGTTTTTTGTGACTTGGTTCCTATTTTCACCTCCCTATGCAATGCTTTTGTTTAGCACCAACTCCCAGCCTCTACCCCAGTCTGTCTAAATCTCCCCCAAATTTCAGAACGCTTTAAGATTTTACTTATTTATTTATTTGAGAGAGAGCATGCGCAGGGTGAGGGGCAGAGGGAGAAACAGACTCCCCCCTGAGCAGGGACCCCCCCTGCCCAGTGTGGGGCTTGATCCCGGGACTCTGGGATCATGACCTGAGCAGAAGACAGAGTCTTAACCAATTGAGCCACCCATGTTTAAATCTTCAGCTCATTCTGATATTCCTACTCTATATCCCATCAGCACTTCGTACTTCTACTAAAGCATGTATGCCTTGAAGGAGGATCACTTGTGGCATGCACCAGTATGAATATGTATCTGTATGAGTCCCTAGAGGATTAGTCCAGGATTTGTAATCCCCAGCTCATCTAACATGTCATTTTATTTATGGCAAGTGTTTAATACTTGCTTGTTGACTATAATAAAAATGTCTAATGTTTTCCCACCTTTTATGTACCATTATACTAAGCCTTGTAGTTCACTACAAAAATTTAAAGCGCTTCTCAAGAGATATCTATCCTTTCACTTTTCATAATAAGTAAATGACTAATTTGTAACCACAGTATTTATTGTGACATAGTCATTACTTCCACTGTAAGCTACCAGGGCCTTGATTTTTCACTAAGAATAAGGTAGGGTACCACTGTAGACATGATTTATGTTTTAAAAGGATCACTCTGGGCTTTTCCGTTGAGTCAGACTAAAGACTGTTTCTTCTAAGAGGAAACAAGGGACTAAGCAAAGACAGAAAAGGAGACTAAGACAAAGGAAGGGCTGAAGCAGGGAAACCATTGAGGGAACTACCGAAATAACCCAGGATTAAAATGATGGTGTCTTGAACCTGGACTACTGCAGGGCAGAACGTTAGAACTGTCTGAGTTCTGAGTATCCTCTGAAGGTAGGCTCCAATAGGACTTCCTGGTGAATTGGATGTGGTATATGTAACACAGAAAGCAGTCAATTTAAAGATTTTGAACTAGGGGCGCCTAGGTGGGTCCATTACGCATCTGCCTTCGACTCAGGTCATGATCCAAGAATCCTGGGATGGAGCCCCGCATCGGGCTCCCTGCTCAGTGAGGAGTCTGCTTCTTCCACTGTCCCTCCCCACTGCGTGTGCTCTTTTAAAGAGTAAGGATTTTTGAACGAGATAGCTGAGTGATGGACTGGCCATCAACTGAAATAGGAAAAAACATTAGGTGGAACAGGTTTGTATATGAGAGAGGCGATACCCCAGAGCTCAGTTTTGACATGTTATATTAGATATATCTAAGGAGATCCTTGAATATATAGGTATAGAGTTCAAGAGAGAGGCCATGGCTGGAGATAAATTTGGAAGTCAGGGAGGGAGAGTGGGTACAGAGGAAGAATTGCAAAAGAGACTAAAAAGGAGCAATCATGAGTGATGCAGGGAAGAAACAGAAGAGTATGGCATCTGGAAGCCAAGTGAGAACAGTATAGTAAGGAAGGAGAATTGGTCCTCCATGATGACTTCTGCTCACAGGACATGTAAGATGAGGACTGGAAGTAGCCAAATGGATTCAGAAAACTGGTAGCTTGGGAAAGCAGTTCTGAACGAGCACTGGAAATAAAAGCCTGATAGAAGAGTGTTTAGAAGGGGCACCTGGGTGGCTCAGTCGGTTAAGTGTCTGCCTTTGCCTCAGGCCATGATCCCAGGGTCCTGGGATTAAGTCCCAAGTGGGGCTCTCTGTTCAGTGGGAAGTTCTGCTTCTCCCTCCACCCCCAACTTGTGCTCCCTCTCTCTCTCTCACTCAAAAAAAATAAAGTCTTAAACCTGCCCGCCTCCCCCTAAAAAAACCCACAAAAGGTGTCCTATTTTTGGCCACCCTTTAAAAAAAAAAAAAAAAAAGATGTTTAAAGGAAAACAGAACAGGAATTTGAGATACTGGATCCCTTAAAGGATTTTGCTACACAGGGGAACACAGAAATGAGGTGGTAGATGGCAGGGCATGTGAAAATAAAAAGGTTTTACTTTACTTGGGATTTTTTAAAACTGGGAGAATTCTGTACCAAAAGGAATGCCACTTTCTAGTAGAGAGAAACAACATAGGAGAAATGGAGACTTCTAGAGGCAAGTTCTTGAGAAGAGAGTGAAGAGCTGGGCTCCAGTGCACAGGTGGGAGGCTGTGTTAGGTGAAAACAGGTATGGCTCCTCTTGGTTAATGAGCAGTACCACAGATTAAAGTTCCTGTCCTCTCAAAATTCCTCTGCTGAAGTCCTAATCCCTAATGTGATGGTATTTGGAGGTGGGGTCTTTGGGAAGTAATTAGATCAGGAGTGTAGAACAGCCATGATGGGATTAGTGCCCTTATTAGCAGATTAGAAGAGAAGCAAGAGACCTAATCCCTCTCTCTTTCTCTTTTTCTTTCTCTCTCTCTCTCTCTCTCTCTCTCTCTGCCACGTGAGGATACAGGAAGACTTCCTCTGCAAACTAGGAAGAAAAGTTTTCACCAGCCACAAAATCAGCCAGTACCTTGATCTTGGGCTTCCCAGCCTCCAGAAGTAAGTGTCTGTCGTTTAAACCTCCCAGTCTGTAGGGTTTTATTACAGCAGCCCCAGAGAAGACAGGTAGGAAGACAGAGCTGTGATGCATCCACTGGAGAAAGGGTGAAAGGAAAGTCACCCGGGGTAGGAGAGCCACAATGAAGTCTGGAAATAGTATCAGACTTAACCAAAGGACCTGAATCAATCTTGAGGAAATTCTGGTCCTTAATTCTGGACTGAATTTAGGAGTTAAAGCTTCAGAGTTCTCTAGCGTCTTCAATCTGGAAAGCTCCACAGCTGTTGCTCTAACAGCTTCCAGAGGGTTTCTGATGCCTTAAATGTAAAAGATGATCTACCTCCTCTTAGAGCTTTCAAGGACATCTGTTGGTATCTACTCTTTTCCAAGATTCTAGAAACAGAACCTGGAAACCTGTAGGATTAGACACTAGTCTCCAGGTCTTTTTTCTCTAGAACTAATCTGCACAGGTGAGTAGCAGGGAGAACCTTCACCCCCGAAGCATCAGTTGTGATATAAACAGCAAGATGAACAAAACCAGAGCAAACCCTGAAGAAGACACAGCCTGGCTATTAACTAGAGGAGTCAGAACTCAGCAGAACTCAGTGCAACTCAGTTGCACTCTTTAAGATCATATATGGTCTCAGAGCTCATCTCTCTCGCTGATAAAGTATTGGACCACGATTCAACTACAAATTGGATTTCATATAACAAAGGGGTAAATGATAGCATGGATTCAGAGAGAGCGAAAGAGTAAGCAATTTCTGTTGAGGCATGAGTTGAGATTCAGCCAGAAGACAGGTTCAACAAGTTTCAGGGCTTGTTTCAGGGCTTCTGGGGGTGTCATCTGAAGTTCTTTAAGTTTACCAACCTCAGCAGCATTAATTAAACTTAATTAAAGTTAGCACATTAAAAATTAAATGCTTGCAGCTTGAAGGGCAATTTTGTTTCTTAAAAAATTAAATATCCCTTACAGAGCGATCTTCTATTACAACTTACCCTGAAGAACTTTCTCTGCAGTTACCACCATGGTAAATACTATTGTGAAATAATGCCCATTGAGAACACCTGCACTATGCACATTTCTTAAGTCACATTAAGAAATGCTTGACCAATTTAAGTTCTTAAACAAAAAGAAAGGGGAAATAAATACATCTGGGCCTCAAGATGAGAGCTGAAATCCCTAGCTCTGAGATGTAGTTAGGCTATCATTTGGAACACATAATTTAATTTTTCTAACCCTTAGTTTCTGCTCCGTAAGGATAATAATTCCTGCCCTTGCATTGTTATTTTCAAGGATTTAATAAGATAAAATATATGAATCACCTCACATGGTCTAGGAAGCTACAGATATTTAACAGGTATTTGTTGAACCTGAGAATGACAGCAGGAAAACATCTCAATGGAGAAGCTGAGGGGTATGCTATTATGTAAGAGACTGACAAGCAAGAAGGCTGGGGGGAGTTTCCTGATTTTATGTACTTACATGTGTGCACGGCACATAGCCACCTCCATTCCAGAACCTAGTATTTGCCTCAAGCTTGGGTTAAACCCCACCTTCCCTAGTCCTCTGCCAAAATTCCTCTGATTCAAAGCCTCCAGCTATTAAAAACAAAAACAAAACAAAACAAAAAAACCCATTCACCATCATTAAGAGTTGTGGGCACTGAGGCAAACATGTTGTTTGGAGAGTGGTTTGCTTAGGAACGTGTGTGAAGACGTCATGTGGGAGAGAAAGAACAGACAGTATTTTATGGTTCTGTGCCTGAATTTTCTCAGCAGGAAATCACTTTGCCTGGACAGCCGCAATGCTTGCTAAGAATAGGACTGGCTATTACAGTAGATACTATTTCTCTTTGACGCCACAACATACAAAGTCTTGTCATATTAACTAATAACTCTGACTAAAAACCGGTAGCCAAAAAAAAAAAGAGGGGCACATATCGACAAAGGTGTCATTCCCAGATGATAAAAGATCCACCCAACTGTGAAATATGAACCACGGGCCCACTCTGTTCGTACTACTCTCATCCCCAGTAATATTAGCATCAGTTTTTTGACATAGCGTTCTGCAGCGTACTTTGACTGCCAAGTCCAAAAGCATGAGGGAAAGTGAGCCCACAGCCTGCCTTGCCCTTCCCATCTATGTCCAAGTCCTCACTGGTCAAATTCATTGTTGGAATTGAGATTTTCCAGGAGAAATGGTAAAAGTATGAATTTACCTCCGTTCTTGCATAACGCTCATGAATGTAGTTTGGGAGGAGGCTCAGCACACCCTTGGCAGAAGCAAGGAAAATAAATAAACAAACAAACAAATAAATAAGTTTATTTATTTATTTATTTATTTGAGAAAGAGAGATTCCCATTTAGACATTACATTACTTTCCTAGGGCTGCTGCTGTACAAATTACCACAGACTGAGTGACTTAAAAACAGCACAAATTTTGGGTGCCTGGGTGGCTCCATCAGTTAAGCATCCAACTCTTGGTTTCCGCTCAGGTCAGATCTCAGGGTCTTGGGATCAAGCCCCGTGTCAGGTTCCATACTCAGCACGGAGTCTGCTTGTCCCTCTCCCTCTGCTCCTCCCTGTGGGCTCTCTCTCAAATCAACAAAATCTTAAAAAGCCACAAATTTATTCTCTCACAGTGTGGTGGCCAGAAATCTGCAGTCAAGGTGCTAGTAGGCTTCCTTCCAAAGGTTCTAGTGGAGCACACTTCCTTGGCTCTTCCAGCTCCTGGTGACTATAGTCACTGGGGCTCTGTATTCACAAGGCCTTCTCCCTTTATCTCCCTCTCCCTTTATAAGGCCACATTTCATTGAATTTAGGCCCCATCTGATTAATCCAGGATGATCTCAAGACCTTCAATCACATCTGCAAAAACCCTATTTCCAAATAAGGTTGTGTTCACAGTACCAGGCATTAGAATGTGGACATGGCTTTTTGGAGCCACTGTTCAACCCATTACAGACATTAAAATTTCCCTTGGCTGGGGTGCAACAGAAGCGAATTCAGTCACTGACCAGAAGGATCTGTGAATAGATCTTAGACACCATGCAACCAGGATGGCTCAAAACGAACCACCTCCTCCTTCACCCACATGGACAGTGGTTTAGTCAAAAACCTCTTCATTACGGGGCACCTGGGTGGCTCAGTGGGTTAAAGCCTCTGCCTTCAGCTCGGGTCCTGATCCCAGGGTCCTGGGATTGAACCCCGCATCCAGCCTGCTTTCTCCTCTCTCTCTGCCTGCTTGTGATCTCTGTCAAATAAATAAAATCTTTAAAAAAACAAAAACAAAAACAACCCCTCTTCATTCCCTCTGAATACAGCAAAACTGCTACAGCAGAAGCTGGTGGCAGCTTATGAGAAACCTTTGCCACCTCTTTGTCCTTGTATCCCTTTCTCTACCATCCACAAGAAAGTGTCTTTTAAACTGATACACCGTCACCTGCTTCCCTATTTTCAAAAATTACATCAGTTGTACATCCTCATTCTTACTAGTGACTGTGCCACGCTTGCACCCCAGCTCAAGGGAAGTATTTCCCCCCCAAATCACCACATAAATAACAGCCTATTCTGAAACAAAATCTTGCCTATATTATGTAATGCCTGGCTGATAAAAGTCATTCCCTGAGTTGAAATCAGAAGCAACCTCTAAAAAAGTCACTGTTTGGCTGGAATAAAGAAACTGCAAGGTGTTGTAAAAATATCAGAGACCCAGAGTCAGGCATTTCTGGATTCAAATCTAATGCTTTTCTGCATATTACTTGCATAATCCTAGATATGGTTCTCCTCCCTACTAATTCATTCACTTTCTCATTTATAAAATGAAGTTGTTAATACTTCTTGTGTTGTTGTGAGGGTTATAAAAAATGCAGTGTCGGACATATAGCAGATTATGTAGCTGTAACTGTCCTACAGGATTCTTCTGGAGTTCTATATAATAACTGCCATGGGAACTATCATTCCTATCTGAAAATCTAAATTTTAAGCTGTTCTCAAAAATCAATAGAAGTATTTGTAAAGGCCACTTCTCTTCTTGGCATTTCTATAGTTTTGCCAATTTGGAGCCATATGTACTGGCGAGAATATTCACCTGCCAGTTTTACTTGCTAGCATTGGATTTTTAGGGCCACCACCCAAGACGTTCTAGATGTGAGGGAGGTCTCCTTACAAGGTGCTCAAGGTCAGTCTCAGCTCTCAGATTCTCTGTCACTCTCATTGCCTGAGGCAAGTGAACTGACGACTACAACGCCTCACAGAAAGCCAGTGAAACAACTTCTCCACTGTGACGTCTTCTCTTTATTTTACAGTTGATCAGAATCAACGTCATAATTAAAATTTGTTTCACCCACATAGATAACACTTGGCCTAACTACATGAGAAATCTTTGATTATTGCCATTATTGATGTTTTAAGATAAATAAATGAAAAGATCTTTCAAATAATTAGGCATTTGGCATCAGTGAGGAAATTGGGTCAAAAAAATGACAATCTGGCTTGCTTTGAAAATAAGAAAAGGACATCAAGCTCCTATCTATAGTTGTAGGCTTTTCATAATAATTTATCATAGGGGCTGGGCCTAGGGCTTGCCCTGGGAAGAGCCAGAATTGGAGGTACAATCAACTACCTAGAAGGCAGACCCTTGATTGAGCAAAGAAGAGTCAAAACCAGTGAATCAGGACAAAGGGCAATTACATGCCCTTTATCCCCACTCAAGGAGTATGCTAGCTCATGTATGACTTGCCATGATAGGTCTACTACACAGAAAAGAATGTAAGATTTTCACTCAAACAGGTCTACAGGATAGGGCAGGTGTTGGGGGGGGGGGGAGGCAAAATCTACCACTGATTAGGGGAGGATATCCAATCCAAAAGAAAGAGTACCCTGTTCAAAGACTCCAGAAATGAGCAACAAGAGACAGCTTTGCCAATGGATGGCACCACTTATGGTCAGAAGGAAATCACAGCAGGCAAAAACAGATAAGGGCATCTCCCTAGATCAGGAAAAATAGGGGGAGGATGGATAAGGATTAGAATCTAGTACAGATTTACGAATACTGTTTTCAAATTAGCTAGCTATTCGTCTCAGCCATTCAATGTAATTCTACCATTTACTGTGCTCCCACTGTCCACCTACCTTGAATGGCTCAGCAGCTAGGATGATCCCTCACGACTGTGCAGGGCCTGGAAGCCACTTCCATTTGTTGAAATAGAAGCAAAATATGAAAAGGGTCTACCTCTACCTTGATTACTTTTTTAGAGGGGAAGAGTCAGACATTCATAAAAGTGCCTAACAGATCACAAGTCCTTAATAAATACTTGTGTAAAGACAGCATTCTCCACATGTACTCAGACATTCTCCTTAGCTCTTCTAGTCCATTGTTAAGTAAAAACAGATACAGGGATAAAGGTGAGAAAATAGCATCGAATCCCATGGGGTTAGACACTGAGCTTCTCTTACCACGTTCTCTATCCCATAGTTTGGTAATTTCTTACATATGATAGCATCACCATGGTCAGAGGACCACAGAAATGAATTATTTACCCTCTGTTGCTACGTGAAACTACCTTCCACTGTAGCTAATTCAATGCTGTCTTGCCTCGCTTCTTAGAACCAAATGCCCAATACCAGGTGAAATTTGGTTCAAGAGGTAGAAAAACTTAACCAGTGTAAGGACAGTTGGTCAAAAATACCCAGGATGACTCTTCGTGTGTGTGGACCAAGAACAGGAACAAAGGGGTGCCTGGGTGACTTAGGTAAGCGTCTGACTCGTAATTCTGGCTCAGGTCATGATTTCATGGGTAATGAGCTCAAGCCCTGCATCCACTCTTCTCTTTCTTTCTGCCTCCCCCTCACCACTTATGCACTCTCTAAAAGAATTAAATAAATCTTAAAAAAAAAAAAAGGAACAAAAGAATTCTAACACTTGTTATGCTTCAGAATTTTTTTTTTCCTTACAAATTTAATTCACAGAGAAAGGGAACAAGAAAGGATGGGTGTGGGGAGACAGACTGCTTATAGATGGGACAGGCAACATGCATCCTGAGAAGCAGGTCTGTCATAGGACCCTACCAGCAAGTACCAGCCCAGATCCAAGGAGGTCTGGGCAGCAAAAGATTTTTGCACTGCCATTGTTAGTTTTGCTCTAGCAGCAAATTATCTCAACTCTCTAGGACTCAGTTTCCTCATCTGTAAAGCAAAAAGGCTGAACTAGATCATCTTTAAGTTACAGCATTGATTTGCTGGTACTCAATGGGTATCCCTTCAAGATGGGGCCCCCTCCCTGCTAATCTCTTCGTTTTCATTTATTCAGCTCTGCTCTGATCGTGCTTGGCCCTGTTTCCATGGGGAGTTGGTCTTCAGAAGGATGATGATTCTACGTGCGTCCCTCTGAAGCTTATTTCTGCAGTGAGCATCTGTTTCCACTCAGGTAAGAGACTGGGATGGATCTGCCCTCAGAGATGTGTGGGTCCATGTACCATGTGTGCCAGGCAGGGAGAATCAACTGGAAAGACTGAAATGCTTGAAAAATCATTAAATGCCCCTCAGAAACCTCCAGAAATAGAAAAATAGAAGGCAGACTTGAGTACTTGTCAATCCAGCAAAATGTGAACCTTGAAGAGACTGCTGCAAAGGAGAAGCAAGCAGCCCTGGTCTCTGCGTGCTCTCTCCCGCAGAACGAGCTCATCAGCAGGAGGGGAGAATCAAGAGACAGTCTGCACAGAGTTCAGGCTGAGCGTCAGAGAGAAAATTGGATTCTGTAGTGGCAGAAATGGTGACTTGGAAGGGTCAACATCAACATTTAGTGATGGATACAGCTTGGTGCGACTTAGAATTTTTAAAAGTATTCAAGAAAATCAAGAGTTAAGGATTCAAGTAAACACTGTTTCAGAGCCTCCGGAGAATTGGCCAGGTTGGCATAAGCATCTGACTCCTAGAAGATGGAGGAGGAGGAAATTCCAATAACCAAGAATTGTCATAAGTATAGAAAGCACTGTATTAATAACAGTGTACTGAGAAAGTATAATCAAGGGCTATAGACTAGAAGTCAGAGAGGATCCAAAGATGACTCGTGAATGTGTGGGAGCATTCCCCCATGGAGGACTCCCCCATTCCCTGAGAGACGACCCAGGAAGATGATTCATTAGGGAACTCAGAGGGCAGGTGGGGAAAATAACTGGTTCAGTTTGAGACATGTTCATTTTGATGGACCCCTGACACATCCTAGAGAATCAGTCAAAGTAGACTATTGACAGCTCAAAGCCAATGTCTAATTTGAATATAGTAGGAAAGAAAATCTGAGGGTGGGAAACACCATCTACAAGGACAGCACTGAGTAAAAGAGGAGAGGGCGTAGGAGAAAAGCTTAAGTAATCTGTCATGTTATTGTTGCACAGATGAGGACGAATCTGCAAAGAAGATGGATACACAGCCAGAGAAGCAGAATAATCAAACAGAGCAGCATAGCATCATGGAAGTCAAGGAAATAAGTGCTTCCATTTGTTTGTTTATATGTTTTTTCGGATTTTATTTATTTACTTGACAGAGAGAGAGGAGCCCAAGCAAGGGGAGCAGAGGAGAGGGAGAAGCAGGCTCCCTGCTGAGCAGAGAGCCCAATGCAGGGCTCAATCCCAGGACTCTGGAGATCATGACCTGAGCCGAAGGCAGATGCTTAACCCACTGAGCCACCCAGGCGCCCCAAGGAAATAAGTGTTTTAAGAAGACAGCATCTAACACAGGCAGAAGTTACGGAAATTTCAAGTAAGGTGAGACCTGAAATTAACAGGTTAAAGGAGATTAATGGCGTGGAGGTCATGAGTGGCAGAGTGAGAGCTGTTTCTGATGGAGTGATGAGGGTAGATATCAGGCTACGTGGGGCTAAGGATTAAATCATAGGTGGATGAAGGATTATTATAAAATATAATCTGGAGAAGAGGAGAGATGAGGTAGCAACTGAAAAGGAATATGAATTTAATTTTAAAGCTTCATGGGTATTTTTAAATATTTATTTTGTTGAACTACATTTGACATATAATATATAAATTCCAGGTGTATAACATGTTAATTTGATGCATTTGTATATTGTAATATAATTGCCCTTACAGTGACAGTTATTTGTACCTCTACCATGTTACATAGAAATCCTTTCTTTTTCGTGCTTAGAACCATTCAAAGGTTTTCAGAAGCTGATAGGGAAGATCCAGATTATAGGGAGTGATTGAATACACAAGAATAATTTAAGGCATATGTTAACCTCTAAAAATTTAGATTTAAGGGGTGCCCAAGTGACTCAGTTGGTTGGGCAACTGCCTTCAGCTCAGGTCATGATCCCAGGGTCCTTAAATTAAATCCCAGGTCAGGCTCCCTGCTCAACAGGGGAGTCTGCTTCTCCCCTTCCCCTGGCTCATGCTGTCTTACTCATTCTCTCTCTTTCAAATAAATAGATAAAGTCTTTTTAAAAATTTAGATTTAAGTTGGTTATGAGCATACCATGAGATATAACCAGCAAAAATAAGCAAAAAAAAAAAAAAAAAAAAGGCGGGAGAGGAGAGGTATTTTTACAGGTGTTTAGGGTAAGTATGAGAGCTCTACTTGGCTTCCAGACTCCTCAGACCATCTGTGGCAGGCAAGCTTGTGGGGTAGTTTTTATGGGAGTGATTTTTGGACTCAAATTGCTTGGTTTAAATCCCAGCTTTGCCACCTACCAGATTTGTGATTAAGCCAAACCGCAGAAACCCTCCAAGCCAGGGATCATCTCACCAGTAAAATGGGAAGTTATAATAGCATGTGCTATAAACACACACACACACACACACACACACACATTTTTACATTTGGAAAAGTAACCAATAATATAATAAGCTCTATAAAAGAGTGTTAGAAATTAGGAGAGCAGTAATGTTTTGCTAAATTTTTAGTAAGACAATTCTATGTGAATATGTAAGAAGTCAGGTTGTTAACTGAGGTTTAATTTAGTGTGTGTTCTTTTCAGTCAGGTTTTTCCCGACCACTTTTGGGAAATGGAGGCAGCTGTGCATACCCTCCACATTCCATACCTGAATGCCTCATTGAAGGATTTTAAGGAGGTCTTCCGGGAGCCCACTAAGCACACTGCAGTGATTCGTTTCATTTATTCTGTACATCTGTGCAGACTGTGTACACTATACTAGGGCCTGGTAAAATAAAGATAGATACAATACAGTCCTTGTCCGTGAGTAGCTGAATGGGGGAGACACATAAACAAACTGTGGTAAAATAAAATAATAAAGATACTGTGGGGTGTCAAGAACTGAGGCCATCAGATGAAGAGAGTGGGCCATCTATTGTAGTTTCTCTGGTGGACAAGTCAGGACTACAGCATAGCGCTCAGATCCTGGGGTCTATGGGATGGGGTAATTGGTCTGCGTGCTGTGAAGTATGGAGCCAAGAGAGATCTGAAAGTAGTGTCCAAGTGTGAAGCTGGGATCAAGCCAAATAAACCAAAGCCAGACTTCTCAGTCTTGATTATGCCCTAGAATGACCTGGGGAGCTTTTAAAAAAATATGTCTGGGCCTTCCACCATCAAGAATTAAATCAGGGGCGCCTGGGTGGCTCAGTGGGTTAAGCCGCTGCCTTCGGCTCAGGTCATGATCTCAGAGTCCTGGGATCGAGGCCCGCATCGGGCTCTCTGCTCAGCAGGGAGCCTGCTTCCTCCTCTCTCTGCCTGCCTCTCTGCCTACTTGTGATCTCTCTGTCAAATAAATAAATAAAATCTTTAAAAAAAAAAAAAAAAAAAAGAATTAAATCAGAATTTCAGGGACATGGAGTCAGACATCAATATCTCTTTTAAATACTCTCTAGTCAGAATTCAGATGCAGGGAACTCAGTAAAGAACCACTGCCCTGAAGGGTCAAGTCAGAGGAGGAGGGAGCACAGAAGTAGCAACAAGGTCTGGACCCACCCTAGATCCTCGCTGTTCAAAGAGGGTCCATGAACCAACAGTGCCTGCGGGGCCTGGGAGCTCACAGAAACGCAGAACCCTGGGCCTTACCCCATTAAAATCTGCACTTTGACAAATTTCTGTATAATTCTTTCATACACTAAAATTGTAGATGATTTTTCATACACTAAAATTGGAGACGATTTTTGGGAAATCACAGTCACCCTCCCCGCCCCCCCTTACTGGTCCTCTTGCTTCTACTCTTGCTCCCGACCCGAATTTATACAGCAGTTTATACTGCTGAGATTGGACCCTTGGAGACTAAGACAGTGGCCATGCCTAACCTTGCCTTAACTGCCCTGAAAAGGCCCGAACCTATATACGGAGGAGGACAGATGTCAATAACCTGTTGAAACACCTTCAGGAAGCAGACCACGTGGAACTGGAAATCAAGGTGGGGAAAAGACTCTGGACAAACCCACAATACTCAGAAAGAAAAGCCATGTTCTTCTGGCAGCCTAAGACCAGGACTTACATCTGCCTTAAAATCAGAGCAGCCTTCTTGGCAATGTGCACATTTGTAAATAAAGTTCTATCCCCCACTCCTGCCTCCTAGGCCTTCTGTCAAGATGACAAATTGTAATCCACACTAGGGCTATCAAGAACATATCTGATTTTTCTGACTCATTATCAGATCAGTGCTAAATTCCAATAATGAACTTGGTTGCTAAATTCCAGTGATGTACTTGGATATTACAGAGCAGAGCTTTCATCAAAGGACCTGAAACTGAAATGAAAACTCATGAAAAATTGGGTCCCTGTCAACCAGACAAGAAAATGTCTTGGAAACAACTATTTTGGAGACTGGTGTTTAACACTGATCGAATTTTTCTAACTTTAAGACCATAACAAATCTATAATTTATTGAATTTTAAATCTGGAGTCACAGCAATAGAAATATCTATTTATTCTAAACCACAGAATTCAAAATCTCTCCTTCTTCCTATGTCTAAGACTGGAATTGGAACAGGACAATCAGAAAAGTCTAGAAAACGCTGGCTAAAGCTGTGTTATGCATCAAATATGTATAGAAACATTATTTTAAGACATAATGTTTCCTTGTTATTTAACTCAATCATCTATAAAACACTGAACTATATTTTCTCATTTAATTCTTTTTTTTTTTTTTAAAGATTTTATTTATTTATTTGTCAGAGAGAGAGAGAGAGAGCGCGAGAGTGAGCACAAGCAGATAGAGTGGCAGGCAGAGGCAGAGGGAGAAGCAGGCTCCCTGCTGAGCAAGGAGCCCGATGTGGGACTCGATCCCAGGACGCTGGGATCATGACCTGAGCCGAAGGCAGCGGCTCAACCCACTGAGCCACCCAGGCGTCCCTTCTCATTTAATTCTTAACAATGCCATAAAGAGATTAAATTATTTATCATCACATCCTGCCACTGAAGAATCTGAGAAAAGAATCTTCACAAAGACATGGGGCTGCCCAAAATCACATAATAGTTTGGGTTATATCTATACCCTTGCCAAATCAAAGCCAGATTCTTTGACTCCAAATCCCAGACCCATTTCATCCCATTAAGCTCTCTCCTATGCTTGGACTGATCACATCCTTGACAATATGCAACTTTTTTCTTATTGTCCAAAGTGTTTGAAGAAAAGCATCTGAGGCTCTCAACTGGTTCTTGCAATTTGCCACTATGGAAGGAGTTTCCAGCTGGGTTCTCCGAATTTCCTTAAGAAGGAGAAAAGCAAGCTCTTCAAGGCCTAACCTCAGTTCCATTCAAAGGAAACTGTCTTTTGTGGCTTATTGGTAGAGCCCCAGTGCCTCCCCAAGTCAAATTTATTCTAAAACAAATCAGAGTAGCTTTTGTTTACCGTGACGCACGCTCTGTGAAGAGGATGTCTGTGTTGGTTCTGTGATAGACGTGAGGCAATTAGTCACAGTTGTGATTTGTGGTAATATTTTAGTCAAAAGCTATAAATACATGAGTTCTGTTTTTCTTGTTGTTGTTATTGTTTGTTTGTTCTGGATTGAATTGAGCACTGATTAGCATAGCAGAATCAGCTCATAAAATGAATGCCAACATTTAAACAACAATTATGGAGATGCAATTAAAACTTAATGTTGGGAGATTTGTGTACCCTACAGGAGAACATCTGCCCAATAGCCAGGTGGGCACATGGGAATGGCGGAAGAGGAAGACTTCCTGCTGATATGAGCTACATGAGAAACATCTTGCTGAGTGAAGGTGACACCAGAGGGCAGTTTTGTCCTAAGAGGAGAAATTAAGGCAAGGGCCAAATAATATGGATATATTTTAATTTTAAATTTATATAAAGAACTAAGGGCCTTTTCAGATTTAGAAAAGACAGATAAACATAATTACTTCATTTCTATCCAATTAGAGAGCATCTGCTCTGTATTTGTATATGAATTCTTTTTCCTACCTCTGGCCAAATCTTCACAACTTATGAGAAGTATTCAGTCCCTATTCTGAAGTCATCTTATTTTTCTTTTTCCTAATTTCTGTCCTTAATTATATTAACTCTGTATTCTGTATCTTTGCAAACTTCCTCAAATTCTTTTTGGAATGAAGTAGAAAATCATTTAATCACCCGTTTCTTTGAAAAAATGTTTTGTCACTGGTAGTCTGACTTCCTTCTCTGTTGCAAAATGCAAGGGCTTGGTATCTCTGTGTTCAAGGCATAAACGATGTGAGGACCTCAAAGAACCCAGTTGAATTCTACTGACAGAAGGAACACCTACATAAGGCACTATCCACCCTGAATCTGCTTCTTTGAACATTTGGGGACAGAAACTTTATCTTGTTCATCTATATATATACCCACCAACTACACTGGTTCAATGTAGATCAATAAAATGGTGTGGGTTTTTTGTTTTGTTTTAATTCAATGGAGAATTACAGACAAAATGGTAAAAAGCCCATTACATGGTACACGCTCAAGGAACCTGTTCTTAGGATGATTTCTGTGAAATAGTGACTTTTAGACTGAGTTTCTGGGCACAGTCAGATTACAGAAATAACCTGCAACTCTGGAATCAGTATTAACCAAAACTCTGAGATGTCAAACTATTATTGAACCACCTGGAAATTTTAATAAAAATTCCATGCAGCAATAAGGAGTAAGAAATATATCATCATCCTTAATTATCTACAGCTATTCCTCATCGAACTAGACAGAAGTCCTGGTTCCTTTCCTTAACATTACAGTAGAAGAATTAAGTGCACAAACCAGTGGATCCAGGTCTGAAATGAGTCTACCACTTACTAATGGTGTGACCTTGGGGCAAGTCATTGGAACACTAAGAGACATTTTCTTCATCTGTAAGTTAGAACAAAGGATAGTGCCTACACCAGAGAGTTGTAGTGTGTTACATGGGGAAATGCTTTGTGGAATGCCTCCACATAGTATGT
Source organism: Enhydra lutris kenyoni (assembly GCF_002288905.1). Classification (NCBI taxonomy): domain Eukaryota; kingdom Metazoa; phylum Chordata; class Mammalia; order Carnivora; family Mustelidae; genus Enhydra; species Enhydra lutris. Next base: position 19,628,148 of record NW_019154110.1, read on the forward strand.
ATATAATAAATTGTTAGCTAATTCTGGTTCTCTTCTCAGTATGGTTGCTTACAAGTCTACCTAGTTAGGCCAGCATGAATTCATCTGAGAAGACTTTCCATGCCCATACTCCCTAGCAGTGTAATTTCCCCTTTCTAGGATCATTCTTGTTATCCCACAAAAGGTCTATAATATCTCTCATTTTAAAATACCCTCCCCAGCACCCTATTACCTCCCCTAGCTACCATCTTATTTCCCAGCTCCCCCATTTGGTAAACTCTCAGACAAGGTATGAATTATCAGTGTTCATTTGTGGATTTCCCTTTTTCTTTTAACCCAGTTCTGTTTGGCCTCCAACCCCCTCACTCTGCCAAATTCCCATTTGTCAAGGTCATTAATATCCTTCATTTGCCCAAACCCACTGGTCAATGCTCAGTCTTCCTTTTATTTGAGGTCTTGGAAGCATCTGACATAGTTGACGATTTCCTCTTTCTTAAAACCCTTCTGTCACTGGGAAATCACGTTATTCTGGTGTTTCTCTTTCCTCATCAGCTACTTCTTGGTTTTTATTGCCAAAATATAAACTTTGTAAAAGATGGTGTTTCCCTGGGTGGCTCAGTGCTTAAGCCTCTGCCTTCAGCTCAGGTCATGATCTCAGGGTCCTGGGATCGAGTCCCACATGGGGCTCTCTGCTCTGCAGGGAGCCTGCTTCCTCCTCCTCTCTCTCTCTCTCTCTGCCTGCTTCTCTGCCCACTTGTGATCTCTCTCTGTCAAATAAATAAAATCTTTAAAAAAAAAAAAAGATGGTGTTTCCCCCTTTTCTCTATATAAGATCATCTAAGGAAGGAGTCTACCTAAAATTGTCCACTGTTCCCTGAGTTCTCCATTAATTCCAAGTGGTTCATCTCCATTTGGGGTTTTTGGAGGTTTCTCAACCCTCTCATATCTTGATTTTACCCTGGAGCTTCATCCATGCCCTTTTTAGTAGACAGCATCACTATTCACTCTCAGGAAAAAGAAACACAAACACACCCCAACACTGAGCTAAAATATAAACTCTTTTCTGTAGTCCTCTCGACCTTCTTTCTCAATCATCATCTTATTCTCTCAGTGCAACCCACACTGGCCATCTGACTGATCTCTAACCATACAACGTAGTTTGTTTCAGGGCCTTCATTGGTGAGGGTTTTTCTGCCTCCTTGAAATGATCTCTTCCTACAGAATTCACAAGTTTTACTTCTTTGTTTCAACACAGATGTTACTTCTTCAGAGAGGTCTTTCCTGATCACTTTTTCTAACACAAACCTCCCATTATTTTCCGTCCCCTAATCTTCTATTAATTTGTTACATAGTTTTATTTTACCATTGCTTATAATCATAGGATCCATTTATTCACTTGCTTATTGACTGTCTCACATCCGGAAGAATTTAAGCTCACTTAGAGCAAGGTTTTTGTTTCTTTCCTCACTGTGGCCCCATTTTCTGCTTATAATAAATTCTCCACAAGTACCCATGAAATAGTTGAACTATAGAGATGGGACTTGGTTAAGGAAAGGTCTGATTCATACCTGGACCCTTGAAGACCATATACACAAAATGTATATTCTATTTATCTAAAGACTTGCTATTTTCATTTCCATCCTCAAAGCTCCTAGATACTGCAAGAATACTGAATCTGAAAGCAAAAATATGAAAGTAGTGGCTCTGGCCTGTCATTTATAATCTAACCCCCCTCCCCCCCAGGGAAAGTCACTGGAACCAGCAACTCAATTCCGCAAGTAGTAAAATGGTGATCATAACAGCTGCTATCACTAACCTAGAGAATTGTCGAACAAGAAAGGAAGCCATCACTTACTATGAACCTACTATACATCAAGCATTGTATACTCAGATATGTCTTTCATACATATTTCTCTTCTGAATTATTACAATGACTTTCTAACTCATTTCCCTGACTTTACCCAGGAAATCCATTTAAGATGGCCCTGGAGTAATTCTAAAAATATAAATCAGATCCTGTCACATTCTTAATGACCAGGACACCCTCCTGCAGCTCTCTATTGGCTAGATATAAGTCCACATTCCTTGGAGTTCCAAAAACAAACTTTAAAATTCTGGCCCCTCCCTCGTTCTCTTGTCTCATCTCCTAGAACTCAATTTCCCTCCATTCCACCATCTGATTTTCTTAAAGTATCACTCACTCATTTGTACTTAAATAAAACAGACTATTTCTTACCATTTGATTCTGTATTTGCTCTATCCTCCACCTGGATCTCTTCCCAACCTTGACTGTCAAACTCCCATTTACTCTGTAAAGTTCCATAGACATATAATCGTCTGTATGCAGCCTTTACTAGAACATGCCCGAACTTCCAGAAGTCAACCACCCTATATTATTTCTACACTTTTTACATGCAGTCGTCACCCTTAAAACATCATACTTACTTATTTTTTTGGTTGTCTCATATACTACGAGTTCCTTGAGAGCTATAACCAGTTCTTAATCACCTTCATATCTACAGATAGCAAATTCTCTGTTTGTTGAAAGAATGAATGAACCACCTCATACAATCATATAATTCTTCTCTGTAAGTAGTTATTATTTTCCTCACACTCACCAAAGAACACTAGATAATGTAAGGACCATCCAAACCAGGACATGTTGGAGCATGGAAAAGGAATCATTAAAAATTTCTCTGGGAAGACAAGCATAGATTAGGAGGGTTAGAAGACTTAGGGTCACCATATCTAAAAGGCCCTCCCGGAGCTGGTGTCCCTTGATCTCACTCACTGCTCTCCAGCCCTTGTGGCCTCCTGTGTGTTCCTAGAGCACACCAGCATGCCTCCCCCTCACAGCATCTGCATGTCCTATTAAATGTTACCTTATCCAAGTAACCTTCCTTAACGGCTCTCTAAAACGGCATACATATTCCAACCCACCTCATTCTCCATCACCTGAACTTCATTTTTCATCACAGACCTGGTTACCATCTGGCATCCTTGATTATTTTTATGTATTTTCTGTAGTAGGTGCTGGGAAGTTATCCAAAGGTTCAATTGGTAGAGTGTGAACAGTTAGCCAGAAAGGGGATGTTGGTCCTAAAATAATGGAGAACTTTAGAAGCTTGACAGAAAGGTTTGAATACCATTTTGTTGAAAATGTGAAGCCTCTGGAGATTTCTGACCAGGCAACCAACATGATAGAAGCTTTGTTACAAGATTAACAGGATATGTGTGCATCAGCAGAGTCCTGGTCTCCCAACCGTTGATTTCAAGGACTGCGTTCTCACTGGTTTGGTAACTGACTTCAAGTACTGTTTATGCCCTCAGAGTTCTCCTGTCTTGTAATTAGATATTCTGCATATCAAGAGCCATCTGGATAGCCTGAGTTTATCACTTCCTCTAGCAACACCTGGTAAGGACCATAGATAGAGTCCATAAGGCTCTTTCCAAAGAAGGCAGCCCTGTGAACCCAGATCACATTCTCTAATTAGTCCCACCTTTGTATCTTCTGTATTCCACAACCAAGTAGTCTCAGAATGCCTTGCAGCATGACCCAGCTGCATGAAGAATTAACTCAGGAGTAATAGAACGTCACATTTTGATATAAAGAGACAAGGAAAAGAGTCCAGAGTGATGCCAAGTTTTCAATCCCAAGTGATGGAAAGAGCAATGATTCCATTTGCATTAGTGGGAGAACCAGAGAAAAACTTATCATTTCATTTTAAAACATGTTGATTTGAAGACAGGACAAACTTCAGATAAAATATCTAGCACGTATCTGGAAATGTAGGATTCAAAATTAGGAAATAAATCTGCATCTAGGACTCAGATCTGGGAATTATTTGCATCGATGTGTTATTTGAAGCTGAGAAAGCAAGTCAGATGAGCAAAAAATAAATTGAGGTAAAAAAAAACACTTTAGCAAGTTTTTAGAGCCAATTTAAGCAGGATGAGGAGGTAAACAAGTGAGGGAAGAAGTGTTAAGTAGAAAAGGGAGGGTTGCTTTAATAACACATGGGTGGTAGGTATTTCTGGGAAGACAGTGGAGTAAGAGGGACCTAAACTCCCCTGCCCCAGTGTTATCTACAACTAGGTAACACTAACATCAGGGTAAGTAACCCAGAAAACAACCCAAAGACCGGCAGAACAGACTCTACAGCTAAATGTAGAGAAAAAGCCACATCAAAGAAGGTAGGAAAAGTGGAAGTGGGGTGGGGAGCTAAACAGAGCTGCACGACTGTCCACGGGAGGGAAGGACCTGAAGGTGCAGAGAGGGGAGAGAAACAGACCCTCGCACTGAGGAGCCCCCCCCCCCAGGAAAGATGACTCCCCGTAACATATGGCTTTGAAAACCAGAGGGGCTGAATTTCCAGAGTTCTTACAACCCACAGGACTTAAAATCCAGAATTTAAAAAAGAAATCAGTGGCTCCACTCAAGGACAGCTGGTTGGCCAAGAGGAAGCAGAGTCCCTGCCCTTTAAGAGACAGCATAAGAAAGAGCCCGAGGAGACACCGTGTAAAAGCGATGGTTTGAAAAATGCCTGGGGCATACGAGAGAGAGAGAGAGAGAGAGAGAGAGAGAGAGACTGACTTTACTCATCTCAGAGGGGTCCTAGAAGGACAGAGATCACCGGAAGACTCGTCCAGAAACAAAGGAGCCAGCAGGAGCCATTCCCCTCCTCTACCCCCCAGCATAAGTATATGGCCACCTTGGGACTTCCATCCCAGGAGTGGGCTAGGGGCTAGGGGCAGACAGCTGGTCGGCCTGCAGGCCCGCCCACCAATGGAAGCTTCTTAGGGGACAACACAGGGAAAGCGCACTGCAGTTTGCCTGATCTGACTCCACGCAAGCCCGGGCAGCCCTGCCCTGGCCCACTAACAGTCCAGGGACCAAACACTGCCCACAGCTGGCAAAGAGCTACTGCAGATGAAGGAAAGAGCAGTCCAGCTACCAACAGCGGGGCATAGGCGACACACATAGGAGATGCCTTGGAAATGCCAGGTTCCGGTGTAGAGGGGAGACTGCACCACAGGATGCCACAGGACCGCCTCGTCATAAGGTCACTACTTTCCGAAGCAGGACATAGAGCTTCTATGTCCTAAACTTTCTAACACCCAGAAACAAAGAGGGCCACAAAATGAGACAGGGGAATATTCCCCCAAGTAAAAGAACAGGACCCACCCACAGCAAGAGACCTAAACAAAACAGGAGTAATCTGTCTGATGAAGAAATTAGTGATCATAAAGAAACTGGAGTTGAGAAGAGAGTGGAGGATCAGTGAGACCCTTAAAAAAGAGAGTAAGAACCCATCAGAGATGAAGAACACAGGAAATGAAATTAAAAATATACTAGATGGAATAAATAGTAGGTAGAAGAGGCAGAAAAATGAATCTGTGACCTGGAAGACAGAGTAATCAAGCTGAGGCAATGAAAGGAAAAAAAAAAAAAATAGGCAAAGGGGTGCCTGGGTGGCCCACTTAGTTAAGTGTGTGGCTCTTGATTTTGGCTCAGGTCTGGATCTCAGGGTCCTGAGATCGAGCCCGGTGTAGGGCTCTGCACTTTGTGTGTATATGGAGCAGTGGTGGGGGGCTTCCTCCTCACCTTCCCTCTACCCCTCCCCCTACTCACACTCTAACACTTAAGTAAATAAATAAATAAATCTTAAAGAAAAAAAGAAAAAAAAACCCAGCCAACATCACACTCAATAGTGAAAAACTGAGAGCTTTTTCCCCTAAGGTCAGGATCAAGACAAGGATGCCTACTCTCACCACTTTCATTCAACATACTGTCAGAAGCCCTAGCCATGGCAATCAGAAAAGAAAAAGGAGTAAAAGGCATCCAAATTGATAAGGAGGTGCTAAAGCTTTTGCTGTTTGCAGATTACATGATACTATATGTAGAAAACCCTGAAGACTACAAAAAAATTACTAGAACTGACAAAAGAGGGACACCTCAATAGCTCAGTCAGTTAAGCATCTGCCTTCAGCTCAGGTCATGATCGAGAACAGAGTCCTAGTATCCAGCACCATGTTGGGCTCCCTGCTCAGTGGGGAGTCTGATTCTTCCCCTGCCTCTGCCCCCTGTTGGTACTCTGTCTCCCTCTTTCTCTTTCAAATAAATAAAATCTTAAAAAACAAAAACAAATGAATTCAGTAAGGTCACAGGATACAAAGTCAACGTACAGAAATCCACTGCATTTCTATACACTAATAATGAAGTAGCAGAAAGAGAAAGTGGTGGTGAGGCTATGCAGAAAAGGAATTCTCATATAATGCTGGAAATGCAAAATGGTGCAGCCACTGTGGAAAACAGGATGGAGGTTCCTCAAGAAATTAAAAATCAAACTAACTACCCTATGATCCAGCAATCCCACTACTGGGTATTTACCTAAAGAATATGACAACGCCAAGTCAAAAGGATATATGCACCTCTATGTTCACTGCAGCATTATTTGCAACAACCAAATTAAGGAAGCAGCCCAAGTGTCCCCTGACACCTGGATAAAGAAGATGTGGTGTGTATATATATACAATGGAATGTTACTCTGCCAGAAGAAAGAATGAAGTCTTGCCATTTCCAACAACTTCTATAGATCCAGAGAGTAAAATGCTAGATGAAATAAGTCAATTAGAGAAAGACAAGTAACTCACATGTAGAATTTAAGAAACAAACAAAGCAAAAAAAAAAAAAAAAAAAGAAAAACCAAAAAAAAACAAATTATTAACTACTGAGAACACACTGATGGTTACCAGACGGGAGGTGGGTGGGGGGAAGGGTGAAATGGGTGATGGGGGTTAAGAAGCACACTTGTCATGATGAGCCCCGGGTGATGCACGGAAATGCTGACTCGCTATATTGTACACCTGAAACTAACAGAACACTGTAGGCTAACTCTACTGGAATTAAAATTTAAAAAAGAAATAACATGTGAGTGGTAGATGTGTATAGTTATTAGAGTAGAATATTTAGAAGAGCTACTCTCAGGAGAGGAGTAAACTCTTCACAGGGCAACACGATTAGCGAGCCGCCAAAAGGACTCGGTGGAGACCAATCTCTGAAGAGCTGAGGCAGCATGGTTTTCTAACTTTATAGAACAATCTAAGACTAGGAATAGAAACAGCAAGTACTGGGAGCTTCTGCCCACTGGCATTTTACCCAGTAATTGTAGAACTGACCTGATATCTAGGGACTGCCAGAGTATACACAGTCTAGCAAAACATAAGGAATTCTAGGATGTAAAGTAGCACAGAGCCGATAGCTCCAGCTGAGAAACCCCCCCACCTTTTGTTCTGGAAAAAAATCACCAAGGTCAATGAAAATCTAACTATACAATCAGACAGAAGAGGCAGTAGAGTATCAAAGCTGGGCAAAAATTAATTCTAATCCTTCCGTGGATTTCTGAGCCATTTATTGGGTGATTGAATGGTTCAACAGGTCTGAAGCACAGACAATGTATCCGGCGCTTTCCTCAGCTCTGGAGATGGAAAAATCTCAGACGAGCGGGGAGATAAGGCAGAGAAATCTGAAGCAACTTAATGAGGGTCCCACAAGAAACTTATCGTAAAACCTCCTGAGGCCCAGTCTATGCTTTTTGCCTTCTGTCCAATTTCTTACATTTCTCTCCAACCAAGTGCTAATTTATTTTTTCCAAATCTGGATGAATTTCTTTGAAAGTCCTTGTATCTTCTGGCATTTTATAATTTGTTCTGATTTTATAGGTTGTTTCGCTTAATCAAAATCCTGTTTCTCAACTATAAAATGATAATATAGCTGTAACCCGCACTTGCTTATACATGATAATAAGCATTACAGAGATAGAGTCACCTGAGTTCCTTGGAGAAAGGCACTATGGAGACAAAGGCAGATATTCAATATTGCAAATAATCTCATCTTCTCTTACTATCAAATGTTCATTTAAATTGCATGAAACAGAAAAAAGTGGCTTCTTTAAAATTCCATTATAGAAAGATATCCATTCTGATCTAGCTGTGTCATAAAAGTAAGAGTGGGAAACACCATTCTTTGTACTTGGAACAAACAGAAAATGGCTAGTTTCATTTCACTAACAGGCAACTCAGGGGGGGCTGGCTTTATTAGCAGTACAGGAAGAAGATCTCTTCATAGGAAAATAGTTAACACTATTTTGTAGTCCTCAGAGAGGGAGAAAAACCATGAGACCCATAACTACAGGAAACAAAGAGTTGCTGGAGGGGGAGGCTATTGGGGGATGGCGTAACTGGATGACAGGCATTAAGGCAGGCACATGATGTGATGAGCACTAGGTGTTATACACAACTGATAAATTATTGAACACTACATGGGATCCTAATGATGTACTATAAGTTGGCTAATTGAACTTAAATAAATGAAAAGAAAAAGAAAACAGTAACTTTGTTTTGTTATACATGATGGATTCTCTGGAAAGTAGGTGTGCCCTGCCCAGTGCAAGTTAATCCATTTTTTTCCACCCTGATGGTGCTGAATTGTTTTGTTGTCAGCTTGGTTGTACTGGGAACTGCATTTTCCAGAACTCACTTTCCTCTAAGGTTCTGGGTCAGGCAGATGAAGTTGCAGGAATTGGGTGAGGAGGAAGTACAGCTACATGACTGTTACCCTTTGACGTTGGTTACTGGCTGCAGGTGATGAGAGACCAAGATGTGCTGGCAGGTTCCAATCTGCCCAGATTATTTTAGCTGCCACCCCTGCCATGGTAGGCAGAGTTCTAAGAAAGCCCCAAGCTTCTGGCTCCCTGGTGTACTCCCCTTGTGTAAGACCTGCCACTGGGCGGCTAGAGGGAGGATGCAGACCATGAATGCAATAGGCTACCACTCCCACAGCTAGGTTACCAATCTGCTGACTTTGAGTTAATCCAAAGCAAGCTTCTCTGGGATGGGCTTGACCTAATCTTCCAGAGCCTTTAAAAGATGGTCAAGTTCAGAGAGGTTCATTCCTACTGGCCTTGAAAACAAGGCTTCCCTGATAAATACATCAACAGAGAAAAGAATTCTGCCAATGACCACATGAGCTTGGAAGAGACCCCAAGCCTCAGATGAGACCCCAGCCCTTGATGACACCATGGTGGCAGCCTTGTTAGACCCTAAGAGGAGGAGCAGGCTAACCTGTGTCCAGACTCCTGACCCACAGAAAACTGTGAGATAATAAATACATATTGTCTTAAACTGGTGAATTCGTGGTAATTTGTTACATACTAACAGATAACTAATATATCCATTGTGATAATGTGTTACATACTAACATAAACAGATAACTAATATATCTGTTCACCAAAAGAAACCCCAGGTGCACCCTATCCAATGCCTTGCTGAAAATTCAAAGGCAGTAGCCATGAAGAGCAAAGACATTAATAGACTTCATCAGCCTTTCTTGATGGTCTTACTCTAACAGCTAGACATGCCAGCTTCAATATTCCCCTACAAGTTCTAACTCCCCAGCTCCTTTTGTAATTGTGTAGCATCTAATTTGTATAACAACTTTCTCACTTTGTGACACTCATAGTGGCTCTGCTTCCCTGAATGAACCATGACTGATACGGTGACGGGTCCCAGAAGTGGCACTAAGACAAGAGAATCTTTAGAATGGAGATCTGGAATTGGCTTTAACATCTAATTAGACTTATGGACATTAATGACCTTGTCACCAGTGTTAGCACACTGGTAGTCCAAGGAATTCCAATCGGCAATCCAAGTGACAATACAGAAAACTGTCACCTCTAGACATCTATATTCAAGCACCCATAGAAGGCAGTGCTTTGGAGGACCAAGTGGTTGCTGCTATAAACATTTTTAGTTAAAATAAGGCATATGGAGATTACTTGGCCAATTATAAATGCATTAGAGCACTCAGAGAAATACAATTATGATCTTGTGGCTTTAAATTCCCACTGCAAGGTCCAGTAAAAAATCAGAAAGCTTTAGTAACTGCCCTAAAAGAAAACCTTATCTCCTATAACCATAGGCACAAGATTTCTGAAAATCAAACCAAAGTCTAATCCTGTGGGTGACTTAAGTACAATACAGATGCAATCCACAATTGCACAGGGCTTTGTTTTTGTTTGTTTGTTTGTTTTTTAATGTTATAGTGAGGGTATTGATGGAGAAGGAGCAGGATGTTGGAAGTCTGGATGGCGGGATTTAATGGGCAGAGTCTAATAAAACTGAGCACATCACACCCTGAAAATTCTGCTGAGCTCCCTTTTCCAACAGAAGCAGACCTTACTCCCTTATATGAGTAGCATCTCTCCATGGCTGAAGCACGTGCATTTACTTCCCATGAGGTAGTTACCTACAGGGGATTGCTGGTCCTCCTCAGGACCTTCTCCCACCACCTGCCATTGTTTCCAGGCCCAAGTCCTGGCATGACCTATAAGGTCAGAAACAAACTACAACCCATGGAAAGGAGCCCTATGCACATAAAAAGAAATGTGAGATTTTTCTGATTCCAATTTGGTTAGAGCCAAAGCAGTAATCAGAATGGTTGAAAGCACAAAGATCACTGATGTTGGCTAATTGAGCATATTGTCCTTGGGACTAAAAGATCAGAAAATTAGAGTTTTGACTTTTATAAGTGAAAAAAGATTCTAGATCAGATGAAATCTGTCTTGAATGGTCAAAATGCAGCCCCCAACTTGACCTGAGCCAGCTTACAGACCTAGTCACTTGAGTAAAGTGGAATCTGGGTCCCCTTGAGAAGGGAATCTGTGCATGCTAAAAATGCATGCCTTGAATCCTTCTCCTGCTCTTCTCCAGTGTGACCAGTGACCATTTAGGGAGTTGGCTTGGACAGAAGAGGTGGGGGAATGTTATGCTGGCCTTTCAGGAATTATTACACAGCAGCTCTGAACTGACACTAATTTCTAGTGACTTAACATGTTACTGTGATCTACCATTCAGAGTAGGGGCTTACGGAGGCCCCGTGATTATGAAGTTTTGGCCCAGGTTCAACTCACAGCAGGCACAGTGGGCCCCCACACCCAATCTGTGCTTATCTCCTCTGTTCCATAATCTAAAATTAATAGACATCTCAGAAACTGGCAGATTCCCACAGTGGTTTCCACACAGATAATGTGATGGCTCTTCTTGTCGAAAAGGTCACGTGGAAGCTACCAGAACTGAGTCTACTTCCTAAAATAAGAAACCAAAATGACGCTGCATTCTTGGAGAGATTGCAAATATTACTGCCACCCTCAAAGCCTCAGAAAATACAAGAGTTCCACCTTCCAAAGAAGACAGAAGGATCTTCTGAAAATACCAGGGGATTATTGTAAATGGTAAAACTTTAATTACAGCTGATGGACTAAGTCAACTGGCACCTGGTACCTAGCTATCATTCTGGTGAATGATTTTCCTCCATATACCTAACAGTGCGGACCACCGAAAACAATTTACTTTCATCAGGCAAGGTCAGCCCCATTCATTGTCTTACCTGAGGGTTCTAGTCAGCTCTTAATTGCTAATTCAGAGTCTAGTCTGCAGGGTCCATGACTGCTTCTCCTTGACACTGATCCACTGTGTCAATGATAGCACAGAACACTGCTTCTAACAGAAATCTGACCAGTGCAGCGAGAGCTTCGCACTCAGTTTACTGGTGTTACCATGTCCCTTACACCCTGCAATAGCTGAATTGTAGAATGCACTTATGAAGACCCAGTGTCCTAGTTAGGTAGCAACATTTTGCAAGGTTGGGTTGACGGCCTCAAAGACACAGTACCTGCAACCAACATACAATGCTATCTTTCCTTGGAAGATCAGAAATTCAAGAGGTGGAAATGGGAGTGGCCACTCTCATTATTTCTCCTAGTGATTATCTAGCTAATTCTTCCCCAACCTTGTAACATTGCCCTCTTGTTTATTTACAGGTCTTCATTCCCAAGAGAAAAAGGCTTCCTCTGTGGATAGTAATTATGCCATTAAAATAAAAGTTGAGAGCACCTGGGCGGCTCAGTGGGTTAAAGCCTCTGCGTTCGGCTCGGGTCATGATTCTGGGGTCCTGGGATTGAGCCCCACATCAGGCTCTCTGCTCAGTGGGGAGCCTGCTTCCCCCTCCCTCTCTCTCTACCTGCCTCTCTGCCTACTTGTGATCTCTGTCAAATAAATAAATAAAATCTTTAAAAAATAAAAAAATAAAAGTTGAAAGTGCCATGTGGTCACTTAGATCTCCGTGAGTCAGTGAAACATTGGGTAAAGATAGGATTACTCTACTTCTGGGTGATTAATCCTATTTTTTTTCCCTGACAGAAGGAAATTAAATTGCATCTATACAGTAAGAACAGGGAGGGTCATGTCTAGAATGCAGGAGATCCTCTGGTGCATCTCTTAGCTGTCCCATGGCCTGTGGTCAAAGTTAATGGAAAACTACAACAACCCTATATAGAAATGAAGGTTTTGATCACCTTTGTAAACAAGGAACCATGACAAGCTGAAATGCTTGGTGAGGGCAAAAGGAGTATCAAACATGTATTAGAAAGAAGTTATATAAAAAATGAAAAATTAAAAAAATTTAAAAATAAAAATAAATATAAATAAATAAATAAATAAGAAGTCATAATGGCCAGCTATGATCTTGTGAATAATTGCAGAAAAGCTAGGAAAGAGTAATTCTTCCTTATTTTGATATGAATATATTTGCATAGAATGTTAATTCTCTTTGTTTTTAATTCCTTTGTTCTTTTTTTCCCATTCTGTCAACCTTATAACTCAGTAAGTACTTAAGTAACAGGATGTCAAAGGGGAGTGTGACTTCACCAGAAGAGGAATAAATATCCAAAAAATGGTTGAAGTGGGAGTTTGTGTGCTTTCCCTTGGAGGGAATGTTAGCATGTCTGAGGTACAAAGAAATGATCAGATCATGTCAGGCAGAGGCCTCATTTTGCTATTGTCCTCATCTAAAGTTAAATATAGGTAAAAGAGGTGTGTTATGTATGCCAGTTTGACAAGGGGTTGACTGGTGGGTTGTTCTATTGTCAACTTGGTTATGCTGAGAACTACATTTTCCAGAATCTCCTTGTCTATGTAATTCTGGGTTAGAGTTTGTCAAAAATTAAGTCATATGAGTTTTGGGACACAGAAGCAGCAACCATCATTCTGCAAAGTCAGAGATGTTGAAGATAGATACAGAGGTCCTGGCAGATCCCAGCTGGGCCAAGCTCTTTCCCACTCAGCACCCAGCTCTCCTTCCCAGCTGCTAGTCCTGCTAACAGCGCCCCAGGCTTCCCACCAGATGCTTTGCTGCAAAGTCACAGAGCTGACAGCCATGAACAATCTCTGCCTTCCAGAGACATCTACAAAGGCAGACACACAGGAACCTTCCAGATTTCATTTAAATTCATTTAAATTCTAACTCACTCCCTTGCTCCCAGGATGGTTCATGATGCTTCCTCTCTGAGCACTGAACTCCCCTTTTCAATCCTTTGATTCTCCAGTTTTTCCCTCTAACACAGAAGGTCTAATTCCTGTAACGAATTCCTTACCAGGACACTCAGAATGGCTGCGCTTTAGCCTGAACTCGGACTGATAGAGGAGCCTAAAAATATAGTGATCTTCATTTCTTGTGAAAAATCAGCAATCATTTTATAATAAACTAAATAGAGAACATCCCTAAATATCAGTGTCAATGCTAAAAACAGACAAGACCCTACAGAGTATCCTCCCCTTAATTCTTTCTAACCTGGCCTGCACAGAAGACATCATTCTCTGAAAAATGTTGCCATGTTTTCCTGTGAGTTTTCACCAGCAGACTGATGAGATCCTTTTCTTGGGGTAGTGGCTGTCTGGCCGACTCAGCCACTGTGATCAATACTATTGATTCTATCCAGGAGGCCAGAACAGGAGAGTAGGAAAATCTAGTCCAGCTTACCTGAGCTAGCTTCACCACATGTACAACTTCTCACTTATTAAGACTGACCATAGAGGTTCAAAAGACAGAGGCAAAAGTTGAAGAATCCAAGCCCTGATATCCGGGGGGAAAACTCAAAAGGAATCTGCATGTCTATAAAATGCAATAGAACTGATCTAACATGTAAATTATTAACACATTGGCCCTGGCACAGAGACCTCCAGTAGGCGCCATTGACAGGTGCTCACCAGGCTCTCAGTAAAATGTAATCAGCACGTTGAACAAGCACGAGTCACGGAATGAAATTATAAAGCCCTTTTCTATTGCCTCTCATTGTGTTTACCACTCAATGAGTCTTTGTCTTCTCCCACCCTTATAGAAAATTCAGGCACACCTCAAGACAGTCTCGGCAATTCTTAAGTTATGAAATATTGTTTCACCTTAAGAACTGAAATGTCTACTTTCATGTGTGTTCAAAATCCCAAACCTCTTTGGGTTGAAACATGAGGAATAAAGAACGAAAAAGAATTAAGGATGGTCCTTACTGGACAGATGGCTTTTCTCCAGAACTGGCAGATGGCTGGACTGACCACTTCTCCAGCGGTGTTCTCATGGAGTCTGTGGGGGCCATTCTGGAGTCCCTTGATCTCTGTTCTTGTTCATATGTCCACTTGTTTGATCTTCACCCTCCGAAAATTGGCTGATACCTTCATTTTCTCTCCATGGATAGCTCTATATCCCTCCAGGCAACCCTCTGACTTTTCCCCAACTCCATCTTATCCATCACTGCTCCATGAGAAATAAAGTCATGCATTCTTCCCCCGATGTATGTTGGGGTGCAGGCGACTCAGTATAGTCATCTCTAGATCTCCTGTCTACAAGAGTCAGACCATTTCTTACACTATTCCTCGCTCAGGCAGGAATCAGACCTCAGGCCAGTGTGTGTGTCAACTCTCTACATGGTCTTAGTAAGACCCTTTCATGGGCACAAAGTGAAGGACAGGCACAACCCAGCCCTTTCCTCTGAGATGGGTAGGAGAGCTCAGTGTCCACCAGCAGTCTTTTCCAAAGTCCTCTTTACAGCTTTTTATTTTAATCCTCAGTTCATTTACATCTGCTCGATGTGGAAGAGGGATTTAGAATGGTCATAAACCACCTAACTACTTTTCAACCATGACTTTCTGTGAATTCTCCATCGTAAACGGTTATGCTTGCTGTGGTGTTTGATACATATTTGCTTACATCCTAGGAGAAAACTCCATGGTAAAATACCATCAGGTGAAGCAATTTATTTCTGGAATCACTTATCTTTACAATTCTTGATCTGTCCTCTCAACTTCTCTACTTACCAACTCCACTTTTTAAAGTATAATTATATTCTCAATCACTTCATATATATATATATATATATATATATATACATATATATGTATATATATATATACACACACACATATATATACACGCACACACACACACATATATATATACACACACACACATATATATATATATCTTAAAGATCTATTTATTTATTTTAGAGAGAGAGAGCACAGGTAGGATGGGGAGAGGGAAGGGGAGAGGGAGGGGAGAAGCTCAAGCAGATGCCCGCTAAGCTCAGAGCCCAATGAGGGGCTTGATCTTACAACCCTCAGATCACGACCTGAGCCAAAACCAAGAGTCAGACAGCCAACTGACTGCACTGCACCACCCATTTATGCTGCCCCATAAATGTATATTTCTTTCAGATAGTTCATGATACAATAAGTGTGATTTCTGTGTCTTAACTTCTTTCTTTATTCATACACCTAAAATATACCCCCCCTCAGGTCATCCTACGTGCAAGCCCAGGGCCGAACATGAGGACATCAAGGATCCTTAAACCAGAACCCGGCCAAAAAGAGATCGCTCAATTGTTAGAATTATGAGAAGAGTATTCGAGAGAGAGTCAAGTCACACAGAAGAAACAGGAGTTACCAGAGGAGAGGCTGCATCCGCTGAATCTTCAAAGAGAAACAAAAGTTGGGGAGGAGAGAGCCATCCCAGAGAAAACGGGGAAAATACAGGTCAAAGTAGAGAGGCAAGAGAAAGAATGGAATAACAATTAGCCAGGGATGGTTCAGTATGCAGGGAACACACGGGTGTAAGGCAGGCCACGTTGATGGATGAGCTGAACAAGTTTAGCAAGAATACATTTTAAAGGAGTTCGCATGCTTGTTAAAGTTTAAAATTTATGTTGAAGGCAATTGGAAACACCACATTTTAAGCAAGACTGTGCTGCAGTTGCAGTGAGATTTAAATTTTAGAAAAATTGTTCTAAATGAAGAGTTACTAATAATTGGGGGGGGTAATGAAACATTATGACAAAGCATTGATGTTCTCCAAAAATTAAGATCTCATACAAATAATTTAAAAGCCAAGTAGTACCACAGGAGAAAGGGGGAAGCACTGAAAAGATTCATTCTTGTGGGGGAAAAAAAGTCAAGAGAGGCAAATTAAAAATGTGATAATACTTTCCACTGCTAAGATAAAAAGTCAGTCATGTCAAATATGATGAAGTTTTAGGGAAACAATCTCTTACAATGCCGTGAGGGTTCAAGTCAGTGAAGCCATTTTAGAAGACAACTTGGTGGTATCTATCAAAACTGAAAGTTGTGCGTGTCCTGTGACTCATCAGGCCCTCTTCTTGAGGTCTTGTATCACAAGTATTCGTGTGTGCCCAAGGTTAGCACAAGGATGTTCAGAACTGCATTGTGTGGGACAATGAAACCTTGAAAACTGTCGTAAAAAAGATGCCATGAGGTACAAACAGGACATTTCCTTTTTTCCTAGAACTAAAGTACACAGCTGAGAACAGAAGACATTATAGTGAACTGCCCAATGTGGGGTCCAGCCCTCTCCCCCTGGAGCCTACACAGAGACAACAGGTCAGTAGAACTGACACATGACCTCCTCTCCGCCCCCGTGGTCCTATCAGGAGAACCGGGAAGTTATTCTTCCAGTTCCCATACCCAGGAAGGGAAAAGCCCAGAGAATCTCCGGGGACAGTATAGGGAGGTCTCCAAGAAAGGGAGACTGACATTTTACCTCTACTTACATTTCTGCTTAGTCATGGGAGAACCCCGCTCCAGGTGAAAAGAACACAAGAGGGACAACACAGAGGGGCAGCCAGCTGGGGGCATCGACAATCCACTCAGGTCCCCCACTCCCACGGATCTAGAAAGTAGAACCTGCTGGTCTCCCTAGACTCAGTCATGGGTCACAGAAGGTAAGGAGACCAAGCCCTGCTCTCCTGCTGGGGACGGCTGCAGGGTAAAGCCACAGAGGCCTGGCCTTGAGCTGGGCTGTGGGAAGCTGCCGCCACTCTTCTACTGTAAAATCAGCGAGCTGGGAAAGTGCTTACAACCAACCCAGGAGAGGATCTCCACGCTGGGCTCTTAAACAGATGACGTGTTTTATCCCCCTCGCTCCTTTGGGCTAACACCAAGAGAGAGAAGAATGGAAAGGAAAAGTGGGAACAAGGTAGAGGAAGGAGGGTTCCTGGGCAGTCCATTCTGCTTCCCACCAACTCCCCCGCCCCAATCCCCAGTCTAAACCCTTAGACCCACATCATGACCGAGTGAGTGCAGCAATGAAAGATATTGCTTTGAATCGAATAGGAGATTACAGTGATAAAAGGTACATTACTGAGTATTAAAGAAGTGAAGTGAAACTGGTTTAATAACAGAAAGGGACGTCACTGGCTCCAATGAGCTGTCATTAAGGGATCCCAGGACTCAGCAGGAGGGGCTGGAGGAAGCTTGACAGAGCAGGGCTGTTGTAGTTATTGAAAAAAATAAAACATCCTCATATACCCGGGGAGAACGGAGACTTCTTTTTAAGTAATTATACAAACTAAATGTCTAGCACTAGGAGAAAGGATAAATCTATGTGTACTTAGATTGTGAATTCAAACAGCATGTGAGGTAGTTCAAAGGAATGAAGTGGTTCAAAATTACCGATATGGATATTTCAGAAACATGTTGGGAAGAAAAAGAGGGGAAGAACAGTGCAGGCACAAGACCGTTATTATATACTTTTCACAGAGATAGATAAAGAAATAGAGATGTAATTTTTAGAAGAGGACTCCTTAAATGCATGTTAGTTCTTAGGAAAGAAAAATAAATAATTATTATAAGATCAAAGTCAAGGGGATTTTAGTTTGATGTACAAGGTGCCTTCTTTATTAAAAAAGAGACAATGTATTCAGACACTACTTGTGTAACACAACTTATAAAAAAGAGAAATTTCAGGGGCACCTGGGTGGCTCTAAAGTGCCACTCTTTAAGTGGGTTAAAGCCTCTGCCTTCCGCTCAGGTCATGATCCCAGGGTCCTGGGATCAAGCCCCGCAGCAACGGGCTCTCTGCTCAGCAGGGAGCCTGCTTCCTCCTCTCTCTCTCTGCCTGCCTCTCTGCCTGCTTGTGATCTCTGTCAAATAAATAAATAAAATCTTCAAAAAAAAGAAATTTTACTAAAACAAAACAATGGTTAATTTTGTATGATGGATATTTGAATGATTTATGACTTATTTTCTTCCTTGTACTTTTTTAATATATTTTTTCAAGATTTTATTTGTTTATTTGACAGAGAGAGAGATCACAAGTAAGTAGAGAGGTAGGCAGAGAGAGAGGGGGAAGCAGGCTCCCTGCTGAGCAGAAAGTTCGATGAGGGGCTCCATCCCAGGACCCTGAGATCATGACCTGAGCTGAAGGCAGAGGCCTAACCCAGTGAGCCACCTTTTTTTTTTAATATTTTATATTAAAAATATTTTTTTAATATTTTAAAACAACATTATCCTCCATAAAAAGGGAAAGGAACAGAAAAAACCAACAGGCACAATGATCATTGATCTCATCAGAGTTACATAAATTCTAATAAAGATGAGATATTACTTCCAACATATTTATTTAATTATAATAATGGAAGTGCTCATATACAGGAGGTAGGAGTTTATATGGTCATGTTCCTCTGGAAGAAATCTGGCAAGATGTATATATAATGAGTGGGTTTTTTTAGGTTTTTTTTGTTTTTTGTTTATGAGGGGGAAAAAGTTCATGACTATGTATGCATAAAGCATTTCCAAAAGATTTAGTAAAATGTTAACTGTGTTAATCTCGGAGTCTTGGGATTATAGATGATAGTTGTTTATCTGTATCTTTCTTCTATAATAAACACATGTTATTTAGATCATAAACCTATACACTATGTACACATACATATTTAAATTTTCTACTCTCTCACTTAGTAATTCTACAAGTAGGAATCTATTATAAAGAAATAATAGATTTCTTCAAGATATAGCACAAAGATATCCATGGAAACCTTATTCATAACTAAAAATTGGAAACAACCTCCATGCTCAACAGTAAGTGAATGTTTAAAGACACTAGAAACAACCATATGATGGAATAGAAAGTAGCCTCTTACAAAAACAGTGTTTTCAAAACACACTGAATTGCATACGGGGAATTCTTAGGATACAGTACTGTGAGGAACAGAGAAAGGAAGAGAAATAGGGATGAATGACCAGGTAGTTCCAGGGGCCTACCGAAGCTCGAAATCCATACATTAGTGGAGGAACCAATCAGCCTGGTTGCAAGATTTTTCTCATCGAGGACTCGGCACCCCATCACACAAGCACGCAAGACAGACAGCTTCTAGAAAGCTAATTCAGTGCCAAGTATATTGAACTCTGTGTTTTCCAGGGCTTTGAGTTTCAGTTTACAATCACCCCTGTCTTCCATGTGCCATATTCCCAGTCATCAGAAGGTCCAGAATACCTTCTTCCCTGAAAGGTCCCCTGCCAGCAGACTATAGTCCTGTTGTCACATGCAGAAGCAGCAAGCCACTGGTGTCTGCGGCGGGACAAAACTTGTGTTTGAGGGACCATGGAAGAACTCCTGAGAGTGCCCAGACTCAACCCTTTACCATGTGGTTGGCAGAGTTCTCACAGGATCACTACTATCTGTGTATATAGAACACAGGTTCCAAGACCAGACCCCTCAAGTGCTCCTCCATGCCGATGTTCAAGCAGACCATGAAAGTCTCTGCAGCTTCACGGTTTTATTTGTTTTCACTGTTGCTTTGGTAGTCTTGTGTCTGGGATTATGCCCCACAGAAAGAGATGTGTACCCTAAAGATACGTTAAGTTAAATGGAGAATTTTTTTTGGAAACACTTGAATTTCATAAATCCAAGAGGTTATGAAGTGTAGGTCAGGCACAAATAAATGTCTTCAGATGAATCTTTTAAAAGCATATTATGCGGGCCACCTGGGTGGCTCAGTGGGTTAAGCCTCTGCCTTCGCCTCAGGTCATGATCTCAGGGTCCTGGGTTGAGCCCCACATCAGGCTCTCTGCACAGCAGGGAGCCTGCTTCCCCCCCTTCTCTCTCTGCCTGCCTCTCTGCCTACTTGTGATCTCTATCAAATAAATAAAATCTTTTAAAAGCATATAATGCTCAAATCTCACCCTCAAAGATTCTGATTCCAAATTCTGTGAGGCAAATACTTGTTTTAGTACAGTTGTATTAATAATGGCTAATCTAGGGGCGCCTGGGTGGCTCAGTGGATTAAGCTGCTGCCTTTGGCTCAGGTCATGATCTCAGGGTCCTGGGATTGAGTCCCACATCAGGCTCTCTGCTCAGCAGGGACCCTGCTTCCTTCTCTCTCTGCCTGTCTCTCTGTCTACTTGTGATCTCTCTCTGTCAAATAAATTAATAAAATCTTTACCAAAAAAAAAAAATGGCTAATCTACCATCCTCACAGAATTTCTCCCTTATAAAGAGATGCACAGCGATTTTCCAGAAGATGTTCCACTTTCAGAGCTCTTTTAACACTTTACATTTCACATCAAGGCTCCCAATGGGGTCCTGGTTTTGTACATACCATTTTAAGGACCTCTAGGTTTTGGTCTACCTCTCCTATCTCAGGGTTTAAATACAGTGTTAGCAGAACACTCAGGGGCTTAAAGATGACCTCATATGCCACAGCTCTTTGACATGACCCTACTAAACAACTTGTTCCCCATATAAGTGAGCATCACCATCAATGGCACGCATGGCTCTCTGAAGTTGGTGCCCTTTCTTAACTCTGTATCTTAGATATCAAAGTTACAAAACATTATGGAGAGTATGCACCAGGCTCTGTTTATAAAGGACAGTCTAAGTCATGCTTATTCACACATGTAGTTTCTTAAATACCCACGCAGCCACGGGTCATGTGACTGGAAGGTCTCCCAACCCACACCATCTCTCCTGGCGCCGCCTGAGCACGGGCCCCATCCCGGCTACTGCTACAGCAGCGAGAAGGAGGGCTGGGACCGGGACAGAGAGGAACAGAAGCTGCTGCTGGACCCGAGCAGACCTCCTACCAAAGCCCTCAATGGAGCTGAGCCCAACTACCACAGCCTGCCTCCCACATGCACAGATGCTCTCCTCCATCCTTGCTGAGACAGCCAGCAACATCACTGACGTGTCTGCGGTGGCCTCCTGGGGCACGGAGCAGCGTGAATGCATGGACTGGGCAAGGCAGTACAGCTCCCACTCAGCCGCGCGGAGCAGCAGCCTGACCTGACCCGCTGGAAGAAACCGCCGCTGCTGCCATCTCTCACCAGGCCAGTGAGCCCGTCCCCTTCTCCGACTCGCAGCAGGTGTCCAGGAGAGCTGCCCCTGCCTACAGTGCGCTTTCTTACATCCCAGGGGACGCAAAAGAGGAGCTGGTTGTACGGTTTGGGATCCCGTGAAGACAGGGATGGCTGGACAGCTCTTCTCCTCCCTTTACCATGTGTCCACCCTGCCTCCCCCGGCCCCCAGCCTCAGCCCGGCTCACACAGCACCCTGACCTGCTACGAATCACCGAGAAGAGCGTGGAGGAGGCGAAGAGCGAGGCTGGAAGCCTCAGCGCTTGAGGACGGAGCCAGGGAGGGCAGAAGCATTTGGGACTGGCGTTCAAAGCCCTGGCCAGGGATGGGGTGGGGATCAAAAGGTCAGAGCCTAGTAGGTCTTCATGGTCACTGGCAAGATCGAGGTACCACTATGTGGGTGATCCCTAGGGGGCCCATGGGGGCCCTGTCCCACCCTTTCTCTTGGCCTCAGTCCTTCCCCACCCCCTTGACTTGGTGCTCACATGCATCTCACAAGGGTTTGTGACCAGGGTCTGGACGAGCTTGAATTTGAATGACTTTGTATTTCTAGCACCCTGGGTTTTTACATGTTTGGGGTTTTGGGGTTTTGTTTTGATTGGGCGCCCTCGATCAAGGAAGTGTATTCATCTGTGGAAAAATAAAGAAACAAAACCACAATTCCCCAAGTCGCCAGGCATCCTAAACCACCACGTCTACATGAGTGACTTCAGCTTAATACACATTCACATCACTGGCCTTGGTGTTTCACTCTCTTAGGACAACTGAGTACTTGAGCACGTTTATAGGCTAAAGAAGAAGCTAGTAGAGGAAGAAGGAATGAAGAATCAGACAACAGAGGAAATACTGAGGAGTCCAGGCTCCTCCAGGGCTGGGATAGGATTAGACCTAGAATAAAAGATGCTAGAACTAGTGTGAGATGGTATTTAAAATACAACACACCGAGAAAAAGATTGTTTGAACACACAGAATCTTTATCTCCAAATTATGTTCTTAGATGTTCATTCAATACCAACCCTTTCCAGCCTATCTCAAGAAAAATAAAGGCACCTATCTTCATCAAATTCCCTCTATTTTCTGATTCTGTATCCCCTTTCTCCACCAGCTCCTTCACCTAAGCCAAAATTGATGTTCAGGGTATTATCATAAACTGACAACAAAAAGCAAGGACAAAGATGCTATTTGACTAAAATACAGGCAAATGCACTTACTTGATGACTGTGAGGTTTTGACTTGAAAGCTCAGCCTAGTGGCCTGTTGGACTAGACTTGGACTTATATGATATTTTTGCTCAGCTAAAGTCATGACTGGAATCTTCAAGCTAAACAGACTGAACCCTCACTTTGCTCCTGTCTCCATACACTCATGCCTGAATTCCAAGCCTCCTTATCCTAACAATGATGAAAGAGTGACCCAAGGGATCACTTGTAGCCAAGGAGAAGAGACAAGCATGGGAGCAGAAGAGATTATGTACCAATGCCTAGAGCAGAGATGATTTGAGCCTCATGTCACAGGATTTTGTAATAGGAGAGGCAGCTTCCAAAGCTTCCGGGCTCCATCCTTTGCAGGAAAAAATCCAGAGGGAGCAAAGGAAGAGCCCAAGAGAAAGACAGACGCCAGGATCTTTATCCAAGAAATTCTGCCAGAGGAAAGTAGACATACAGAGAAATAAAGACCTAAAGCTGGATTATCTTTTGAGGACTCTTGGATACAAGAGATATTTATATTCTTCCTATGACGACTCTATCCTTTGGGGGGAAAAAAAATAGCTTGATGAGTTTCTTAGAATTAACTGATCATTGAAAGCATCGTTTTTTTCTCTCCAAAGGTGTTGCCAGCTAACTAGCAGAAGTTTAAAAATGGTTATTTACCTTTTCCTTTGACATAATAATAATTCTTTTGACATAAGTTTAGGTGAGACTCCTGGTAAAAGTTGAAGTCATTGGTATAGTTCTTAGAGTGAGTTCAGAAATACGTCTTAACGCTATGTTAATGTTACTTGCAATAACATTCCAAGTATTTTTAAATTTCCTTATTTTTTTTTGAGGCCTAAAGACTTATTACTTTTAATCACAAATAACTGAATCTGATGAGCACCAAAGCAATCACCAGTAGAGACTGTATTCCAGACCGGTCTCTCTCCCCACTACCAGGCAAACTGCTGCTAGGAGAGTGGGTGGTAGTTTCAAGTGCAAAAAGCAGCAGTCTTTAAAATTCAAGGTCAATGGCACATTAAGAAACTGGGGCCGCGTGGCCTCAGCCAGAGCAGCCCCTGTAGCCACAGTGAGGCTCCTTGACGATCACCCCCACATCCAGCTTTCTTCCATATACCCAGCAAATGCAATTATTTCCAAAGCTGGTGTTCCAAGTCTCATACCCCTCTTCCCCATTTCACAATCAGGCTTTTATCTGCAGAGCATTCAGCAAGCAGCATTCACGTGGTTCTTAGCTTATGGCTTTCTGCTCATCAAGAGGTTGAAGGTTTAGCAAATTTTCTTATAATAAATTCTGACGGTGGGCCCCAGGGTTTCCCTTTCTTCTTTCCCTTCTGAGGTTCTAATCCAACTCATCTAGTGTTGGCCTGACCAACTCCAAGCTGTCTGGAAGAGATTTCCAGCTTCTTTAAACTTTAAGCCTTTTCTTTCACAGGATAATTTGCAAAAGACTCTGGGTCTTTGGGGAAGTCACATTGCATCTCCGGTCCTCCCTTCTCCTTCCTGGATATCTATCTTCTTTATCTGTTACTTCACACTCAAAAAATATACTTTTAAAATTAATAAAAGTACATGCAAGCTTAGCTGTATAATAATATCCACCTCCCCCAATGACACTTCGATGGCTTTCTGGAGTAGAAAAACAAATGCTAAAGGTCATGTGGCTTTTTGTTCATGGGAAGAGGTTTTCTTCTCATAAAATCAGTGCTGGGCTTTCTCTGAATCTGAAGCCCAGCACCAAAAAGAAAAAAAAAACAAAACAGTGGGGGGTGGAGGGTGGTGGTGGAGGTGGGGTTCACGCAGAGCTATGCTCGTAATTTGTGTGTAGCTTGGTATAGAAAAAGAAAAGGCTGCTCTGACTCAACAGCTAGAAGTTCACAAATGAGAAACAGAGAAAAAAAGTGACTAGCCACATATGTAGGAGTAAACTAGAAGAAAGGGAATCCGATTCTCATGAACTCTGGTTGAAGCCACGTCTACCACACAAAGCCGCCCCTCTCTCTATGTAAGGAGCTGAGACACAAAACTGGTGGAAAGCATCAAAATAAGAGGCAAGACTTGCCTTTGCGTTTGTTGCAACCTCTCATTTCTCCATGTTTCCAACACAAGCCCCATAAAGAAAACTTGTGTCTGTAATCTAAATTGGTTAATATTTTTTGGACTCTTAGAATTAGAGAACATTTAATATGTCTTCTGAGTAATGAGGAAGAGCTTCTCTAATTCTTGCTTTGACCTGCCATTCATGTTAATTTGACAAAGCCACTCTTAACACACAATTCAGATAATGCTGAAACGTCAATACATTTCCCTATTCAGACAGCTCCTTAATGTGCAGTTCATTCGTTCTCTACATTACCATAAGAAAAGCCATTCAATTTACCAAACGGATGACAACCAATGGAAGCTACAGTCTTCTTACAAGTGAGAAAATCATTAGCTTTTCCCACCAAGTAATTATGGCCAATGCCTCCAGAGAGTAGCAAATCCCCCCTCTCACGAAGCTATTATCGGTGTCCTTCTGAGGTCAGAGGCATGAAGACTGAGGAGTAAGGATGACATATTTCAATGTAACCTTTAAAACCCCTCTTTGAAAGACTGTGTAAAATGAAAATCTCCAAAGACCTGAACTTTTATAACTCAGTAAACAGTCACCAGTTGTTCCCATTAAAGTCATCCCTTAGGGAGATTTAATGAGTGAGAAGAGGAGCATTTGTCAGGATTTCCTACTTGATCTTTTGATCTTCTCAAAAGTAGGTTCATGGCAAAATTGTCTCCAAAACAAAGGGTTCGGGAAAAGCCCTATTACTGGTTAGTACCTACATAAGAGTAAACAACATTAATAACTATAATCTGTATTGTACTTTTTCATTTATAAAAAAATTAGACAGTTTTCCCCATTAGGTATTAACAAAGCTAGTACTATTACCACCATCCACAGACAAGGACTCAAGAGAGATGGAGATTGAAAAGAGTTTAAATGCTAATCATGCATCAAACTCTGTTTGTAACAATCTCTGGCACTGATGGGCAGCTCTTGACCTAGAACAATATTTCAGTATGACATTAAGACCCTACATCTTCAGGCTACAAACTTTTGCTCATTTATCTTATAAAATATTTTGGAACTATGTAGCCTGTTATACAATTTTATATTTTCACCTCAAAGTTTCTATCATATGATCAAACAACTGTAAAGTATATAATTTCTAACCTGTTATAAATATTAATATTTGAAAATAAGAGTTTTTTGTATTTTCAATATATTCAAAGGACTCTAAATACCACTCACGATCTGACACATGCCTTTATCCATTTATAGATGGCATGAAATAGGTCTTTAACATTTAAAAATTTCGTATCATTATACTTTGCTTTTGAATTCACGGATCTATTTCACATCCTAATAGAACTGTATCCTTGTGTAGCATGTTTTTATATTTGAAGGACTGCCACACTGTCATTCTAGCACACTGTTGCATAATGAAAAATTAGATGTTGTACAATTTGCTTATTGCATTTTTCTGTAACCATAAGCATCTAATTTTTAAAATTCAGGTCTTCGAGTTGAGATATTCATACTATTATAATTCATACAGAACTGAGTTTAGAGATAGAAAAAACTGTGTCACTAAAACATTTTTCATTAAGTATTAAAACTTCACTTAAAATGCATCTCTTAATAAGGTGGAATGGGGTCAAGAAAATGCTTCTATTCTAATACTGAGAATCTGCAAGTACGTTACTTCCTAGGATAAAAGGATGTTCCCGATGTGATTAAATTAAGGATCTTGACACCAAGAGCTTATCCTGATCCTGGGTGGACCCAGGGTCATCTTAGAAGAGGGAAGTAAAAGAGTCAGAGTAAGAAAAGAAGAGGAAATGACTGAGCAGAAGATACACCCAGGAATACAGATGCCATCAGGAGCTGGAAAAGGCCAAAAAAAAAAGGGTGGGGGGTTGGTTCTCTTGGAGCCTGAAGAGAGCCCTGAGGACCTCTTGATTTTAGCCTGTGAGACTCTGGACATCTGACTCTAGAAGATGTTGAGTCTGTGCTGTTTTAAACCACTGAATTTGAGGTAATTTGTTACAGTGTATAGGGAACTAATGCACAGCTTTTGTTTGCAAATGTTTCCATTTAGGGGCGCCTGGGTGGCTCAGTCCTTAAGCATCTGCCTTAGGCTCAGGTCATGATCTCAGGGTCCTGAGATTGAGCCCTGCTGGGCAGGGAGCCTGCTTCTCCCTCTCCTGCTTTCCCTGCTTGTGTTCCCTCTCTCACGGTCTCTGTCAAATAAATAAATAAAATCTTTAAAAAAAAAAAAAGTGTCCATTTATCCCTGGAGGATTAAGACTTCTCACTGGAATAAGAAAGGATTTAGCATTTATTTTTATACCTATTTTTCATTTTATGTAAGCATGAAGAAGTCTATTCTGAAAGACAGAAGTTTCATTATAGCAATGGCCATCATTCTGAGCCTCTTCTGAGTTCTGCAACAAAAACTGTGCTGTGTTCTAACATAAGAATCGTCTTTAATTTTAATTGAGATATCATCAATTTCAAGGAAGTTTTACTGGGCCTAGGATTATGGATGAGAATGAAGGCCAGTGTGAGACTAGGGAGGCGCCACTCATGGTCAGGGTCAGGCAAGGATAGAGTGGATACTGGCATGACCCCCATGGTGAGTGCTTTCTTGAAGTTTCCTCCCTGGGTGCCTTGTTTATTTCACCATGGTCCTGGCCTTGGGTCCTACTCTAGCTTTGTAAAGAGCAAAGGAAAACAAACAGTCTGACTGGCTTTAAAAAAATCAACTTTAGTGTACATTATTAAAGGAATTCTTTGCTTCCATTTCTGAGAAATATATTTAAAAAAGACTAACAACTATCTGTTAATTTTTCTGTTAACTTTTCATTTAAAGGCATCTGTTCAATTAGTCTCAGAAGCTTAGGGAAAATGAGCTAATGTTAATTTCAATATGTGTTTTTAAACATTACATTTTGAGTAACAAACTTTCAGCTTCTTCTGCGCTTGAAATGTACTTCTTTCAAAATGTTGGAGATGAACATACAGTTCATTTTGATAATTAACAAAGTGACTAGACAGAGTTCCGTGTATCTTGTCAGGAGGACTGACAAAATGCTAGACAGTATCTCCCCCACCCAATTTCTGGTTATTATGTGACCTCAAGCAATCTGAGAATTCAATCACCAAAAATGTTTACTAGAAATTAATCCTAAAATTATATGACAAAACCCATCATTTTTAATGGTTCAGCATCTTAAATTCTGGGAAGATCTAGACTGAATTCTAGACATATTTAAGGAAACGAAACCCATAAAATTATTATTTGAAACAAAAAGTTGCTACATTTTAAAATCTTATATATTCTTCATGTTTTATATAATTCAGCCAATTAAAATAAGATTCTACTTTTCTTACTCTCATTTGATATGTGTAAGCAACTGATTTGGATATATATTTTAAGTTAAAATCATATTCAATTTATGTTCAACACTAGAAAGTGACTTTAGATACAGCATATTTATGTTTTATTTTTTAGGTTTCTAGGAGTTATGCAAGCAGTTGCGAAGGCTTGTCAGCAATTTGAATGCTTAAATAAAAAAATCCCGTTTATCAAGTTTTATACATGTAAAAATGTTTAAAGATGTTTAATTATGAAGGCTGTAAATGGAAGTAAACATTATGCAAAATCTCTTTATATGTGATTGCTAAAATTCTCTAGACTCATGAACAGAATCACACTGTGTCAGCTGAACTTAAAAGCATAAGGAAGAAAGGTATTGGATTTTTTTTTTTTTTGCTTTAATAAATTAAACATTAATTTTGAAACACAATTTAAACCTCCGAATGGACTTTTCTGAACATAAAAATTACTCGGAAGGGCACCAAAATAATGAACATTTAATACCACTTATCAGCAGTAGGACTGGCCTAAGTTGCCTAGTCTACAGGAACCTTTTTTTGTCACCTACAGCTGGAGTTGACAATAAAGAATAAAGGACACAACACACTTAAACTCCTAGTCCTGTGTCTCGTGTTGAGCAGATATTTAACAGTGATTACTACAAAAAAAAGAAAAAGTTCATAAAACACCATGTGCCCCAAAACCCTTAACCTCTAGAAACCTATCCTAAAGAAATGCGCATCTGTGTGCATGGAAATAGATGTGTGACAATGTTGAAGTACTGATCTCATAGTAAAAACCAGAAAACCACTGAAATGTCTGACAATAGGGAAAGTATAGTAAAATAAATTAGGGTGCATTTATGCCATGAAATACTATGCAAGGATTAAAAAGGGTGGGGTAGAGATATATACACTCACATGGAAAGATTTCTCCAGTATATTATTAAGTAATGAGAAACACTGCAGAAAAACAAATACCCCATTTCTGTACAAAGAAATGCATTATTTATTTATGGCAACATAACGGAAAGGATTCACACAAAACTGTTAACAGTGATACGACTATCTTATCTGGCTGGAGGCAGCACGGTGATGGTCAGAGGATGAGGACAGGTGAGGATGTTGTACTCCTGTGTACTCAGGCATCATACAAACTACTTAGCAGGTAATCACCCATGTATGTATACAAACACACCCACACAGAGTATGTGCTGTAATTAGGAAGTTTAACAGTGGAATGAATCCATTTTTATAAAATTATCTCTCTATATAACTGTATCTCTGTACATTTAAGTGATCTGTTCCCACGATACATGACAAAGGTGTCACTTTACTGCTCATGCCACATGTTGAAACACTTCTGCTGAAATTGTCCCAAGCAGATCTTGTTGGATTTGACAGCTCGGGTGGTATCCAACGACTTGGCTTTTATGTTTCTTCACTATCCACGCAACAGCTCGAAGACATATGGTAGTACAATAGTAACACACCTCCAGCAATAATAAACAAATACCTAGTGAGTGCCAGGCACTGCTCGGAGAACTTTGATTTAATGAACTTGTGTCATCCTAACAATGACTGCATAAGGGAGACACCACCTCAATCATCATACGTAGAGAAGGGACCTGCACCCAGAAAGGTTGGGGAACCATCCATAAGGTCGCACAGCTACAAAGGGACAGAGACAGGATTTGAACTCCAGTCCCGAATGCAGAGTTGTGTTCATAAATCACTGCACTTGACTGCTGTTTTAGCAGAGGAAGGAGGACAGTTGTAGTACCATGGAAACATTTTCAAGAAAACTACCATAATAGCGAGTAGAGCCAACCTTACGTTGATTGTGTTCAGCACTCCACATTTTTTGAAAACTGGGAGACACGCATGCTAACGCACAAATGAAGCAGGGGCGCACTTGGGTGAGACCCAACACATCGTGCTCAAAATGAGAGGATCATAGTTTCGTCTCCCAACAATGCTCCCACCGCCACATGGTCATAAAGAACAGGGGATGATCTTCATTCCTTTACCCCCAGTCCTTGACAGAGATCCAACCATCATCATCTAGCTCCTGAGTGGCAGAGATGAGCTAAGAACCCTGAATCTGGGCAGGAGCCCTGTGTACTCACTCATCCATTTCCAAGAATGTGTAGCTTTGCGAGGAGGAGAGCTGCAGTCTGTTCTTTCCAGAGAATGGTAAGCAAAGTAGGTTCAAGGATGTCTCTGAAGCCATGTGGTCGGAAGGAAAAGCATATATGCCAGAATCCCACAGATCTGAGTTTAAAACCTACCTCAGTTCCTTCCTAATTGTGCCCTGTTGGGGGCAGTTTCCCAATCTCTCTGAAGAGGAAAAATCTAATAAATAAAATGGAGAAAATACCTATATAATAAGATGATTGTCACTATTCCAAATCCCACCTTCAATACGAACTCTTAATCATCTTAGACAAGTTATTTACAGTTTGTGTTTCTCAACATTCCCACCTGTAAAGTGGGGATTTAAAAAGTATGCACTGGGGCACCTGGGTGGCTCAGTCCGTTGAGCATCAACACTTGGTTTCAGCTCAGGTCATGATCTCAGGGTGGTGAGATCCAGCCCTGCATCAGGCCTCGGCGTTCAGCCGGGAGTCTGCCCAAGATTCTCTCTCTCTCTCCCTCTGCCTCTCTCCCAATGCACACATTCATGGTCTCTCTCAAATAAATAAATCTTAAAAAATAAATAAATAGGGGCACCTGGGTGGCTCAGTGGGTTAAGCTTCTGCCTTCAGTTCAGGTCATGATCTCAGAGTCCTGGAATCCAGCCCTGCATCAGGCTCTCTGCTCAGCAAGGAGCCTGCTTCCTCCTCTCTCTCTCTCTCTGCCTGCCTCTCTGCCTACTTGTGATCTCTGTCAAATAAATAAATAAAATCTTTAAAATAAGTAAGTAAGTAAATAAATATCTACCACTTAGTGTTGTAGGTTGGATTAAGATAATCTATACAAACTGCCGAGCACCATGAAAAGGAGAAGAGTCCCATGAAAGGCTGACCCATGACGTGCTAGATACACCAACACCAGTCTCACCAAACGTTAGATGCACTCTGTTTTAAACTCCCTGAGCAACTGCCATTTATCCTTTTATAAACTGCCTTCAGCACTGTGCACAATACTTCTGCTCTTCTGTTGTCTTATCTTCCCACCACCAATCTGCCTGATGAGTCAATGTACCTTAAAAAATAAATAAATACACTGAGATTTCCACATCCCAACTCTTGTGATGAAGTCAGGCTAATTTCCATTTAAAAAGATGACAAGGATATTAAATGAAAATTATAAGCCTCTTTTCTAATGAAATTACCTGCAAATCTTCCGGAAAAAGGAAGAATGGAAGGAAGGAACGCAGGTCGAATCTACTGACAATATGACAGATAATAAAAATAAATAAATAAATAATTTTTAAAAAGATAATATACCATGATTCAAGTTTGGTTTCTTTCAGAAATACAAAGCTTGGTTAAGATTCAAAGTCAATATAACTCACCACATGCACAGATTAAAAAAGGAAAAAAAGGGGTGACTGGGTGGCTCAGTGGGTTAAAGCTTCTACCTTCGGCTCAGGTCATGATCTCAGGGTTTTGGGATCGAGCCCCACATTGGGCTCTCTGCTCAGTAGGGAGCCTGCTTCCCCCACCAGACACACTCTGCCTACTTGTGATAGCTCTCTGTCAAATAAATAAAATCTAAAACAAAACAAAACAAAAAAACAAACCCCAACACTCATCCATGATACAACCTCTAGGAAAACTGAGAATAAATGTATATAATTAACAAAACCTACTCTCCCCCCAAAATGTATAGCAATCATGTGAATGATTGAAATGGTGAATGAACAGTGAAATACAGAACGCTTTCTCCCTAAGACTGTGAAGAGACAAAAATACTGATTATCACCATTTATAGTAAACGTTTTTTAAAGGAACTCGGTAGGATGATCTAAAACTATCTTATTCATAGATGATAGGATTACATTAAAAAATTTTCAAAATAATATAAAGAAAAACTACTGCAACTATTTTTTTTATAAGATTTTATTTATTTATTTGATAGAAACCACAAGTAGTCAGAGAGGCAGGCAGGGAGAGGGGAGGAAGCAGGCTCCCTGCTGAGCAGAGAGCCTGATGCGGGGCTTGATCCCAGGACCCTGAGACCATGACCTGCGCTGAAGGCAGAGGCTTAACCCACTGAGCCACCCAGGTTCCTCAAACTACTGCAACTATTAAGTACAAATGATGAAGTGGTTGGAGGCAAAGTCAGTATATTTTAAAATCACCTGTATTTTATTTTTTCTTAGGTAGGCTCCATGCCCAGTGTGGAGCTCAATGCAGGGTCTGAACTAAGGCTCCTGAGATCAAGACCTGAGCTGAGATCAAGAGTTGGAAGCTTACCTGACTGAGCCACCCAAGCACCCCTAAATCATCTGCATTTCTTTTTTCTTTTTTTTCAGATTTGTTTTAGAGGGTGGGGTAAGGGTACAGGGAGAGAGTCTTAAGCAGACTCCACCATGAGCTTAGAGCCAAACACAGGGCTCAATCTCATGACCCTGAGATCACAACCTAAGCCAAAACCAAGAGTTGGATGCTTAAGTGACTCTGCAACCCACGTGCCCCCATCTGTATTTCTAAATATTCATAAAAAGTAGAACATGAGTATTTGAAAAGATATATTTACAGCAGTATCAAAAGAGGAATAAATCTATGAACAATGTGCAAATTTTATGTAGAAAATTACAGAATATGATTAAGAGAAATTAAAGCAGAGCTAAATCATGGGAACGTACTATACTCTTGGATTACAAAATACTATAAAAATTTT
This sequence comes from Enhydra lutris kenyoni, assembly GCF_002288905.1. Taxonomy (NCBI): domain Eukaryota; kingdom Metazoa; phylum Chordata; class Mammalia; order Carnivora; family Mustelidae; genus Enhydra; species Enhydra lutris. Next base: position 19,661,145 of record NW_019154110.1, read on the forward strand.
AATTCTCTCTTCATAGATTGATGTATTCAATGCAATCCCAGTCAAAGCAGGTTCTTTACGGTAGAAATTAAGAGACTTCTAATAATGTAAAAATACAAAGGGTCAAAACAGAAGGAGCTACTCTACTAGATATTAAGATTTCCAAAATGCATACTTTCCGATGGTGCAAAGACAAATAAATACACCAAAAAAGAATCTAGAAAGGGACCTACAAAAAGTAGCAGTTTATGACAAAGATGACATTGCAATGCAGTGACAATATGATAGGTCAGTCAGTACGGAGCAGGGCCAGTTGGAAATCCACATGAGAAAATAAGAATCTTAACTCCTAGGATACCCGGGTGGCTCAGCTGGCTGAGTGTCCAACTCTTCATTTCAGCACAAGTCTTAAGCTCAGGGTTGTGAGTTCAAGGCCCAATAAAAATAAATAAGGGGCACGTGGGCAGCTCTGTCAGTTAAGCATCTGCCTTCAGCTCAGGGCAGGAGCCCAGGGTCCGGGGATCAAGTCCCATGTTGGGCTCCCTGCTCATCCGGGAGTCTACCCGAGGATTCTTTCTCTCTCCCTCTGCCCCTCCCCACTTGCTCACCCATTCTCACTCTCAAATAAATAAATAAATAAATCTTTAAAAAAAAAAAAAAAAAAATTAACCCCCCCCCCCCCCCCCCTCCCCGTCTCTAGATCAACTGGAGATAAAAAGTGAATGGTTGTTTCTCTCTTTTCCATTTCTTTGCAAATCTCCTTATTTGTTCTCTTTCTGCGTATCCCCTCCCCCACTGGTGCTTTTTCTGCTTTCTCTGTTTTGGAAAACTATTAAGACCTAACAGTCATTGATGTAAATTTACTTCTTTGAAGTGGAAATCTACTTCCCTGATCTTGGGAGCAAGGTTGGGTTAAGCAGGCAATTCCCCATCCTCCAATGCACCAGCCTTTACCAGAACATGGATCATATGGAGACACAAAGCCACTGTCACCAAGCTACATGGACAGAGGGAAGAAAGGTATCCCAGAAAATGGAGAGCCCTACTCAGATGTAACTACAGGTTTCCGTTCAAGAAAGCAGATGTCCAGAGTAACTTCCTCTAAGCCCAAATTAGGGGAGCAACACAGATCCAATCTTGAAATCAGGATTAAGTCCTTGGTTGGCTCTGGGGATGCAAAATTGAATAAAATCCTCCATCTCCTCAAAGGGCTGAAGGCCTAATGGAATAGTCAGAAATGTGAATAATGATACTCAACCCTCAAATGCACCAAAATCAAACAGAGATATTTTTACAGACATCCAAGCTTGCCCCCCCTTGAGAATCAGATACAACTGGCTGAGGACCCAGCCTAGGGATGGTGTTTCTTAAAATCACCCCCAGGGCACTCTGATCACTAAGCCATGAAGAGAAGGAATTAATAAGCCTTCGGATAATTCAGATAAAGTAGGGGACAGGCAATCCATGCAAACAGCACGTACAAGGTTATGGGGGTACAAAATACCTTAATACCTTCAAGTTTATTGTTAAGTTTTGTGTCACTGGAGACCGAGTGCATCTGGAGGAACAGGGGAGCTAATTTCAGGGGGGCAGACAAGAGCAAGATAATGGAAACCCTCCCGTGATAAGCCATTTGGACATCTGCCATTAACCTAAAGAAAGTGTTCTAAAAACTTAATTGCTCTAAAAAACTTAATTACAAAGCACAATACAAATATGATTTTTTTTTTTTTTTACTATTAATAGTAACAGTATTAGTAGGTAGCAGTAGTCTTCTGACAGGGGGAGGTTTTGGATCTCCCCCTGAACACGGAGGACAAATCTTTCCTTCAGTAACTGAAAGAAGGAGGTGGTCCAAGACACCATTGTAGGAAGGACTGAAGGATAAGCCAGCTGAACGAGTTAAAGGGAACTGAACGTCAGAGGGACAGCTGATAAGCTACTTTTTCATTTAGTTCCACCCACTCTGCACTTCAACCCAGCACTGATACTACCTTCAGAAGTGCTACATTTGACATGTGGTTGTGCAAAGACCAACCATCACTGGAAGTCAGATCTGACTGTCGTTTTGGCCCCGTCACAAAGGAGCTGTGTATTTCTTTTTTTTTTTTTTTTAAGATTTTATTTATTTATTTGACAGATAGAAATCACAAGTAGGCAGAGAGGCAGGCAGAGAGAGAGGAGGAAGCAGGCTCCCCGCGGAGCAGAGAGCCCCATATGGGGCTCGATCCCAGAACCCTGGGATCATGACCTGAGCTGAAGGCAGAGGCTTTAACCCACTGAGCCACCCAGGAGCCCCGAGCTGTGTGTTTCTATCTGAGTCCCGGCTTCCTTGCCCATAAAAGGAGTTAGTAATCACTAGCCAGCTTTTCTAACATGGTTTGGAGTGATTTAAATTAAACTAATATTTACAGAGCTCGTTAGATCTTCTCATGTGAGATAATGAGATAATCTATGGTAAAGTGCATTGTAACTTTAAAGTGCCATACCAACATTAAGAGATAGTCATTGCTAATAAATACAGTAATTTGCACAAACTGTTTACCAGTTAGGTCAAATTACAATGCCGTCAAAGAATGATAAAGCATATCATTAACTACATGTTGGACAATTTCTTGTATACAGGTTCTGATGGCAACGCTAAACAGATTACATCTGTTAAGCATTCTCTGCGCGTTGCCCAGAGAGCACGGTTGTCTGCTCACAGCCTTAAACATTAGAAGGAGTGTTATTTCTCCTAGCTCATCACAGTGAGTGAGCAAACCAAGTTTTAGCAAATCATGCAGTGTGTCAGTAGTGGAGATGGGCTGCAGGTGTCCCACAATTCTGAGACTATTACTCAGCACAGCAGGCCGATGTGCCTCTGGGGATAATTGAAACTCTCTACGCTGGCCATGGGGGGTGGGGAGGAGACCAACTGTACATTTGATGTTTCACTGAGCTTGGGTAATGGGTAATTTTAGGATGAGCATCTCAACCTCTATTCTCTTTAACCCTCCAGTTGCCTTTTCTTTCTTTCTTTCTTTTTTTTTTTAAATCAGGACATTATTTCAGGCAATTACAGGATTCTGAATTGTTCATTCTTTTAGAGAAGGCCTCCTAATTTTACCTCTGTGAAGTAGGTGTTTCTGAAATTGTCTGTGAGAAGGAAAAAGAATAAAGCTCATCATTAGTGTTTGATTGATCATTTAGGGGAAAATGTGCATTACCTTTAAATGGTTCAGGTCAAATGATATATTGATAAAGAATACATGCTGTAAAAATACTGATACAAGAAAGATTTTAGATGAAATTGCTTTTCTGCTCTATGAGAGCGAGCAGATCCTACCAGGTTCGTGGTGTCCAGTTTCCTAGTAATAACCTTTAGCTCTACACACAGTCAAGCTGGGTCTGACTCTTGAATTCGCTATTTCTTTGCTGTGCCAGATCATTCTCCTCTCAACCTTTTTTTCTTCATCTAGAAAATAAAAATATTAATAATAACTATGACACAGGGCTGTTTGGGGGAATTAAATGACATCACACATGGAAAGTGGGTGACATGTAAGTACTCGGAGATTGTAAACTCTTATTATCATCATCCCAGAAGCTGCTTCATCCTCTAAGTCTAAAACAGTAATTTAGAGGGAGAAAACAAAGATGAGGTCTCTGTTCCCTGTAGAGAATGTCCATCTGACTTCAAAGTTAAAGTGCAACAGATACTAGCAGAGGAAGGACAACACTTGGACATTTTGGGGCTCGGGTTCTAGTCCCACCACTATCATTAGCTGGCTTGACCTTGAGATGCCAATTCCACTTTCAGTTTTCCCACACTTTTCTCCCACACTTTCCCAGAAGTGGTGAACACAATGAAGTGCGGTATGGGGAGTGAATAATTCTACAGGATGAGTCAGCCCCTTCTTCCAGCTGACTAATAATATACACCCATGGCTGCATACCCAACCCAGGTCTACAGTCACTCCTGATCCCCAAAATTCTGTATCAGTATCCCCTGCCTCACCAGTGTGAGAAGAGCTAAATCTCAGCAAAGTCTCATGACCTTCTATGAAGGTCATGACTTCTATGAAGACGACTCCTTCTCCTTCTCGAAAGAGTCCCAGCTCCCTGGATGGGGTCAAATATTCTTTGTAGATCTTGGCCATTTTCATATACATCTGAGGACCTTACTGGATCCCAGCCCTGCTGGCACCTTGATCTTGGATTTTCAGTCCCCAGAAAAAAGAGGAGACACGTTTCTATTGTTGAAGCCACCTGGTCTATGATATTTTATGATGGCAGCCTGGGAAGACTAAGACAACTGATTTGGAATCTTTGGTACTAGTAGTCATCTGAACTATGGTTCCATTAATATGTAAACATCTGAGGGCCAAGCTAAGGGTGAATCAAAATTAAACTTCGTAGTCCTAGTTTCACCCCATGTCAATTTCCTTCCTCGTCTCAGCATCTCAGATGATAAGATACATTGCTTTTGCAATTTCTTGAATCATGAGCCAGCAGGTCAAGATCTTAAGATAAAGAGTGTCATGAATGTGGAAGCTGACAGCCCTGTGTCATAGTTATTATTAATATTTTCATTTTCTAGATGAAGAAAAAAAAGGTTGAGAGGAGAATGATCTGGCACAGCAAAGAAATAGCGAATTCAAGAGTCAGACCCAGCTTGACTGAGTGTAGATCACTAATGCTTTATTAATGCATATGTACTAAAGAAGTTACCTTAAGGTATTTTAGTAACAGACCTAATTTTCTTGCTCCATCTTAGTGAGGATGTCAAAGTTATCTGCAAATAAGCATTTTGAAGAAGAGAGAAAACAGGGAAAGGGTTAAGGTTTTGTCCACTTGCCCATTGGGTCTATTACATTGGATGGTTTGGCAGATTAGGGCAAACAAATTGGTCTTCCAAAATAGCTCCATAAAGAGTAGTGGGTCCAAAGGAACCGTAGAAAATCCATACAGGCTCTGGGAGAGTGGAGGCTGAAAAGTATAGTCTTAAATGGAGGATTTGTTCTGAAGATATAGGACATAATGCAAGAGCTATCCTGGCAGGGCCTTCAGCGATGTCTAGAAACTTTCACCAAGACCTCAGACACCTCCTCCTGCCCTTTACCATGAACCTTCTAAACCTTTTCCAGTTTATCCAGCCAACAACTTTCCTCTCACCCCTAACTCACTTTCACCGGAAGACCTTGCCTCCTACTTCTTCAGGAAAATAACTGTAGAGATTAAGTTTCAGAATCATATTCCCTCTGGCCTGAAAATGACTGTACCCTTTAAACTTTTCATTCTTTTTGCCTCTCCAAAAGAAAATATTGACATTTTCTTTCTAAAGCTGATGCCCCTACCTAGGTTTGCAACTTTTCCTCCTCTAAAGCATTGCTCCATCAATTATTCTGTCTGTTGGATATTTCAAACCTCCTCCATTGCTCCTTCCCTTGATCCTACAGACACGTTCAAATATCTGCTATCCTTTAAAAATTCAAAATAAAACCTTATCTCAACCCTGTTCTCCCTAAAGTCACTATCTATCTCTCTCATTTTTCCTTCTTGTACAGGTTTCTTGCAAGAGTCCGTACTTTATTTTTATATATAGTTCTCTCCCATTCTTTTTTTTGAACCACAGCATTCTAGCCTCTACTCCAACAGTATAATTGAAGCTGCTTTTTCACAGGCCATTAAAAACCTCTAATTGTTAAGCTCATTGGCTTGTCTTTTTCTTACCTGGATTTTGTGTTGCATTTTATGCTGCTGAATAAATCCTTCTCTGAAACCGTTTCCTCCCTTGGCTTTGGTAACATTGTTCTTAGTTTCCTTCCTAGTTTTCTGACAACCAGTGCCCCCTTCTGAGTCATGTTAATTTGCTCAGTTATTTAAATAAGAAATTTTAAGGCAGATGTTTTGCTCTCTGCTTGCCCTACACACTATCCCTAGTCAGATAGTTAAAATTACAAGAATTATTTATCTCACTTTCGTTTGGATAATTCTCAAAGAATTAACAATAACTTTAACTGCTTCCAAGCTCCAGGCTTCCTCTTCTTTCATATACCTATCCTAAAACCATCTCAAACTCAAATGTATACAATTTTAAACTTGCTTTATTTCCTCCAAGCTTGCTCTCTTGGTATTCTTCATCCAAGTGAGAATCTAGATAGGTCATTTCCCTTCTTGAAAACTCTCACCACTTTAAAATTTTTGCATTGCTGGGGCAGAGACTTTTACCCTGGGCACACAACTCCATGATGTTCCCCAGTGTCCCTTTCAGGGAGATTTCTGCCTTGTCCTTTAGTTCTAGCAAACAGCATATGGATAAAAGTAGGGGTGCCTAGGTGGCTCTGTTGGTTGAACATCTGACTCTTGGTTTCAGCCCAGGTCATGATCTCAGGGTCCTGAGATGGAGCCCTGCCTGGGGCTCTGTGCTCAGCAGGGACACTGCTTGAGAGTCTCTCTCTGGCCCTCCTCCACTGGTGTAGGTGTGCAAGTGCTCACTCTTGCTCTCTTTTCCTCTATAAACAAATCCTTAGAAAATAATAAAGTACCCTACATCCAAGACTGGCTTATAAAGCCTCCCCTTCTGTTGGACAGATGTGGACATCCAGGGAACTGAAGATGGCAGAGCCTGCTTCAGCGGGGGCACCAACATTATCAAGCAGAGCGAGAGAACCTTGCCCACTGCTAAACATGAACACTCAGCTACCTGAATAGAGTAATTCCAACAAGTAGACTTCTACAGGCGAGCCTAGCGTGTTCCCGGAGCTCATCTGCACTCACTTTGGACGACAGCCTCAACTCTGGCAAAACAGAGCCCCGTCATCTACTCCCAATAGACTCTGCCCACTAGATTTCAATGTCCCCTCCATGCATAATCTCTATGTGATTCAAGCCATACAAGTTTTCTTTCCCTAACTGTACCCTGCTCTTTCATACCTTTTACCTCTACATATAAAATATATTTCTGCAACACGGACATCGCTTTCATATCTTCTCATATTGTGTAATGCCAGTTTACTTGTTTCAAACACAGTTCAAAGATATGCTCCCCTATGAAGCTTTAATTCTAATTCTCTAGATGAATTTCTGTCTCCTCCATGTTCCCATAACTCTTTATCACATAGCTTTACTTACCACATGAAAATTATTTATACTCACATGTCTCCGTGAAATTTTGAGTACATTTTAGGCAAGAAATTTATTTTTGTTTTCCTAGAACATAGCATACTATCTGAATACTTAGGTACTCAAATAAGAATAACCAAAGTAACATTTTTTAAAAAATCAGATTTCTGGGATTAAATCATTTATATCAGCTTTGTGGTATTTCTAGAAAAAAGTTAGATAAATAATTATGAAACATTATTTTTAAGTTTTCTAAAAGACAATGACTATTCCTAGAATTAAGAAACCACATGTTCTCAGTGTGATATGAAAAAAGGTGATATGAAAAAGAAGAACAGAATGGGGCACCTGGGTGGCTCAGTGGGTTAAGCCTCTGCCTTCTGCTCGGGTCACGGTCCCAAGATTCTGGGATCGAGCCCCACGTCAGGCTCTCTGCTCAGCGGGGAGCCTGCTTCCCCCCACCCCCTGCCTGCCTCTCTGCCTACTTGTGATCTCTGTCAAATAAATAAATAAAATCTTTAAAAAAAAATTAGAAAAAGAAAAAGAACAGACCTATGCCCTTACAAAAAGGAACTTGTTGTTTCACCCTTGTGGGAAAAGAGGGATAAACACCGAAATGATTCAGGGAAGTTTACAAAAAGGCAGCAAGGAAAACTATGAGGCCAAGACTCATGAAGTTAAGTCTTAACATCTTCCCCAAAATATACAAGAAATATTTCTAGACCTGAAGGAGAGCAGAAGGAAGGGTCTTGCTCATAAAAATAGAAGGTAAAGGTAAATTTCAGGAAGCAGTGAAGAGAAATATAACAGCAACTCTTGAACAAAGAATAAAATAGGAAAACAGCAGAAACCAGTCTTTCTGAGGCAGGAAGAGGAGGGAAGATTTACTTTACAAAACTCATCCTTGGCAACAATTCACAAAGAAAAAAAGAAGGCGGGGGGCGAGATGGGGGGAGAAGGCAAGGCAATGAACCTAACAGGGAATATCAGAGATAACCTACGAGGAGGCCCAAGCTTGAGAAACTGGATTCGTAGGTTCACTGGGCCTGCAGGAATTGATAAGCAGAAAAGGAACAAAGAAATTTTGGAGCCGAAGTAAAGAGGGATGACATGGAGTTTAGATGCTTGGGAGGACTGATCCCCAGCAAGCTATTGCACAGGCTACAGAAGCTCAGAGTTGTAACCTACAGAGCTCTAGAAACATGAGATCTATGCAAATCAGTGGGAGTGCTTTTTGTTTTGTTACCTATTTTTCCCCCCACAAGAGGACTAACTTGATGATACTTGCAATGGTCAGAGAGAGAAGAAAGAGCAAGACACCTAGGGGTATTGTTTAAAAGGATACAGGACATTTGAGAGACAGGAGTTCAGAGTAGGAAAATGTATATCAGGTAAAAGCAGCATCCAGAATTATAAATGTGCATAAAAGGAAAACAGCATTTAAAGATGAAGCACCTGAAGCGTCTTGTCTGAATTTGGTCTAGAGGATAGTGGTTTTTTGTTTTTTGTTTTTTTCTTTTTAAAGATTTTATTTATTTATTTGACTGACAGAGATCACAAGTAGAGAGAGGCAGGCAGAGAGATACAGGGGGAAGCAGGCTCCCTGCCGAGCAGAAAGCCCGATTCGGGGCTCGATCCCAGGACCCTAGGATCATGACCTGAGCTGAAAGCAGAGGCTTTAACCCCCTGGTGCCCCTAGAGGGTAGTGTTAAGAGGGGATCATTACTTAAGTCTCTAGCCAAAGAAATAGCTACGGAAGAGGTTAAGTAGCCAAAACTCTAGAAAATAAGTACAAAAGGGAAGGACTACACCAGACAAATGGACTGCATTAATGTTGTCTGCTATTTTACAAGAAGTTAAAGATACTTCCTTTTATGGTGCAAAACAAACAAAACCAAAAACATAAGAACAAAACATTAAAAGCAAAAAAGCCCACAACCCATTCCTCTAGAGCAGAGATATTTGAACTATAAAAACAGTACGTTAATTGCTTTTGGAATAATGTAAATGCTAAGACAGCAAAAGAACAATGAGGGGAGTGAGGATAAAAGAAATGTTTTCTTTCCAAGATGGCCCAAAAAAGCTGGGTCACCTCATAAACGGATAGGGGTGCTCTCAGGGAAGGAGGAATGTCCAAGGCTTATCCTAGGCTGAATGTGATCTTCAGAGAAAATATACTTATTTTGGACGTTGTATCAGGGACACCGCATAGAGCAGTGGCCTATAAAAGGTTTCAGAGACAAGGAGACATAATGTTAAAGGCTGGTTCTGTAACTTCCAAGCTCTGAGGTTTTGGGCGTCTAACTGACATTCCACTAGAGTGTGAGCTCCATGAAAACAGGAACTTGGATTTGGTTGGTATTACTCACTGCCAAATTCCCAGAGCCTAGAACAGTGCCTGTCGCATAGTAAGTACTCGATACATATGTGTGGAATTGGTAAATATAATTGGCCATTTAATTTCATTTTTTTAAAAGATTAATTATTTATTTATTTGACAGAGAGAGGGATCGATCACAAGTAGGCTGAGAGGCAGGCAAAGGGAGAGGGGGAAGCAGGCTCCCTGCTGAGCAGAGAGCCCCATGATGCAGGGCTCGATCCCAGGACCTGAGCCAAAGGCAGAGGCTTAACCCACTGAGCCACCCAGGCACTCCTAATTTCCTTTGAAAGGCAGACAGGTGATGGATTCAGTTTCTCTGCAGTTCATAGTCTGAGACTGAGACACAAACTCCCAATAACCCAATGCATCTTAACCGTAAAAGAGAAATAATTCCACCAACTTCAGCAGTCTGGGTGAGGATTAAACGAAAAAACTTTTGCATGCACGCACACACAGCAAGGCATACAGATATTGAATATACCAGTTTTCGCCTTCTTTAATTCACAACATGTTAAACACTCATTATATGCCAGAAATTCTGCTCATAAAAGAGCTATAAACCTGAAGAAAACAGACAGGACCTTTCTCCTGCTTGAGATTCCAGAACAGTGGGGGAGTGACCATGTTCATAAATATCCACGAAGACAAGAGCTACGTGGGAAGAGCGTAGGAAACAGAGAAGATACAAGATACAGACAGATCTCATTTGAAGGGTCAGTGAAGTCTTCCTGAGAAAACAGAAGTGGAGGCCAGATCTGAAGAAACAGACAGCACCGCCTGGTTAGTAAAGAAGGAAGCAGGAGAGAAACTCCAGACAGTGTGCAAAGGTCCAGAGGAAGGGGGAAGCATGAGAGAGATTTAGGAGAATGATCTAAGTCCAGTGGGGCTAGAACACAGATAACGAGGAGGAAGTGGTAAAATAAAGCTGAAGAGATAGTCATGGGTCAACCTGGCTGGTCACTTTCTCAGCAATTCATGATCTGACCCTGGTCAACCTCTCTGATAATTTCTGAATTATCTCAAATAAGCAATACCACACGGAAAAATTCTTGTTCTTTGGAAAGCTTTGCTCTGTTTATACCTTCTGTCTTCCTAGATGCTACCTCCACTTAAAATTTCTTTGGCCAACCCCCCATCATTTTCCCCCTCCGCTTGATTGAAATATTGATATAAGAACATATGTAAGCCTGAGATGCACATGGCCACCCTTCTTATACTAAAAGTACTTTGCCTTTAAAACTTGGTTTAGGGGGCTGCCTGGGTGGCTTGGTGGGTTAAGCCTCTGCCTTCAGCTCAGATCATGATCTCAAGGTTCTGGGATGGAGTCCCACATCGGGCTCTCTACTTCCTCCTCTCCCTCCCTCTCTCTCTCTCTGCTTGCCTCTCTGCCTACTTGTGGTCTCTGTCAAATAAATAAAATCTTATTTTTTTTTTTAAAGATTTTATTTATTTGTCAGAGAGAGAGAGAGAGAGAGAGTGAGCACAGGAAGACAGAATGGCAGACAGAGGCAGAGGGAGAAGCAGGCTCCCTGCTGAGCAAGGAGCCCGATGTGGGACTCGATCCCAGGACGCCGGGATCATGACCTGAGCCGAAGGCAGCCGCTTAACCAACTGAGACACCCAGGCGTCCCAAATAAATAAAATCTTTAAAAAAAAAAAATTAAATAAAACTCGGTTTAGGGGGCACCTGGGTGGCTCAGTGGGTTAAAGCCTCTGCCTTCGGCTCGGGTCATGATCCCAGGTTCCTCGGATGGAGCCCTGAATCGGGCTCTCTGCTCAGCAGGGAGCCTGCTTCCCTTTCTCTCTCTCTGCCCGCCTAAATGCCTACTTGTGATCTCTGTCAAATAAACAAATAAAATCTTAAAAAAACAAAACACAAAAAACAAAAACAAAACAAAACAAAAATAACTCGGTTTAGTGTCTCCCCGATGCTCAGGTTAAATACCAATCTTTCCCCCAGGTGACTCACACGTAATTTATTCGAGGATGACATCACAATGCACTGAGATTAATATAGCTCTATTCCTCTCTGGACTCTAAATCCTTTGAGGAAAGACAATGTTTCATGTAACTTCCCTTCCCACACTACCTGTAACCAAGAAGGCACACAGCAAAGGGAGGCTGGGTGAATTTATAGACAGATGAATGCTGTGCCTTCTACTCAGACTACTTTATCTTGCTTTGAATAAAGAACATTGTAAGGAGTTTCATGGCAGCTTTCAAAGGAGGGGGAAGCTTCCAGGATCGGGTAAGAACGGTGCCTAGGGTAACTCTGTTCCCCAATTCCAATGCAGAAAAATGATAAAAGTGATAAAAATCATTTCGAAAACTTTTCATCATTGAATCAGGCAGAAATAATTAGCAAACTTCAAAGATATTTTGCAATGGATGCCTCCCTTCTGCCCCCACATTGCAGCCAAGGAACCACAACAAACGCAGACTTAAAAGTCATCCCCAGGCTTCCAACCTAGCACCTGAAAAGGGGGTGAGTTGCCCCTCTAGCCTAACAAGTAAAAAAGCTAAACAAACTGGGAAATCAACAACTCTTTAGATCCATAGGAGAAGATCACGAAGCCAACCGCTTCCCACCCACCCACCCACCCACCCACACTGGATGGACAAACACGTGAGTGTAGAGAAGCAGCCCTTACAGGAACAGAAATCTCCACAAGAACCAGCGCTGGGAAAGGAAAACCTGAGTCCTCCTGGGTGAATTGCAGGAGACTCCGTGTGGACAAGCGTGAGGGGCAAAAACTCCTCGGAGACAAACCCCACACTTGTCCAAGCATTCCTTAACAGATGCTCTGCCAGGCTCTTATTAGGGAACCTCGGAGGGAAAATCCCCTCCTACTTCCATAAGGGGAGGGTCAAAGGAACCATTTCCAAAGATGCCGGAGTGTTTGGTTCTTCTTGTTAAGCTCTGCCCTCAGGAAAAACTAGTTAACTAAAGCCTGATTTGCTGGAGTTTTATCAAAGGCTAACTGCCTTGGATGATGGGAAAAACAACCCAGCACCAACCATCTCTATCTAGCCTTCCAGTGAAGGAAGAGGGGCGGAACGCGCCAGTGCAGTCCACTCTAGCCGTCCTGTTCCACCAACACGGAGGGGGAAGCTGAGAATCATATGTGAAGTTCATAGTCCACTAAAAGACTGAGACCTACCCATAGGATTATAAAACATGTCCCCTCCCCACCACAGGCCTCAAGGCCTATTTACTGCAATTCCCTTTATCCAGGATATCATGTCCAGCCATCAACAAAAATGACAAGGCAGCTAGACCCCATTCAAATTAGAAATGTCTACTTTGGGGCACGTGGGTGGCTCAGTGGGTTAAGCCTCTGCCTTGGCTCAGGTCATGATCTCAGGGTCCTGGGACATCGGGCTCTCTGTTCGGTGGGGAGCCTGCTTCCCCCTCTCCCTCTGCCTGCTTGCGATCTCTGTCAAATAAATAAAATCTTTAAAAAGAAATGATATATCAAGCCATGCAAAGACACGAGGAAAGCTTAAATGTACATTAGTAAGTGAAAGAAGCCAATCTAAAAAGACTACATATGGCATGATTCCCACTAGATGATATTTTTTAAAAGGCAAAACTATCCACACAGTAAAAAGATCAGAGATTAACAAGGGTTGGGGGTGGTGAATAAGGTGGAGCACATAGAATTTTAGGGCAGTGAATATATTATTCATGATACCTTAAGGGTGAATGCATATCCTTATGCATTTGTCCAAACCCATACAATGTACAACACCAAGAGTGGACTGTGATATCAACTGTGGGCTCTGGGTGATGTCAGTGTGGGTTTATCAGCTCTAACAAATTTCTTCTCTGGTGGAGGACGTGGACGATAGGGAAGGTTGTGCACGTGAGGGAGCTGAGAATAAGTGAGCAAATGCTATACCTTCTTAATTTTGCTGTGACCCAATAAATGCTCTAAAAAATAAAGTTTAGGGGCTCCTGGGTGGCTCAGTGGGTTAAGTATCTGCCTTGGGCTCAGGTCATGATCCCAGGACCTGGGGATGGAGCCCGGCTTCAGGCTCCCTACTCAGCGGGAGGCCTGCTTCTCCCTCTCCCACTCCCCCTGCTTGTGTTCCCTCTCTCGCTGTGTCTCTCTCTTAAATAAATAAATAAATAAAATCTTTAAAAATAAATTAATAAAGTTTATTTTTTAACAAGTCACACTCAACTCAAGGCCGTTCTTTTGGCATCCTTTATCTGAAGAAACCAAACCCGGCAATTGCTTTAGTGACAGTGGGTCCCTTCAGTCATTTAGAACCAGGTGTTTCCACGGTTCAGATGATACACACCGGTGGCTCAAGGCACGTTCTGTGGCCTCACCTCTCACCTTCACACCTGTGCATCAAACTTCACACAAACATTCGCTTGTTTGCAATTAGTCAAACTATGTTGAGGGTTTTCCTTTTTGTTTTGTTTCTTTTTCTCTTTTTTCTGCTTCTTCCCTGGAAAAATGTGCTTTTTGAAGACATAATTCCTAACTCATTGAAGTGGGAAATGATACCCTGATTTTACCATGCCTGAGATCATAAGAAAAAAATACATAAAATCAGAAAGTATACTTTGTCCTTTGTTGGTGACAAATTTTTTTCTGATGTTAAGGAGTCCCTGTGAAAATCAAAACCTATTTGGGAAAAAATTATAATCAATATAACAGAATATAACTAGGAACAATGTTAATATCTAAGAACAGAGGAATATAAGTAAACAGGATGTGATGACTGATTAAGCTGTTTATTGACAATAACAGTTATGAGGAATTCCTATGATACAGTACATGAAAAGCATATATGCTTTTTTTATTTTATTTATTTTTTGTTTATTTTTATTTTATTTTTTTCATTTATTGTGCATATATTTTCACTATATTCATTTATTCATAGTATATATAGTTATTCATTTACTACATATATTCATTTACTATATATAATATATATTTACTATATAATATATATATATTTTTTTCATTCACTCAGCAAACCCATACCACTGAGCACCTGAGTATATTCAGGTACTGGCCCCAATTCAGAACACCTGAGTACCTGAGTACCCACTGGTACTATTGGGAATCAGCAATAAATAAAACAGACCTGAGCTCTGAATCTATGGTGCTTACAATCAACCTCAATGGTTCTCAAAGTGTCATCTGTGAATCGTTAGTATCAGCATCACCTGGAACTTGTGAGAAATGCAAAATTTGGAACCCGCAACCAAGACCTGCTCTATCAGAAATTTGGGAGATGGGGCTCACTAGCCTGAGCTTGAACAAGCCTCTCAGGTGATTCTGCTGCAAGCTCAATTTGGGAATCACTGGTCCAGCAGAGAAGACAAACATTAAATGAAGCTATTCATGGTAATCAAATCAAGTATCCTAAGAGAAGAATAAGAAATAATAATGGAGGATACCGAGCTGGAGATAAGGCGGTTGCTTCTTTGGGGGTTCAGAGACAGCTTCCCTGAAGAGTTGATGGCATAAAAGTGGGCCATGGTAGAGAAGGATGGATAATGGATAGATACGTGATAAAACGAGCTTAATAAATTGTTAAGGGTAGAATCTTGGTGGTAGGTATATAGACGTTTACTGTAAAACTTCCCAACTTTTGAAAATTCTCACTGTAAAATGTTGAACTAAATGGAGTGTGCTTTCAGGAGTATTACAGATGGTGAAAGGCTGATGATACAGGAACATACTCTATGCTAGTCCATCCTCATTCATCTGTCAAGTAATTGACAACAGTTGAAAAAAGGACATTGTGGCTGGAGTATAGTGAGTACAGACGAAATCGGCACGACAAGGTCAAGAGTAGAGGTGTACAGTTTTGACCATATAGGGTTGGATCAGAAGGGCCATAGCAAGGTTAATTTTTACAATGTATCACTAGTTCACACGTTTTATTGCTGAGTAGTATTGAATTATATGAGCTTACCAGTTTGCTTCTTTAGGCTCCTATGGATACACATTTGGATTGCTTCCAGTCTCTGGTTATTATAAATAAAGCTGCTATGAACACTTATATCCAAGGCTTTAGTGGATGCGTGATTTCGTTTCCCTTGGACTATCATTTCTGAGTCATAGAACAGATCAATCTAAGAAACCGCTGAGCCCTTCGGCAGCTTTCGGAAGCCGGTGTGCCGTTTTACACCTCCGCCAACAATGTTTAAGATTCTGGTTGCTCCATATACATGCCAAAGTTTTCATTTTAATCGTGCTAGTGGGTATGTAGTGATATCTCATTTGTTTTCATTTGCATTTCCTTGATGACTAAGGATGTTGGACGGTTTCTCGCGTGTTCCTTGACCACTAGAGTATCTTCTTTTGTGAGGTGTCTCTTCAATCTTTTGCTATTTAAAGATTTATTTATTTTAGAGAAAGCAAGAGAGAGAGAGAGAGAGAGAATACGTGCAGGGAGTGGGGTGGCACTGGGGGGCACAGGGAGAGTCCCAATCAGACTCTATACTGAGCCCAGCATGAGGCTCCATCCCAGGATCCTGAGATCATGACCTGAGCAGAAACCAAGAGTCTTACTAGGCATTTGATGTACACGTGACCAAGAAGATTAATTTCTCACTCATTTATCACTGGTCAGTTAAGGCTTGGTCACACATCATTATCATGCTGAGACCCAGCTTGGTGAGACAGCCTCCATCTAGGGCATTGCTGGTCTCATGCCAAAGGAAATGGAAAATATATCAAAGCATCCTCTAGCTCTTAAAAATTCTACCTAGAAAGGACATGTACTACTTTATTTAACATTCACTGGCTAAATAAATTTAATGCGGCTATCTCTGATCTCAACCAGAAAGAGATGTGTAATCCTGCAACAAAGAAGACTGATGCTTATATCAATGCTTACCACATATATAATCCATGCCAAAGACATGTTTGTCTTAAATGACTTAATACTATCTCCAAATATTTTCCCAACCTCTTACCTTCTCTGCATTCCCACTGCCCACAGTTTTCCAGTGTCATGGCCCATCTGGACAGCTGCAAGAAAGCTCTTAATAGATCTATCTACGTCCACGCTGGCTCCCTGACAGCAATTAGAATTGCCAACAAAAATCTGAGCATGCCGCGTACATTGCATTCACATCAAATCCATCACTATCCACCAGCTCCTGCTTTTAAAACTTCTGAATAGCTTCCCATCACACTTCAGTTAAAAGGCAACTTTTCGTGTGGTCCACAAGACCTTGCAGAGCTCAGCTTCTGTCTACCTCTTCTTATCTCTAACCACTCCTGCTCTCACGCAGCAGCCGCATGGCTCTCAGTGCCTTGAATGCACCAAGATCTTCATGGCACCAGGGACTTTGCACAGGCCGTTCCTGCGACCTGGAAGGTCCTTTCCTCTGCTTTCACCCAGCTCACTTTCACATCCATGTTAGGCTCCCCAATTTCCCTTCTTCCTGAGCCTATTTTTACATTATTCACATCAGCTATCATGTTTGTAGTATTTATTTGCATGGTGACTTTTTGGTTCCCTTCATGGACCATAGCATTGAATTAATCCCATTCCTCAGTCCAGGAGTACGACTCTCTATGGTCCATGCCAGCCAATGATTTTGTTTACTTTTATCCTTCATCGTTTTTTTTTTTTTCATTCATTCCCCGCCCCGCCTTCCCATGACTCCCTAACTCTAGTCCATTCTAAGGGTGTCTCTTCAATTTTCCCTACATATATTAATTTATACGAAGACACACATAACACCTTATGTGCAATCTGATAATTGCCTTCCTCACTCAGTGTTAAATGTCAGAGCTATGTCTCTTGCTGCGGACTACCAAACCCTCTATTTGTGGCTCACCCTTCGTGGTATTATCACTACTTTACGGATGAAGAAAACAAAGTGAAGCTCAGTTAGTATCTTTAACCCACGGAGTCACCCAGGTGCCCCAAGCTGAGTTAGTATCTTAAGCCTTCAAAGGTAGGGCTTCAGAGATGGGAACAGAGTCCAGTTTTGTTTCCCATCAATGTCAGCTGTTAAATGTCCCTTCCTATCAAGTCCCCTTTGCTCTCACCTTATCCTTATTAGAGATACAGAAATGATGCAGAAATGTGGCATCAGAGTGTTCAGGTGGCCCGCCCAAGTGGTAGACGTAGACCTCAAATCGACTGCCTTCTTGTTCTTCCACAGCTCTCCTTGGTGACCAGCACGTGGCTCATGCTTCCTCACACACTGAATTCAAGGTCTCGTTTTTTGCTCTGATGTTGGAATCCACGCTTCATTTTTCCCCTCCAGAAACCAAATGCAGAAACTTACTGACAACCCCAAGCCCTGTGCCAGCACTCTGCTTTGTGCAAAGCTTTCCTGTTTGCCCAGCCTCAAACCAACTATTCGGACTTGGCAAAGCTGTTTACTTTCAAGCTTCCATTGTCAATAGACCAAGTAGAAACATTGATAACTCAGTGAAGCTCTGGGCAGCCTGCCCATCAGGAACATCAACACGATCCATTTCTATGTACACGAAGATTTAACCCTGGAACCTAAGCAAACAGGAATTCCTGATTTTGATCCAGAATGAATATTAGTATTGTCTACCCCCACACTTGCCAGGGCGGCGAGGAAGCTGCTCAAACATCTATCTTGGTTAAAATAGCCTTTTGGACCTTGTAGAGCACTAATGGGTTTAGGGCTTGATAGGCACAAAAGAATAGCTTATGGGGACTGGAGCTGAGCTTCTCCAATGGTGGGCGAGGGAAGCTACAGCTCTTCCTCCCTTGACAATGAATTATCAAGTGTCTGTTGTATGGCAGGCACTGTGTTAGAAATGAGGGATGTTTGGGATGGAATACAGAGGCCCTCTGCTCCCCGTTGTCACAGTCTAGTGGGAGAAATGAGTAATACAAGTGGAGAAGACAAGCAACCACTGTAAAATCCCCATCAGTGAGTAAGATCCGTGTCCTGTCTGATAAGGGAAACCCCACAGAGGGACACAGAAGAGTTACTATTCCTGAAGGCCACTTCAATAGGTTCTGAACACTTCCACAAGCCAAACTGAGGCAGATCTCAAAGCTGGAGCAGGCGTGGGACCGACATTGAATGGGGATGCTGCCTGGATCAGACATTCTGGAAATTAACCCCCAGTGGATAGCAGAAAACACATTAAAGCCTCCTCTTCCTCAACCGTCTCATCTACAAAACTAACACATCCGGGTTACTCCTTTTGCAACTTAGGAAGACACCTGAGAAGACTCATCAAGGAGGATTACATAGACCTAAGATGGTACGTATGTCTATCTCATTATTATATATATAATATATATTATATTATACATAATATAATATATATAATATATAATATAATAATATTATTTATTATGGTTTCCGTCAGGTGTTTTCAGGGCATGTTCCTCTTTGCCCTGATCCTCTTCTAAATATTAGTGTCACTCGCTGCTGCTTCTCTGTCCCTGCCTGCTTTTTCTATTAGGTTTTAATCATGTCCTCCACAGAGAAGGCCAAGTTTTGAAATTAGGGATATAATACAAGTTTTTGCTAGATAACTGTTAACATATTCACCCTAGCAATTTATTTTGTAATGGAACATTGTGTTTTAGAAACACAATACACCTTTCGGCTTCAAGATTTATACTCTTTTGATTATTACACTTTTACGATTCTCAGCCTCCTTAGAACACATAGCTACCTCTTCTAGGGGAAACTAAATTAAACACTGCTATGTGGAACCAAGGTTGCTGTCTGCGGTTGCCTACATTATTACAGGGGATGCTAGTCACATCATCATCTGATGAAAGACACCTTGCAATTGTGCAGTGCACAACCTGGGCAGCTGTTAGACATGACGGCCTACTTACTTTAGTGGAACTCTGCTATAAAATTAAGGGACTGAACATGATGATATCTAATGAAGAGACCAAATGTGATGAGAGCTAAGATTTCTTCCTGTTCTAGTGTGTCTGATGCTAGGAATTCTATGCACTTGAAATAAAGAGCTTATGACTTTGTCTTACGCCCAGCATTGAATCTAGAAGACTGAGGAGCACTCAGACAGAATCGGTCATGAAACGAAGGGCCAGATGTAAGACTGAGCTGTCCCCGTGTTGCCTAAGAGTCTGCATAGGTATTTAGCCAATTCCTGATGTCACCAGCCAAATAAGAAGTAAGTACCAATAAGACAAGGTCAGTGGTCTGGTTTTGGCATTGGGAAAACCCAGTGGCATAAGTGAAGTGGGTAAGTAAGAGGCGGAATATTCCCCTCAGCAGCAGTAATCACAAACTATTGCTCCAGCTGGATTACCTCTCTGCCTCTCTCCCCGGACTGGCCACAGTGAGCACAGAACTCTTTATCTCATGCCACCATCTTCCCGCTGTCTGGATCTTTCCTCTAGATTTACAATGGACATTGGCTTATTAAGCATCAATGAATCCAACAATGAATAAACTGATCTCATTTTGCTTAAGTCACTGTTTCCAACCAAATATGGCCACATGATAACTTTTTCACAGACCATGTATTAGTATCTCATAAAACCTCCAAGGAATAGCCCAGCGCCATTTTTCCAAGCACCAGCTTTACTGCCACAGAGCTGCCAGTTCCTACAACTGGGCTGCATAGAGGTACAATGGGATTCATGGATGGAGGACTCGAGTTGCTAGAAACGACGGCTTCTGTTTACCCCATGCACCAAAACACTAACGGTCAGAAGTCCAGCTGCAGTGAAAGGACGCAAGTCAGAGTTGCAGAAGTGGCTCCAGAGCTCCGGGCCCCCTCGCTGGCTCCTCCCCATCTCTTTCCAATCCAAGTCAGGCTTCCAGCCAAAATCACCCCATCCAGGGCTGCACCTTTCCTACGTGTGAGGATACAAGAATTTGCAGCACTCCTTGAAAGGGATAGAGGCAGACAGAGTGACATAGTTACACCACCTTCCTTTAGTAACTTTCTTTAGTAACTATGATTGGCCATTTAGCCATTTTTCCATATCTCTGGTTCCCCTTGCCTGTTCTCCTATACTCGGTTAAACCTGACATTTAATACTAGCCTTTCTAAATCTCAGTCTCATTACCAGGCCACTGTTTTCCTTGTCCAAGGCTAACGCAGTCTCTGCAAGCAATGATGTTATTATTAACTATGATTATTATTATTATTATTATCTGTTTATATTGACTGATAGTGTCTATGCCTCTTACCTCTCTTTGAGATCACCCATTTTTCAAGGAGCTGTGAGTGTCTTTGTTCACACCTGATCAAAAGAGGCCAGAAAAGAAAAATCAGGTAAGTGAATTTCTGGGGACCCTAGAATGCTGACAGCTCAGTAGCATCTTAGCAAAATAAAACCGGCTCTTGTCACTCTCTCCTCAAAACTCTTCAAAATCTCTCCAGGGCACAAAGAGCATTTAATAATAATAACAGAGAACCTTTATTGGAGATTCACACTGTGTAAACCTCTGTGCTAAATGCTTTAACTCTGGTTCTCACAGCAAACCTACAAAGCAAATATAATTATTAATCTGATTTTATCAAGGAAGAAACTGAGGTTTTAGGCTTTTCTGCAGTTACAAAACTGTACATGAAGGAACCAACATTCAAACCCAGCAGTCTGACTAATGGTTGGGTTTAACCACTAGGAAACGCTGCCTATTTAAGTCTGGATGTAGTACTAACTCCTTACCTAGTCATATTAAGACCCTTCACATTTAGGTCTCAAATTATCCCCATACACTTCTCCTATTTCTCTTTTTCATTCATTCACCAAACATTTACTGAGCCCCTATGATATGCGAGAAACTGAGCTAAACATCGCACAACAGCCACCCAGTCTGGCTCTGCACCAGGAACTACACTTGTCCTGCTTCGTCTGTGAGTTCACATGTGCAGTCACTTTCGTCTGTAATGAGCTTTCCCGTCTTCCTTCTCCCTCTCCTTCTGGAAGACTTTCTACATATGCTTTAAAGACTCAACTCAAGTGCTCTTTTCCCTATGAAGCCTTCTGTAGCTGATCTAGGCACCATGCCTCCTGGACAATCATCGCAGGTTATACATATCTCCTTTTCACTCTCTAAGTGCCTGTCTCTCTCTCTCTCTCTCTCTTTCTATCTCTATATCTCTATCTCCTACCTACATTCTGCTCTAGAATATAAAGGAGTTAACCTATGTCTTCCCAATCGTTCTCCTTCTTTGAAGAATGTGTGACATTCGATAAATATTCTGGAACAGAATTGGCTGGTTTCTCTAACTGTTGAGACAACCTAAAGGCTTATATCTGTAATATCCTTTAGACTACATTTTTAAGAGGGTTAGGCATGGGAACCCATCTTCAAGGGTCTCCAGTCTAGTTGGGAACAGTGGTACAAAAATGAAAATGCGAACAAATTTATTAGTGCTACAATAGAGAGATACGTAGGGTGGCAAGGGAGAATAGAAATGGAAGTTATCAATGTCTCTTGGAGGAATCTGGAAATACATCTTACAGGAAATGATGATTGTGCTAAAGCATGGATGGCCAGTAGATCTTAACTAGGTTGGCAGAAGGGTGAGCACCTTTTAGGACACAAATACCCAGAGACACATGCAAGCAAAGTCTATTCAGGGACCTAGGAGGTGGGTGCCCAAGGAGAATGAAATGGAATTGGGCTACATTGTAAAGGGACTAACAGACCATGAAAAGGGATTTTAATTTTTTTCTGCCAAAGGAAAGGTAAAGGGTCTGACCACCCATTTCCAATATGGGAGGGGTGCTCTCCATTAGCAAGGAGCAATGCTCTGACGCCAATCAGGTATCCTACAATTCAACTCAATTCTGACCCTCTCCCTGGAGATACCATCAGTTCCCACAGGCAAAGGACTCAGTCCTGTAAGAGTGCCCTCCCACCCCCACTTCAGATGCCAGTTGCAAGCCCAGACAATCACCTATACTTCTGATGAACTGGTTACAAATTAGAGGCGCCCATAAACCCCTCCTCAGGTTGGACTGATTTGCTGCAGCTCATAGAATTCAGAGAAACATCTTCTTACTAGATTGCAGGTTTATTATAAAAGGATATAATTCAGGAACATCCAGATGCAAGAGATGCAAAGGGCAAGGTATGGGAAAGGGGTGCAGAGTTCATGCCCTCTCTAGGTACCCCACTCTCCTGGAACCTTCCTGTACTCACTCTCCACACCACCTCTCCTTACGTTCTTCTGGAGGCTTCACTACATAAGCATGATTGACTAATTCACTGGCCATCCATGACTGGCTCAACCTTTTGGGTGCTTTCCCAAACCCACCTCATTAGCTTAACAAAAGTTATCTTTGTTGCTCTCCTTAGGACATTTTGAGAGTTCTAGGAGATCTGTACCAGAAACGGGGTCAAAGACCAAATATGTGTTTTTTTTATTATAAATCATAATATCATGAAAGGGAAATTATGAAAGCAAATTATGTTTAAGACAGGGTCCAGTTAAAAAGAAATTTCAGCAATAGAAAAAAGATAGAATTTTTAGAGTAGATTGAATTTAGCCTCCAGGAGACTGTTATTACTCCTCCCCTCTTTGCACATATAGGTGATAAAAAAGAAGAAGAAAGAAAGAAAGAAAGAAAGAGAGAGAGAGGTGGAGAAGCCCCCCTTTGTGGAAAAGTACAAAGTCTCTCACCAAGTGTCCTGGCTTCTGTTTCTCCTGGAGTCTTTTGGTTTAGGTCACTCTTTCTCTTTCCTCTCGTGGTTTCCTCACTTGTTTTGTTTCCCAAAGAAATTTCAGGTTTTCTTTTGCACACCTTCTATTTAAGGAAAGCCTAATCACCCTTATCTGGGTCCCCGAAGATTTCTAAACTTTCCATTCTCAGTATACAAAAATATGAATCCCCTATTCTAAGACATTCTGTATTTGTTAGGATGAGGATTATTTTGCTTGCAAGTGACAGAAACCCAATTAGCTTATGTAAAAAAGTGAATTCATTTTCTTATGTAATCAGCAAGTCCCAGAGGGCTGAATCTGGCCAGGTAAAACTAGGACCAGGATTTCACATTGTCACCTGGACTCTCTCTTCTCTTCTTGGTTCTACCGTTATCTTCCCTTATTTTCACATACAATTTCTTCATATGGTAACAAGGTGGTGACTAGCAGCCCTAAGTTTACATATTCCTCACAGCCTTGGTCTCAGGGGAGCGTGTATGCTACTCTCCCCACAAGATACTGCACCAGTCCTTCACAAGGCTGTTCATCAGTATTGTTTGGATTTATGTCCTTAATCCTGGACCAACCTCAGTGTCCATAGGGGTATGGAGTCTCAGGATCAACCTGCTGGCAGTGACCTGAAGTGGGCTTACGTTGGCTCTAGGGAGCCAATTCCCTGCTTCTCTTCCCAGCTCCTCATTTAGTGACGTCATGTTGGGAGATTGAAGTCAGCCATGATGGGCAGGTTGGAGACAGAACCGATGCAAATGCAACAAATCAGGACTTTCTCATTTGGAAAGGCAGACTGTTAGCACACCCTGGGTGCTCATCCTTGTTTTAGGTAATAGCATATTATAGGGCTGACCTTTCTACCGAGATTACATGGAATACAGAAAGTTCCAAAAACAAAGGCATATATAACAGAACAGACCAAAATAATGCCTGGCATCTATTACATTTAAAACTTTTTCTTTGTTTTCAGTCACAAATGGCAAATCCTACCATTTTTGAGGGGTGAAAGTAAAGTTTTCCATGTCATTTCAAGTGTTCACATCCCCAGACACCTGTTACCTTCAGAAAACAGGAAAAGAGAACTCGGAACAAGACATATCCTTCTCACCTTGGGAGCTCTCTCCCCCAGAAGTGATCTACTGGAAAAGGTGAAAATTCATAACAATCATCATACCCAGTAGAAGTATTACCCAACACACTGTGGAAGTTTAATAAATTTTTTTTAATACTATGACCAATAGTCATCTTACATCTATCAAATGTGTTATATTTGTAGGCTTTGTTAGCTGGATCAGAGCTAAGCTGGCCATTATGTAGCCTAAAGTCCTACCTTTCCCCAAGATATCTTAGGATATCCTAACTTTCCAAAAGTTATGGAAATAGTGAAATAGGTATCCAGAAATATCCATTTCTTTAATTGGAGCAGATGGAAAAGAATGTGAAACCTATCTGTAATCATCATTACTTCTGATAGACTGTGTTTTATTTCCCTCCACAACTGGAGAAACAGATGACTCAGAAAACACACACACACACACACACACACACACACACACACACCCCATCATAAACTAAGGAGACTGCCAGGGTAGGGCAGATTCACCTCCCTGACTTATGTTACTACATGTGCTTACGTTCACTCTCTGACCAACCCTACCATCCTAAAAGATCATGCCCTGTGGGAAGAAAATAACCATCACATACAAAGATAACTGTCCCTGATATCGCAAGCAGCTTTGTTGTTACCCATTTCAATGAAAACTACAAGTGGCTGAGGGTCTGGTGATACAGAGGGACCTGCAATATACACACCTCCTGGGGACTGCTTTGGGATCGGTAGGCTAGGGAAAACAGCAGTGATGGGGAGAAAAGTAACACAGAGCAAACAAGCAGAGGACCACAGAATACTAAGTAGCAAAACATCTCTGTGCCTCACCAAACACCAGAGGACACAACAGAAGAGAGGAGACTTCACTGGTCGCCAAAATTGGAGACAGTATCAGTAGAGGGAATTTCCTCAAAATTAAGGATCTTCCTGCTAGTCATTGTGTACAGAGTCAGAACCCACAGATTTGGTTTCTTGCTAGAATGTGACCACGGTTTTAATCACCAGCTAGTGAAGTCTGTGATGCTTGAGTTAAAATGTAATATCATTTAATAGGGTTTAAAGATGGTGAAAACTGCAGAGTGATTTGTCATATGACTTCCAGTTTCCTAATCATGAAACTTGATGCTACAAATTCTCTTGATTATGCAACTTTGTGTGCAAAACCCTTCATCACTTGCTCATTTTCCTAGAACGTAAAGGCTTAACTCTGATTTGGCATTATATCCCTGTGGTCAAACCCCTGAATCTCTTTCTAGTCTGAATTCCTTCTTCTTTCTCCTATATATCCTGAAATGTGGTTTTCTCAGTCTGAAGGTATGTCAAGGAACACAAGGTGTGTATGCCTTCATACTTTTATTTTTTTAATTTTTAAAAAGATTTTTATTTGTTTATTTGACAGAGAGAGAGAGAACAAGCTACCAGAGTGGCAGGCAGAGGGAGAGGGAGAAGCAGACTCCCCGCTGAACAGAGAGCCTGGCATGGGGCTTGATCCCAGGACCCCAGAATCATGATCGGAGCCAAAGGCAGACGCCCAACTGACTGAGCCACCCAGGTGACCCGCCTTCATACTTTTAAATATATTCTTCTCTCTACCGGGGATGCTACATAAGTCCTAACTCTCTCAGTGTGGTAATGTGTTTTTCACCCTTTATGAAACAACTCAGTGTTTACCTTTTTCTGACCCTGCTGCCTCCTTGTCCACCCTTTTCTGCCTAAACCTGCTTGTAAGTAGTATTAGGCCCTAATATCTCCTCTCTCCTCTCAAGTAACCCAGCGAGAGTATTTTAAAATGTAATGACATTTTGAATGCAAGCACATCTTATTGACTAGACCATGAGTTCCTTGAGAATAGGGGTTTCTGTATAATCCTTTCCTTCATTCCTGGAGCCTAGTACAGTATTGGGTGCCTTGTAAGAATTCATAAACACGTGATCAATTTGAATAGCCAACAATATGGCATTCACACTCTTTTTTTTTTTTTAAGATTTTATTTATTTGACAGACAGAGGTCACAAGTAGGCAGGGAGGCAGGCAGAGAGAGAGGAAGGGAAGCAGGCTTCCTGCTGAGCAGAGAGTCCGATGTGGGTCTTGATCCCAGGACCCTGAGATCATGACCTGAGCCGAAGGCAGAGGCTTAACCCACTGAGCCACCCAGGCGCCCCGGCATTCACACTCTTTAAAAAATATTACAAACTCTACCAAGAAATATTTTTTAAGTTTTATTTTTTTAAATAATGATCACTGTCCAGACTTCTAACATTCATGTTAAATATATATTATTTGCAAGGCCATATGTAAGTAGCTATTATAGGAAAACCAGTAAGTTGTTTCGTGTTTTTTTAAAAATCACTACTCATCAAGCAGGAAGAATGTCCCAAAGTGGAATAAAACATGTTACCAAATACTATAATAAATTGCTTCTAGATAAAGGAGACATATTGAATTGCTAATTATAAAGTTCCTGTCAACAGAGCAATGGTCATTCAGGAGATAAATGAGCAGGAAAATATTTCTTCAGTTGCATCAGAAAAATATGACCAAAGAAATACTAGCTGCACCAGAAATTAATCACAATAATTTGCAAATCATTTCAAATACCAAAGGTCCAGTGATTTTTTTTTTCCCAAGAAGAATAACATTTTAATGGTGGAAAACTTCCTGTAGCAAAGAGTAATGTTAAAACAGAATTACTTTCTTTTGAAGAAATGGATATATATTTTTTCAACCCAAGAGTTGAATTCATCATAGGAAGGGTGTTGATGAGACTGTATTGATCTCACTGACATGTAAAAAAGCACAGTGTTAATTTTCAGAAGCATGCCATGCTGAGATTAGAGGCCTCCCATACTTATTTGCTGTTGTTATTGTCCATAAATGTTATGACTAAATATTGAATGTGGGAGGAACATGAAATATAGTAAATGGATGGCTCACCGAGATGCTGCTGCTGAATATTTCACTGACATTAATTCATCAGGATCAAAACCAGATGGAGGCTCACTATCATACCGGATACCCCAGGTGTCATGCTTCTCCAATTTCATCATTGTCAGACTTCCTTGCTAAATTTAAATTAAATGTTAACCAAGCTCTTAGTATAAACAAAGCATTGTGTAGAGCATAAAGAGGAAATAAGACATAGTCCTTCCCCTCAAGAGTCAGAGTCCAAAAGAAAAAGATAAATGCATTAACAAGCTCATTCCAATAAACTTACATGAGGTACCCATTGTTTCTAAGTATTGTAGTAAGATCTATACCAGAGAGGTAAAAATGGTCTCTTTACTGGAAACGCAGCTCTGATAGGAAGGATAGCCCCAATTTCTACTACATACCATTCATCCCCTCAGGTAAAATTGACATTTTTATTTATAACACTCTTTTTTAAAGTGACTAAGCAAAGAGTTTCTCTTCGTACTGGGAGGTGGAGTCACAGAAGCCAGCACTCATCAGAGACACGGTGAAACCCACGGAAACAAGAAGCAAGTTCTGTAAGCAGTGCTGCACTTCTCATGGAACTTGGCAAGGCCTTGTAGACTCAGCAGTGACTGTGAGTCTAAGTGACTGGTAATACCTTACAGATAGGCCATTTCTCACGTTAATGTGTTCAAAGTCAAATGGTCAATGAAAATCGGGGTAGACTCACCTGTACTACAAACTCACAAAGCTTAATGTGGCAAAACATATTAATATATACATCAGCTGTGTTTGTGAGCATAGGCTAGGCTGAACTCTAGTAACATTTGTCCTTCAATCTCTGTGGCTTAATGCAATAAAGATACATTGCTTACTCATGTAAATTCTTTTTTTTTTTTTTTTGACTATTTAAATTTTTTATTTTTTTATTAACATACAATGTGTTATTACCCCCAGGGGCACAGGTCTGTGAATTGCCAGGTTTACACTTCACCGCATTCACCATAGCACATACCTTCCCCAATGTCCATAACTCATGTGAATTCTAATTTAAGTTGAAGGATAAGATCTTTAAAGAAACTGCCCTGCTTGAAATGATTCTTTGATTATGGCTGGTTTTGTTTGTTTGTTTTTAAGATTTATTTATTTATTTGAGAGAAAGAGAATGAGCACGGAGAAGGGCAGAGAGAGAGGGAGAGAGAAATTTTAGCAGACTCCTCACTGAGCTTGGAGCCGAATGTGGGGCTTCATCTTATGATCCCGAGATAACGACCTGACCTGAGACCAAGAGTCGGATGCTTAACTGACTGCACTACCCAGGGGCACCGATTCTGACTGTTGTGTATTTCTCAGGCTGCCATATCTACGTGTTACGTCTGTGGGAAAAAGAGAAATGAGGAATTGAGCACTGAGTCTTAAAAGTTTCATCTTGATAGTGACACGAGTCATTTCCCCCATATTCCATCAGCAAAGAACCACATGGACCTACCTGAAGTCAGGGGGACTGAGGACTACAGAACAGTCCATGCTTATTCAATAATCAGTGACTGTTTGTGCCATAGGTAATGCCAATTCCAGAAAGAGATGGGGGCCCTTGCTCACAGTTAAGAGAAGAGAGTGGCAGACAACTGTTGAAAGACAGCACAGACTGTGGGGGACAAGTGAAGATAAGCAGAAATTTGCCTCAGATCCAGGGAATTCTGGCATAGCAGGAAGATAAGAGAAAGGGCCAGGGATCCATCCACAAGATCAATATGGATAATGGCTAGAGTTCAGATAAATGGTTAATGGCTAGAGTTCAGATAAATGGTTAATGGCTAGAGTTCAGATAAATTTAATGGCTAGAGTTCAGATAAATCCTCTCAGCCAAATTAAAGAACAAGTAACTTAAAAAAACAGGCACAATGGTACTTGTAAAACAAAATTTAAGGTGCTGGGCATTCAAAATTTCATTAAGGGGGCGCCTGGGTGGCTCTGTGGGTTGAGCCACTGCCGTCAGCTCGGGTCTGATCTCAGGGTCCTGGGATCGAGCCCCGCATCGGGCTCTCTGCTCGGCGGGGAGCCTGCTTCCCTCCCCCTCTCTGCCTGCTCTCTGCCTACTTGTGATCTCTGTCTGTCAAATAAATAAATAAAATCTTAAAAAATTTTTTTTTCATTGAGATTTGATTGCACCAAACCAAGAAGCCCATTGGAGGGTCCACCCAGGAATTGATTTCTATAAGTTACTCAGATGATTCATACGTAGCCAGTCCATGGATCCCATTTTGAGAAACACTGCCAGGTTAGAATTGACACAGAAAGTAAAGCAGAATACAAAGAAGAAAAACACCAGTTTTGTTAAATTTTGTAAAATTGGGAAATAGTAGTACTGAATGGGGGCTCATGACCTGATCCCAAGGCAGTGGCCCAACCGACTGAGCCACCCAGGTGTCCCCTTCTCTTTCTTTGTTTCTTCTTCTTTTTTTAAAGATTTTATTTTTTAAAAGATTTTAAAGATTTTTTTAAAAGATTTTATTTATTTATTTGACAGACAGAGATCACAAGTAGGCAAAGAGGCAGGCAGAGAGAGAGGGGAAATAGGCTCCCTGCTGAGCAGAGAGCCCAATGTGGGGCTTGATCCCAGGACCCTGAGATCATGACCCTAGCAGAAGGCAGAGGCTTAACCCACTGAGCCACCCAGGTGCCTCAACCTAAGTTTCTTGAAACAGAACAGATAACTACTGGTCAAGAGACTCCAGGCAGTGAATTTACAACCCACCTAAGCGATGCTATGATAGAGTTAAGAATATCGTGAAAAGCACAGGATCATGAGACTATTTTTCCTAAAAAACACCTCATTTAGTCCCTGTATACACAGGACATGCACCTCAGGCAATTCAAGGGAGAACATGAAGATATTAATACCAACAGAGCATTTTCTCTACGCCAAGCACTTCATGGATTCCTTGTACCCACCTCATTAGCTCTGGGCTGAGCTTCCTGGTAGAAAGCTTAGAGCTCTACCTTTGGGCACAATCCACATCACCTTTGGACACCGATCCAACTCGGCTTTCTATTATACATGGTGAGCTAAGTGTCGGCGGCACCAGAGGTGGAAGGCTACTCAGGCACCAGAGGAAGAGGAACTCGCAGTGTGCTCGAAGTTACGAAAAGCGGTTTCAGACCTGACTCGAAGCCAGGGTAGACACCTGGGCATGAATCGATGACAGCTTCATCGGTCTTCCCTGAGCCAGGCAGTAAACACACAGGCAACCAGATAGACCCTAATAAACATTCTAGAAATTTCTTTCAGGCTAAAAATAAAAAGGAACACAGCCTAAGGAGAGAACCCATGGATGAGAGTGGAGATGGAAATCATTTTCCCAACTAAACATGAGGGTTGTGGAGGAAATGAGCAATCACCCCTCCCTCAAAGTAGTTATACATTATGTGAGTACATAAATTTATTTTAATAGAGCTGGCCCAACTTATATGTCAGACAACCTCTTTTAGAATTACCCATAGCACATTCTCTGGCAAATTTTGGTCATTTAAAGATAGATTGAAAGTTGGAAAACAAATCACTTTACCCTAATGGAAATTTTATTGACTTTGGAATTAAACAATTCTGAGTGTGACTCTACATGGAGAAGCTTATTGGAATGACAGCTAAAAACTGGGGATTATCTCCAGGATGACTGTTCCCGCCTTGCAAGTTGTTGGAAAACTCATAGCTCAGGGACTTAACATACTTAATAAGGCCTATCCATTATTGGTCTCACAGAAAAAAGCAAAATTTGAAAACAAATTACTGACTGATAAAGTGGGGTGACACAATTCAGCAACCAAATATAAGATGAGCAATTTTTCTGATTTTAATTTATAACTGCCTCTGGGATCATGCCGAAGGAAGAATCCCAATATTTTTCGTAATGGGAATGAACACAGTGGGTACATTACCAATAAGGGAATAAGGACCAGCCTTCAGGGGCACGACTTGAAGAGCACCATTATTTTGGATGCTGAACAGCAGTCTGTGATTTCCAACACATCAGGAAGGGTCACCCCCCGCCCCCGGCCTTCAGAACTTCCCCTTGGGCCTCTGGTTGCCCATTTTTAACCTCTGGGAACTAAAAAGAAAGGGAACAGGCGTAGATAGAGAGACCTGAAGTTTCAGGAGTCCCCCCCAAAAGATAGTCTTTTTCTTTATTCTCTCCATTGCATAGCAAATATATTTCCTCCTTTTATTTCACCCTTTTGCTATATACCTGTTTGAGGGATCCATGGGCTTAATAAAATAGCCCCAAAACAACGTAAAAAAAACAGAGCCGGGCTAAAATGGAGTTGTAGCAAGCAAAGTCCAGCTGGATTTGAGGGATTCCTGGAGCTGTTTTTCTTCTTGGTACCTCTGGTACTCGCTCTTGTCTGTGAACCCTTGGACCCCTGTGGCCAGGCGGACCCAATATTTTATTTCAGTGTTTCACAAGGGGGTCCAGATTTTTTTCAGGGCTCTGACATCTTAATGAATCGAATTTCCTGGCTTTCCCATAAGTTCGTCTTCCTCTCTCACGCACTTTTTACGAAAAGGCAGCATGCGTCATCCTACAGTGTTGGGGTGAAGCCCAGTTTCCCTGTGTGGCCCCAATCTTTGGAACGTGGATTTTTCTCAGGTAGCCAGGGTTTGGGAAGAGCCTGCTGAGGGGCAGGCAGAAGAAGAGAGTGGTCTGCAAGGCAGAGGTTCTGGGTTCTCACCCTTTCCCTGCAAGAATCTCCTTCGTTTCATTTAGAAAACATCTGTGGTAGGACGCCTGGGTGGCTCAGTCAGTCAACCATCTGCCTTCAGCTCAGGTCATGATCCCAGGATCCTGGGATCAAGCCCCACATTGGGCTCCCTACTCAGCGGGGAGTCTGCTTCTTTCTCTCCCTCTGCGCTCCCCCCCACCCTCACTCTTGCTCTCTCCCAAGCACTCTCTCTCAAATAAATAAATAAAATCTTAAAGAAAAAAAGAAAGAAAGAAAGAAAGAAAGAAAGAAAGAAAGAAAGAAAGAAAGAAACAAGATGGGATCAGGAGGGAGACAAACTAGAAGAGACTCTTAATCTCAGGAAACAAACTGAGGGTTGCTGGGAGGTGGTGGGGGAGGGATCGGGTGGCCCAGTGATGGACATTGGGGAGGGTATGTGCTATGGTGAGTGCTGTGAAGTGTGTAAGCCTGATGATTCACAGACCTGTACCCCTGGGGCAAATAACACATATATGTTAATGAAATTTAAAAAATAAAAAAATGAAAAAACCAAAGAAAAAAATGTCTCTGGAGTGCTTGTCCCTTGCCAGTTGCCGTGCTGCTGCCCATGTGCACCGCTCACCATGCCCCTCCCTTGTCTGTAATGTGAAATGGTCAGGCTGGAAAATCTCTCAGGTGTTTTCCAGCTCTTCCATTACCAGCTGCAGAACGAGTCATGAGGATGGTCAAACTCGGCATGGTGCTGCTTGTTTAGAAGTGGGTCTGTATTTAAATCTTTTTTTTTTTTTTAAGATGTTATTTATTTATTAGAGAGATGGAGAGAGAGCACAAGTAGGCAGAGCAGCAGGCAGAGGGAGAGGGAGATGCAGGCTCGAGCCTGATGCAGGGCTGGATCCCAGGACCCTGAGATCATGACCTGAGCGAAAGGCAGCAGCTCAACCAACTGAGCCACCCAGGCACCCCTAGAAGTGGGTCTGTGTTTCTTTGGTGGTGTGAGAAGCTGTGGGGGACAGGTTTGGAAAGAGTATGACAGAGATAAAGAGAGGTAGATTAGAATCTCCAATTCCCACCCCAACCCTCCCCTCTCTACTTCATTTTCTACTGACACAGAGTCTACCCTAGGGATGGAAGTAGAGGCGTTACTGTAGTCATGTGACATCTGATAATGGTAGGCACAGAGGCTTACGAGTCTGCTTCCTTCTTTTAACTGGGATACCCCACAGCGTTATGAATAGAGGGTGAGCTTAGGGTACTGAATTATCCTTTGGAATGATTTGTGATCCTCATTTTCTCTGCCATTAATTTAACTCAGGCTCTTATCAGCTCATTCCTGTATTAATACAACAGAGGAATTTAGCTGGGCTTCCTGCCTCATTTCCTTTTACTGTCCCCACTCTGACTAATCCACAGTGTGTTTCTGCTTTTACCTTTTAATGCCAAACTCACAACCCTTCACTGGCTCTTTGTTTAACTCCCATTCCTGGACCATCCTTTGCCCTTTGGGTCCCCACTGGAGGCAAGCCCTCCACTGCACACTTTCTACTTAAAGCTGGAAGGTCATCTCCAACCCCCTCCTTTTTCTACCCAGGGTCATCCTCCCTAATTCTCAAAGCCCAGTC
The DNA here is from genome assembly GCF_002288905.1 of Enhydra lutris kenyoni. NCBI lineage: Eukaryota > Metazoa > Chordata > Mammalia > Carnivora > Mustelidae > Enhydra > Enhydra lutris. The sequence goes on from NW_019154110.1 coordinate 19,694,616, forward strand.
TGTGCCCTTGCTTCATCATGAAGATGCCTCAGACTATTTCAGAACTTACCTATTTACTCTTCTCTACAGCCCAATTGCAATAAACAGTATTAATTTGCCTATCAGTTGCAAACACCTATTTTTGAGGCTGACGATATATGCCTGAACAAGCAAAGATTTTTAGCTTTTGATGTAATACAGTAAATATTAATATCCTTTACCTGGACCTCAATATTCATATTATGCACATATGTGTGTGTGTGTGTGTGTGTGTGTGTGTGTGTAACTTTAAGGCTTTTTTCATGAAACAATATTGTTAATGGTTAACTCCCTGTGATATTTTCTGTTGTATTCCACGTGATAAAAATGATGATTGCTAACCCACAAAACTGATTTCAAAGCCCACTCATAGGTTAAGACAGGAGCTTGAGAGCCTTACTCTGAAGGAGGACACAGACATCTGACAGCTTGCTGTTCAAAATGTGCTCTCTGGACCAGTAGCACCAACATCACCTGGAGCTTGGTAGAGATGCAGAATCAGCCTCTGCCCCGGATCCACTGAATCACAGTCCACAATTCTTAGCCTTTAGTAAAGGGTGAAAAGCGCTGATGGAAACAACCATATACGAAACATGAGAAGCATCAAATGGACATATGCTTGGGGGTTGGGAGAGGAGGCATGGTCAAAAGGACAACTTTTATTGAGCCCGACAGTGGCCTGGGTTCCTTTACATAACTTGTCATCCTTCTCTCTTAAAATAATCCTGCAGGCTGGATATTGTTGTACTTGTTTTCTGAGACAAAAAAACTAAGGGTGAGAAAGGTTAAGAGCCTTGGCTCAGCTCGTACAATTACGAAGAGACTGAAGCAGAGATGGGAAAACCTATTTGCAAAGCATATATCCAATCAAGGCTGTGTATGCAAAATATACAAAGAACCTTAACACTTAACAATAAGAAAACAACCTAAGGAAAAAATGGGCAAGAGATTTGAACCGACACCTCAACAAAGAAGACCTACAGATGGTAAATAAGCATATAAAATGATGACGAATGTCTTATTTTGCTAGGGAATTGCAAATTAAAACAACAAAGAAATACCAAGACACACCCACTAGAATGTCTGAATCTGAAAACACAGAGGACACCAAATGCTGGCAAGGATGTGGAACCACAGGAACTTTCATTCTTTGTCAGTGAGAATGAAAAATGGTAGAGTCACACTGGAAAACACAGTTTTTTTTTTTTTTTCAAAGCTAAACATCGTCTTACTGTCTAATCCAATATCCACATCTCTAGACATTTCTAGACATTGAAAATTTATGTCCACATAGATGTTTATAGCAGCTGTATTCGTAATTCATAATTGTCAAAACAGGATGTCCTTCAGTGGGTGAGCGGGTAAATAAACTAGTACATCCAGACAATACAATAGTATTCAGCACTGAAGAAAATGGGCTATCAAGCCATGAAAAGACATGGTAGAAACTTGAAAACATATTGCTCAGTGGAAGAAGCCAATCTGAGAAGTCCATGAACTGCAGGACTTCAACTCTATGACGTTCGGGACAAGCCCAGAGTATGGAGACAGTAATAAGATCAGTGGTTTTCAGGGGGTTCTGGGGGCAGAGAAGGCAGGATGAATAAATGTGTCACAAGGCATGTTTAGAACAGTGAAACTTCTACACGATTCTGTGATGATCAACAGATGGCATTAAACATCTGTCCAAAGCCAAACAGTAGTGCAGCCCAAACAGTGAACTCTACTACACACTTTGGTTAATAATTATGTATCAGGGGGCGGCTGGGTGGCTCAGTCATTTAGCGTCCGCCTTTCGCTCAGGTCATGATGCCTGAGGGGTCCTGGGATCCTGACCTCTGCATCAGGCTCCCTGCTCAGCCGGAACCCTGTTTCTCCTTCTCTCACTCCCCCTGCTTCTCTTCTGTCTCTCGCTGTCTCTCTCTCTTCGTGTAAAACAAATAAATAAAATCTTAAAAAAAAAATTATGTATCAGTATTGCCTTACGAATTCTAGCAAATGGACTACGCTATTGCAAGATGTTAAAAATTGGAGAAACTGAGTAGGGGGAAGAAAGAAATAAATGGGAACCCTTTACACTTTCTGCATGACATTTTTTCTGTAAACCTAAAAAATGCTCTAAAAAATTAAGTCTAGAAAATCAGAAGCAAAGCTAGAATTGTAACTTAGGCCTGACTGCTATAAAGACTGTGCACGAAAAGGGCACTCAGAACTTTAAGGAAATGGGAATAGGGTTTCCCCAGGTGGAAACGGATGAGGAATGTGAGAGCCTCCGTTGGACTCTTAGTGTAAGGGTCTATTTAGCGGAGCGATGTCATCCCGTTAAACAGTGATTTTGTTGTTTATGCAGGAAAACTTGAACTGTTCCTGCCCCCCCTCCCCCCAGGGGACTTACTTAAAAACAAGTCCCGGAAACCAGTCCCAGGTAACAAAGCCCAAATACAAGGGTGGGTCAGGCCAGGTGGAGGTATCCAATCAGTGGGGGTGCATCCTGTCTCCCTAGCTACCAAGGAGTATGGGCCCCACCCTCTGGGCACCTTTTGGGTGCCAATTCTGACCAAGGTGATAGGCTAGTTCAAATGTCTACTATAGGGTGAATTGTAATTCAATTGGTCACCCGTGTGTGACCTAGCATGACTGTGCAGCTTTCTCTCTGTGCTACAATCTCATTGGTCACCTGTGCGTGGCCAGGCCCAACCACATGGCCTTTGCCCTTAAAAGCTAGTCTGTGAGGCAGAGAGAGGTCACCTCTTTGCAAGAGACGGCCCTGGCCAGTCAGTTTGATTCTCGATGCTTGGCTCGAAATAAAGCTTTGCTTTGACCTTCGCTTTGTATCAGTCTCGCTCCTTTGACCATGGACCCAACATTAGGGTTTTGCAAACAGTGAATGAACACCCATGAAATAAACCCCAAAGAGAAAGAAGGAAACCAGCTTCACACATATCTTTCCAAAAAATAGAAGAGGGAACACTTCCCAATGCCTGTTAGGAAGACAGCATCACTCTGGTTCCAAAATCAGACCAGGACACGACAACAAAATGCCAAAAGAAATCTTGTGATTCAAGCAAACGTGACCTTTTCTATTTTTCCCTGCAAGTGCTCAGGCATGGCTCAAAAAGACTCTCTTTGTGTGAATTTCCAACAAAATATACTCAATTACCAGCAGAGAAGCCAGGAGACACAGCAACAATGACGAACCATCAAACCTGTTAGTCCTCGATTTATGAGAGCAATAGAATATGTGAATAACATAAACCTCTTCTACCCCGGACTAAAGGTCCACGTCACTAAAACACGGGACTCCGGGCTAGCAAGCCGTAAAAGCCGCTCCTAGCAAGCTCTCTCCTGGTGAGAACACAGTGTTTGTAAGATAATGAAGACACATCTGTGGTTTCGCTCTTGGAGCCCGAGCCATCACGCTAGCACCTGTTTAATCTTGCAGTTGGTGGAACGGTTCTAGGAACTTCATTGTAATCCCAATGGTCTCTGAAGAAATTAAGGAGAAGTTAATGGCAATTCTTCTTCCCCTTTTTTTTTTGCATAAATTTAAAAACTTCACCGAAACTCTGTAATAACACATGAAATATAAAAGTGCGTGACACCATGAGATATTATTCAGTTGGAGTAAATAAGAACTTATTTTAACATTTTGTCTCTTCCTGGGTTATCTGAAAGAAATTAAGGATAGTCAGCATTTTCCCCCTAATCTATTACATTCAAAGAGAACATTACTGTTAAATAATGACTTGATTTACGCTTAGGTGGTAGCCTCTCCATACTCGAAACTTAGAGCTGTCCCCATTTTTTTATGATACTCAGACTGTAAGCAGAAAACTAGAGGTCCCCCCCAAAAAGAAAAATGAGATATAGCTTTCCTGACCCAAGTCATTTTAGGCCCCCAGCTGTTTCCCTTGACCTTTGTGCCCTATTTACCCAAGCACGGGTAAATACCGAACTACAACTTGCAATAAAGAAAAGAAATGCAAAAATCTCAGTAGCTAAGGATATTAAGAGAACAAAGAGAATGCAAAAACGAATTCTCTCTTCCAGGCCTGGAAATAGACTAGCCACACCAGAGACAATAGATCAGCGGCAGAAATTCACAGTGCTGGTTTGAAAGCAAGGTCCTGCATTCCTTACCTGAGGTAATGAGCCCAAGCCCCCTCCGGAGCTCTCAGAGCAATCCCCTCCACCCGCTTCTTGACAGTCACCTCTGCTACATTACAATGTCAAAATCTCAGCCCGAGGAGGAACAAAAACCTCATTAAAATAACATCTAGTGTACGTCTAGGCCTGTTTCCTTCAGATGCCTGTGCGACCTTGTATCGACCTCTCCATAGGATGACAAAACTCCCCTTTCTGAATAATCAACCTAGCCCTAAATAAAAGGAACCATTCATGTGACCCTGCTTGGGGAGCCATGGCTTTTGTAAGTCATGCCCCAAGATCTAATTTGTTGTCAGTAAAGTTTCCTTTGTGTAATAATTCCCCCTGATGCAGTTTCTCCTTGATACTCACCAAGGATGGAACTCACCTTAGTTCAGTTACATCTCTGGCAAACCTCCCATCATTTTGAATTAACTGGATTAATTTCTGGTGCCGCTCCCCAAAACAAGGCTTCTTTCTGGTCTTTCTGAAACCCTATTGACAACACCCTGTTGACTTTTAATTCCTCTGCCTTCTTCTTCTTCTTTTTCTATTTTTTTTTTTTTTTAATGTAGCAGATTCATTGTCCATCGAATGCTAGACAATGTATTCGGCCCTGCCTAACTGTCATCATTACTTAGTACTTTTACCAGCCACCTTCATCCAGATCCTCAACAGGAGTTGCCCGTTGTCCCACACCCCTACAGCTGCAGAATCTTTCCACTGAGGGAAGTAGATTAGAGTTAACTCTTCTCTGTGTCTGGGGAAGCTGCTCTGAAGCCCTCTGATTTAGCCCCTCTGAACTAGCCCCTCCCCCTGGGCCCACAGAGAAAGTCTAGGTCATCCCGGAGTGTTCAGAAGTTATCTCCTGACGTCTGGAGTTTCTTAGAGCTCTAATGTATTTTGATCGCAGAGCTCACCAGGGCAGTCCTGACCTGGGGAAACAGACGGAGTTTGGTTTTCATCCAGAACCTCTCCTTAGCCATGGGAGTAGGAAGTAAATGTCTGAGACTCCCAGAGACTTTCCTACCTTCCCGCCCCCTCCGGCACAATCCAAAGGACCAACAGCTAGTACAATGGGGCCCGCGCCGCAGGGTTGGTCACCTGTGCACGTGTTGCCCCACCGGCTTCCTGGACTGGCAGTTGTCCCTGCACACAGCAGCAGGGAGTAAATCCTGGCAGCCCAGATTTGCCCCTACCAGCAATGGCATAATAGTGCCCTCTAGTGACAGCTGAGCTAACTGTGTCCCAGAGGCTGTGATACGATGAGCCTCCCTCTTTCTCTCTGCTGAAAAGGAGATGATATAAATGATCTGATGCCTGGCTCATGTCAAAGACATGTGCTCTCTTAATGAGCCGGTTGTTGGTGTCACTCACAGTTCCTTAAGTCTGTTCTTCCTCTGCAAAGACCCCGTGTGTCTGTTTGTGTGTGTGTGTGTGTGTGTGTGTGTGTGTGTAACAGTTTCAGAAACAAAATTTACATGCCATAAAAATCCACCTATCTCAGGTGAGCAAGCCAGTATTTTTCAGTAGAAGTACAGGATTCTGCAATAATCACCATACCCCTGATTTAGAATAGTTCCACCACCCCAAAAAGAAACTCTGTCCTCGTTAGCCATCTCCGGCCAATAGCCACCACAATTCTGCCTATTGTAGACTTTTCGTACATAGGCGATCATACAAGTTACGGTCTTTATCTGGCTTCTTTTATGTGGCATAATGATTTTGAGGTTTACAGATGTCGTAGCATGTGTTAACACTTTGTTCCTTTTTATGGCCAAATAGTGTCCCATTGGATGGACATCTTACATTCTGTTTATCCTGTCATCCCTGGATGCTCTTTTGGAATAAAATTGGCTATGAGCTGAGGGTTCTATACTGTGACTACCCATGACTATTAACTTGATTCTGTACCAAAAGTGGACTTCTAGGACATTGTAAATATTAATGTTGCCTTGATGTGGGATGATGACGAGGTATGATACCTTCCAGACTCACTTTTGCCCGGAGGTTGTGATTCCTTTTGGCATTTGCAGTATTCCTTAATAGTTAGCACTTCCCATGGCCCATGAAGTTCAGTCATACTGAGTTACTTTGGAAAAAACCTGATAGTTTCTAGACCCAGTATCTTTTGTGTCTTTAGTCCAATCACTTCTTGGTTATCTTCTGACCATCACTCGCAGGCCAGTGCTAACAGATGGGTATTTGAGATCTCTCCTGTAGAGTTTCTGGGTCATACTCTGTCTGTCCAAGCAACTGTCTTTTTGGACAAGATGGTGTTCCTTTTGGGAACAACCACCTAATCAGTCTAGGAGTTCCACATTTTTCGATCTCTGCCGGAATATCTCCAATTCATTTTTATATTCTACTCCCCCAGCAGTCCTAAAACCTGACATAACGGACCCTCAAGACATGGAATAGTTATATATCATCCCTGGAAGCCCCTATGGCATCAAAAATGATCAAGGACTGAGTTCTATCTCTGGCCATCTTCTGATAAAGCCCTACCTTACCTATTTAAAGACAAGCCTCTCATAGGGCTTTATAAGATTTTGTCTCAAAGCAGTTTCCTTGAGACAGAATGTTTTCCCTGTTTTTATCACTGTAGTTCCTCGACAATATTGACTACTTGTCCAATGACCTTGAAGTTGTCTGGCCATGGTGAAAAAGATACAAGAGAGACAAACACTCAGACATAGTTTCACCAGTAATATTTATCCTAAAGGTTGTGAAGCTCATATAAGCTAACAAATGACTATAATGTATCAGAAAATAATTATCAGAACCTTAGGAACTAGATAATGTTTTTTTTGTTTTTTGTTTTTACCACTGCAACAGCTTCGGTTTGGATCTGAAGTCAAAACATCAAGCATCTTTTATAGCATATTGAGATTCTTTAATGGCCAAAGAGTACAGTGGACTCTAAGAAACAATGTTTAAGTGGTAGATGCTTCTGTGTGTCTGTTTTCTATGGACCCAGTGATAACAGGAAATCATCCTTCGGAAACAAAGTCATAGGCAGTACTAGGTTCGTCCTGGAAGAGCAAAGGTTCTGTTCTCGCTGCACAAAGGGATAGAGGTGGCACGTCTAAAGTAAGCTCAGTTGCCTTAACTCGAGAAGCAAGGAGGAAAATGTCTGTCTCTGTCCTCTTTGCTAGAACTGATGAGAAGAAGGATTGATGGGTACAGTTTTAGGACGGCGAGAGACATGGATTTCAGACACCGGTTTTGCTTTCAAGTCAAACAAGACTGGGATCGATGACATGGCTTGGACACTCACTGTATCTCAATGAACAGCTCGGGCACTATAATGAAAAACTTCAGGGCAGCCCAGGTGGTGCGGATTTTTCTTATGAGAGCAATAGCTATGACTAAAAATCTAATAGCAATCAAAAGCGAGTCCCAAGGGGTGAATTCCCTTCCTTCAATGTTGCTGAACAATACTGGCAACACTTTGATGTTGAGAGCTGATGAATGGCTAAGGCTGCGACCGTACCATATAACTGTGCAAAGCCATTTCTGATGTCTGAACAACCAAGACATGTGGTAAGCAAGCCTAAAAATGGCAAAGGCTCGAAAATAGCCTATAAAAAATAATGGTAGGCTGAGCAGCTGCATTCATACTACTTACAGAACAGTGAGTCCTGCTGTGCTCATCCTCGTTGTGTAAGTTTCCACAAAAATCCTCACCCTATCTCTCCATTCTGAAATGAACACCCGCTCCCTGCTCCCTGACACCTCTCCCTCCAAAAAGGAAAACCCGAGGGTGGTCAGGGAGAAGGTCAGCCTGCCTGTATAAATGGCCTTAGGCATGATACTTGAGACTCAGTTTGCTAATCTGCTTGAATTCAATAATAAACAATGACGAACTTGTAATAATAAAAACCATTACATCCTAACAGGTTTTGAAGCAAAGGACTGCAGGCATTAGCTTACTTAATTCTCATTTTTAAAAAACTATGAATTGAGGTATCATTACTAATACTATTTTATGAATAAGGAAATGGAAGTTCGGGATGGTTAAGTAATTTGCCCGAGGTTATTCAGTTAGTAAAGGACAGAATTGTTACTCGATCCCAGCCTGTGGGTCGTGACAGGCTATTTGTGGTGCTTACTGGCATCCTGTAGTTTGTTGTTGTTTTTTTTAAGATATTATTTATTTATTTGACAGACAGAGATCACAAGTAGGCAGAGAGGTAGGCAGAGAGAGAGAGAGAGAGGAGGAAGCAGGCTCCCCGCTGAGCAAAAAGCCTGATGCGGGGCTCTATCCCAGGACCCTGAGATCATGGCCTGAGCCGAAGCCAGAGGCCCAACTCACTGAGCCACCCAGGCGCCCCTGGCATCCTGTAGTTTTAAGTGAATTTTGCAGACAGAGCATATTTGATACACCGGCCTTGTAGTTCATGTTCAGAAAATGTTAATGTTTGCCTTTTTGCCTCTGTCTGGTGAACCAAATCTTCCCCTTCTCACTTAAATCCGTATTGGAGTCCATGCTGCCCCGAAGATCCTTCTGAAGAAACTCAAGCCAAAGTTTGCAGAACAAACTATAATTTACACCTGCTGGGAGCTATTGCTTAGTAATTATCCTAAAGGTTAGCAATGTTTTATCTTCAAGAGATTCTCAGACCAAAGAATGACACTCTTCCTTTCAACCCACACAGTATTAAGTAGGATGCTGGAAAATTTTCCCGAAGAAATGTCCTTGTTAGCAATAAAATCTCCGAGCCCTAGAATGAAAAACCAGGAGAAGGGGCCTAACATCTCTGGAGTTTTATAACCACTGGGTACTCTATGATCTATAATTTCTCCAACCGTTAATAATATATATATTCTTAAAATTGGTAAAAAAAAAAAAATCAGATTTTTAAGAATTAAATTTTATTTCTCCACGGTCTTATATTTGAATTTCAGAGATAAGAGTCTAAAGCAAAAGTGGCCCCAGCACATAATCAAATAGTGTCTCGAAGATCCAGCAAGGCCACAGTTAAAGGAAAATGATATACACGTCCTGATGCAATGTTGATGTGCTCCCTGTGTACCTTCATCGAGACAAGTCAGAATTTACAGGAACGGAGAGCAACACAGATTAGACAGCAACACAGATTGGCAGCTCCCAGTGGGAAGGCCTCCTGCAGATGGAGGTCCACGCGCTGATCTCCCAGGTACCCAGCCAGAATGGCTTCCTTGTAGTCAGCTCACCCTAAGAAACTGGACTCACACCCATCACACCCACGCGGGGTGAACTGGTATTAGAAAGCCACTGGGGTGAGTTACGAGAACTTGACTATTGGGGTTCTGGCTCTCCATGGCCGCAGATCAGTGCGTTCCCTTCCCAGTGGGGAAATGGGCTCGAGAGACCATCTGTCCCACCGGCGTTTGCTCGAGAATTCAGTCATAAATGGATGACAAGCCAGTGTCTGCAGAAGGATTATTTAGGCGAGATGTTATTAAAGAGAGAATCGAATGGATTATGTAAACGATCTATTCTTCTAGATTTTCCAGGTTGTTAAATCATCAGAAAGCAAAGTACTGGAACTATTGGCTCTGTGTCTCCTATCCTGGAAGATGGATTCTGCTGTCTCCGAGATTCCCATACTCCCACTCAATTAATGCTGTGATCAAATAGCCTTCAAGTCTAGTTATGGGGGTTATTTCTTCTTTATGAGGAAATAAAATTTTGTCTCTACCTTTGAACATTGCTACAGACTTATTACAGTCATTTAGTCATTAGTCAGATTGTACGATAGATTTCATTAAGTTCCTACTAGACGTTAGGTAATCTGCAAGATGCTGAAGTATAAAGTTGAATTAAGACACAGTCCATATCCCGGGGAGTTTATGGTCTTTGAGGAAGACTCACACTTAAGACAGCTAAATTAACTGACAGTGGAGCCATACCCAAAGAATGGAAACATTACTACAGCCAGGATGGAAAAGAGAAAATGACTCAGGAAGGCTGTACAGCGGAACTCACAAAATGACATTCTACAGATGCAGAGCTATCTATGTTTCTCTTGGTCAGAAGTCTTCTGTTGGGGCACCTGGGTGGCTCAGTGGGTTAAGCCTCTGCTTTGGCTCAGGTCATGATCTCAGGGCCCTGGGATTGGGCCCCATGTCGGGCTCTCTGCACGGCAGGGAGTCTGCTTCCCACCCCCCTCTCTGCTTCTCTGCCTACTTGCGATCTCTCTCTCTGTCCAATAAATAAATAAAATCTAAAAAAAAAAAAAAAAAAAGAAGTAGTCTCCTGTTCAGAAGTAGGGTAAACAGACAATATGAACTACTCTGGGTGGGGGGAAGGTTTATTAGTGTAAGGACCTATTTAGAAACTGTCCCTGCTCCCCTTCCCCCAGGAGATTTACTTGGAGACAAGTCCCGGAAACCAGCTTCAGGTAACAAAGCCCAGATACAAAGGTGGGTCAGGCCAGATGGAGACATCCGATCAGTGGGGGGATGCATACTGACTCCCTGGTTACCAAGGAGTATGCGCCCCGCCCTTTGGGAGCCTTTTGGGCGCCAATCCCAATCAAGGTATAATAGGCTGGTTCAAATGTCTACTAGGGTAAATTGTAACTCCATTGGTCACCTAGCATCACTGTGGAGTTTCCTGTGTGAGTTACAATCTCATGGCCACCTGTGCGTGGCCAGGCCCGACCGCATGGCCTTTGCCCTTAAAAGCTAGTCTGTGAAGCAGAGAAGGGTCGCCCTCTCTTGTAAGAGGTGCGTCCCTGAACGTTCGGTTAGATTCTTGATGCTTGGCGTGAAATAAAGCTTTGCTTGACCTTCGCTTTGTATCAGTCTCGCTCCTTTAATCACAGACCCATTATTGGCGCATAACATTAGCTTATAAAACGAGAATATCCATGGAGCTACCCAACATTCAGTATTCTCTTCAGCAATGACTGAAACCAGGTGTCCGTGCACATCCCTGGTTTGTCTCTTTTTCTACACTCCCCATCCATAGGGCCTTGATTTTCAGGGACATTGTTTCCCTTGATGGGAAAGGGAACAACCGGGGCGCCTGGGTGGCTCGGTGGGTTAGGCAGCTGCCTTCGGCTCAGGTCATGATCTCGGAGTCCTGGGATCGAGCCCCGCATCGGGCTCTCTGCTCAGCGGGGAGCCTGCTTCCTCCTCTCTCTCTGCCTGCCTCTCTGCCTGCTTGTGATCTCTCTGTCAAATAAATAAATAAAATCTTTAAGAAAAAAAAAAAAAAAAAAAAAGAAAGGGAACAACCAGCAATTTCAGGCTTGCATGTCTCTTGCAGACCTGAATCTGGAGTAATGATACTCAAGGGTGTCTTTCTCAACAAACTCCTGCAAAAGTACAGTAAAGGACTCTGGGTCTGACTTATACAACACGCTCATGCCTGAAATCAGTGTGGGAGCCACTGTTGAGATGCTCTGAACTGGCCAGTGGGATATGGGGTCTGATGAAGATTATTTTGACATCAGAGTGAGGGAGACCCCAAAGAAAGGAAATAATATTTTTTAGATAGAGAAATAACATATTTCCATTATTCTATAATGTCTGGATACATATTGTGTTCTAGAGCGAATAGGTGTGAATACGAGGAGATACACTTCAGAAAATAATGAATAATTGGTCAAGAAAATCAGGTCTTTTTTTTAATGATTTTATTTATTTATTTGACATAGATTACAAGTAGGCAGACAGGCAGGCAGAGAGAGAGGAGGAAGCAGGCTCCTCGCTGAGCAGAGAGCCTGATGCGGGGCTCGATCCCAGGACCCTGGGATCATGACCTGAGCCGAAGGCAGGCTTTAACCCACTGAGCCACCCAGGCGCCCCAATCAGGTCATTTTTAAATGAAACTTCCAGAAGAGTAACAGATCTGACAATATGATAGGTGAATAGTTCACTAAAGGGATTTGTGTGTATTTTAAACATCAGCAGGAAGCAATTACAACTTATAACTAAAATATGTCTAGGACCTCATAAAGCACTTTCATGTACATCGTTACATTGAATAAATTCCTATAAATTAGGTGCCATTCCCTTCATTTGACAGACGCAATAAAGCAGTTCAGAAATTAGGGGATTTGTCCAAGCTCACAGGACGGCTAAGCAGCAGAGTCAGTATGCAGGTCCTGACCTAATTCTTCACCAGGTTTTATGACAGTTTAGGTGGATCTGTCATGAAGAAGGTCGGCTTTAAAATGGCAGGTGCTTAAAGGTGGCTTTTGTTGAGAGTAACCAAGAGTTAAGACTCCAGCACAGACACAGGGGTCTACTCAATCTGGACACCTTGCCCAGATTATGTTTAGTGGTGGAGTGTGATTTATTAGATTTATTAGACTTATTAGATTTCCACAATTTGGTAAATATATATATATAAAATATGTATATATATGGGCTTGAGAGACCATCTGCATATATATTTGGCAAAAATATATATACGTATTTGGCAAATTTATATTGGTAAATACATATCTAAATATTATATATTTATAAATTTAAATATATTTTGTGTGTTAAATGATATATAATTTATAAACATAATAAAAATATTAAATTACACATTTAATATATTTATGTATATTTTAAGTAATATATAAAATACATATTTGTATAAAATATATTTATATATTATTTATTTAATAATATTGTTAGTATGTAATTTAATTACAGTTTAATTAATGGATAACTAATTTATTAATTTATCTAATAATTATAGACATATAGCTTATATATCAATCAATAATATGTAAATAAATATGTAATACATAATAAAAATTAAATAAATATATACATATACATATATGTACATATATTTATATATAAATATATACATAATAAATAAATATATACATGTATATATTTATTTATTCATTCCTTAAAGGCAGCCAATCTGTCTCTGACTGACATCTAATAGGCCAGCAGTTCCTAGTACAGGCGCATCCTGGTGTTCCCAGTTTAACAAGCTCCTTGGGTCCTGGTGACGCTCAGCCACATCTGGGGCACATCGTGCCAACAATCTTTTAATTCCAACGTGTTTTCCCCCCACTACGTGCATTGGTTTTCATCCCCAGGAGCACAGGATTGGAGTGCTTAATAAAAATGTCCAGTATCTGACACATCCTTCGGTTTGAGAGCAAAATGGCTTCTCCTTCACTAGAACATCCGGTCCCTTGGATCAAAATGAACAAAACTAATTCCCCTCAACAGGTATTTGTTTTAATTTCCCAATTTCAAAACGTGTTATTCGAAAAGGTTTATTTTCCTAGACACTCAGAATGTTTTGGTATTGGGGCTGATTCATCGCTGCAGCTTTAAATTTCCTTTGACTTTAAAAGGCTGTGATTATCTCAGTATCTTTCTCCAGTTTTAATTTTTCCTACCCTCTCTTTAAAGATGTCTTTTTGTTGTTTACCCTTCCTTTAATGAATCAGAGCGATTTCATTTTAAATGCTTTATGGTTACATTGTGGAACCAACATTCATTTCCTTGTTCTGAGCACTTTCTCAGGTAATCATTCTCTGTGTTACTGCTTGTGTTAGGCTTCACGAATCCTAGCAGAAACGTTCGTGAGAAACAAACTATCAGGAATGAATCGGTGGACAAAAGTCTGTCAGAAACTCCCCTAAAATCAGTTGGAGAAGGACTGGAAAGGCTGTGAATGCCGGGGGTACCCATATGGAGCCAGCCTAGAAGGGAAGGAGGCAGAATGCCCAGACAAGGAAATTTGTGGGGAAAGACAACATTGTCTGCTCTTTATTTAGTTCCTTAGAATGATCCCCCCTGCTCGGATTCCTCCCAAATTCTCAGAAATAGGAATAGACTTTGGGGAGAAGAACGCGGAGCCGATGTTTTGATTTTCCAGCATGTGGAACTGTTTGCCAACGAAGGGCAAAGAATATCCATTCAATATTTCCCAAGACCTCATTATAAAAACAAATGTGAATGAAGAGTTTGCAGATCAAAATACTTTGAAAATGTTGTCACCCATCTATGAGTAAATGGAGAATCATCACGTACAAGATGATTTAGTGAAGTGCCTATCTCATTAATATCAAATATTAGTGGGAGTTGTGTGAATTTGGAGAAAGATTGACTAACTTCTATCTGGAGGAAAAGAAAGCAAATGTTCAGAATGGGAAGGAAAATGAAAGCTTAATTATCAGACATTTTCTTACAGTTAATTTTCCTTGCCTTTGTCTGCGTGAGCAAGCTTTCTATCAGAGAGAGGATTGATGAGCATCTTATTTTAATTAGCTGTGTGGAAGTAAATGTTCTGTGAAAAGTTGAGTGTATGTCCTCACTTCACAGGGCTGCAAGGGGAACACACTGTGAAAGATGTTATACAAGTTTATGGATGCCATACATTATATTTTCCGTTGTTTTTCTTTCTAAAGAATGTTTAGACTGTGGTCTGTACCGCGGTGGCTTAAGCACAAAGCTAATAATGATGTGAAAGTACGGAGCCAGAGGTGTCATTATCCTTCAGATCTCAGTGATGGCAGTGTGTGAACAGTGGGAAAGGAAGTCTGAATTCTAGTCTCTGGAAATTTCTTCCAGATATCACAAGTGTAAAAGTGTAAGCCGAAGATTTGTTTAGCAAAATGTCTATTCGAAGTAGACATTTTCTTCCATCATGAGCCTTCTAATAAAGCAGCTTATACACTTATAAATGTGTCAGTCATTTTTATGCAAATCACGCAAAATAAAATTTACCTGAATTCTGGTACTTCTAGGGGACAGATAGGATGCTGAGTACAGAGCAGGATGCATGTGTGGGAATTTAGATATTTTATGAATTTTCAATATCAGTATTTTTTAAAGAACTAGTGCTGGTTGTTCATGCTAAAGGAAACACTGAATTCTTTGTCCAGAATCTACATAGGAAATATATAAAAATCACTGACCCATAAAGAAGTGGTTTTAAGATTATGTACCCAGAAGTCCAAAAAAACAAACAAAACAGTATTACAGTGGTGTATCATCAAGCAACTCATGAATAGAGTTCTAACTGTTAAGAAATGTGTGGTATTTATGATATTCATCATCGTTATAAAATTTGTAATTTAGGGCGCCTGGTTGGCTCAGTGGGTTAAGCCTCTGTCCTTGGCTCAGGTCACAATCTCAGGGTCGGGATCGAGCCCCGCATCAGCCTCTCTGCTCAGCAGGGAGCCTGCTTCCCCCTCTCTCTCTGCCTTCCTCTCTGCTTACCTGTGATCTCCCTCTCTCTCTCTGTCAAATAAATAAATAAATAAAAATCTTTAAAATTTGTAATTTATTCTGCTTTGAATACATATTCACAGCTATAACTAATTTGTGTTCATAAATCTGAGTGTTTATTCTTATAAACAGACCCCACGCTGAACAAAGTTTCAGGACCCTCTATATACCTGGATCTGCCTCTGCAGGCAACTTTTTCTAGAGATGAGGTCTCTAGAAAGGGAACAGATCCTCCCTCATTGCAGAGTGAAGTTGTCCTTTCTAGAGAGCATGAAATGGCGTTTGTTCCAGCAATGTAAGAATGGTTAACTTCAGAAAAATCTGGGCATGCAATGACTCCATTCATTGATTAAAGGAGAAAAACTGTATGATCATCACGGTAGATCCAAAAAATATATTGGATAAAATTTAATACCCTTAAGACATAAAACTCGTAGCATATTGAAAAGGGAAAGGATCGTCCTTAACCTGATAAAGGTTACCTACCAAGTACAAGACTGCACTTCAGGTAAAATATTAGAATTAATCACTTTAAGGTGAGGAACAGAATGAAAAATCTCCTCTGTACTGCTGACCAAAAAGACAACAAAAGGCAGTAAGAGGTAAAAGGATTAGAAAGGAAAAATTTTTCCCATATAATCCACATGCGGTTATACGACTGTCCTCCCGGACTATTAAGTACAATCTGTAAGAAACTGCCAGGAATAATGAGCAAGATTGTTATATTGAAGGTACAAAAGTTAATTACAACCCTGTGCACTAGAAACAGCAATTAAGAAGATGTAATAATTGTTTTTAAAGCCACCATTCGTATTCGCAACAGAACCTATCCCATAGCCAGAAATAAATCTATCAGGAAAAGTCCGAGACCTATATGGAGAAAATGAATAATATCTTTATTGAAGGACATAAAAAAGCCCTAAATAAATGGAGAGAGATACTTTTGGTCATGGATGGGAAGAGTCAATTTCATAAAGGTGTCAATTCCCTCTAAATTAATCTATAAATTTAATGAATTCCTATCATAATCCCATCACAGTTTTTTATAGACTGTGACAAGCTGGTCTGAAATTGCATATGGAAGAGGGTATATAGCAAAGAATGGTTAAATTAATTTCAAATAAGAATGAGGAGGAAGAATTTACCATACCGGATATTAAGACTTACAAAGTTACGGTAAGTAAGAGAATACTTATTCAAAGATAAATAAATATATCTAAGAAACATAATAGATATAGACTCTGACCCTCAAAAATATGAAAACTTTCTGTTTGACAAAGTCAGCATTTTATAATACAGCAGGAAGATGGACTTTAGAAAAGGTAGCTGAGACAATTAGGACCCAAATAGAAAAAGACAAAATTATTTGCATGGATTATAACCAGTAGTTCTCAATCAGGGACATTTGGCAATGTTCAGATCATTCTTGGTTGCAAGAACTGGAGGGAAGGATACAACTATCATCCAGTGGGTAGAGGCCAAGGATGCTGTTGAAACATCCTACAAAGCATAGGACAGCCCCTAGACACCGAATCATCCAACCTAAAATGTCAACAGTGCTCTAACTGAGAAACCCAGTTTGGGCTGGAACAGACTTCGCCCAGATAACCCCATGGTTATTAACTCCCTTTACAGCTTCTCAAGGCTTTTCAAGGGTCACCTTCTCAGAAAGACTTCTCTGAAACCCTCTATTTAAAATTACCACCTCAATTCCTCCTTCTACACCTCTCCTGATCCTTTTTTTTTCTTAAGATTTTATTTATTTATTTGACAGAGAGAGATCACAAGTAGGCAGAGAGGCAGGCAGAGAGAGAGAGGAGGAGGAAGCAGGCTCCTAGCTGAGCAGAGATCTGATGTGGGGCTCGATCCCAGGTCCCTGAGATCATGACCTGAGCTGAAGGCAGCAGCTTGACCCACTGAGCCACCCAGGTGCCCCTCTCCTGATCTTTCTTACTGTGCTCTCCTTATGGACTCATCATCTTCTAGCAGCCAATAAAATTAGTTATTTATTACCTTATATTGCCAATTATTAGTCTGCTAGAATGTCTTGTTTTGTTCACTGATCTATCCCAAACGCTGAGAATAATGTTTAGCACACAGTAGGTAGTGAAAAAATATTTATTTAACAAATAAATAAACAACCCTGAGTGCTAACTGAAATGCAGAGTGGCAGGATCACTCGTAACTGCTGGTGGAGAGTGTCACTTGGGTGAGGAATTTGGCTTTGTCACATATATTTGGAATGTGCGTACCAGGGAAGTCCAGGCAAAGATGGTAAGCTGAGTCTATCTCAGAACTTCCTTTCCCCAATACCTAACCAAATGTGCCAATAAAGTCAGCACCTAGAAAAAGAGTCATAAAGTTACTTTTGAGGAATAATAGAAATCCATAAACTTCAACAACATGTAGCTAAGGAAAGAAGATTAAGAACAGAAGATTATAGCATAGCAAGGCTCCTATACCTGCTCACTTCCCAATCTGCATACTGTAGCTTTTTTCATTTTCAAATAATAAATAGAAATGCATATATATATGTATATACATATATATATACACACACACATACATGTATATTTTTTTCTAATAAAAACTGTGGTTTTAACAAAAGCTCTTATCCAAGAACACAATTCTGGAAGAATCACATGGGTACGTGTGTGCATGTGTGTGCATTTATGTATTTATATCCTAATGCCCAATCCTACTGAACCAGAGTCTCTCGGTATGAAACCCAAGAATCTGAGTGTGCGGTTTCACTTTTTTTTTTTTTTTTTAAGTTTTTCAGCTGATTCTGATAATCACCTAGGTTTTACAACCATTTAGTAGTTTTTAAAATGTATCGCAAGAAACTCTGGGTACCTAAGTAACTGTAGAGGTATCTTAGGAGTCATTTCTTGGGCATTCCAGGACAAGTTTTTGTCTCTTCTCTATGGAAAAGTTTTGTGTAAACTATTGCTTGGAACAAAAAGTACTGTTTCTTTAAAAAAAAAAAAAGTTTGTAATCCATTGGTCTAGAGAAGCCTCGTAAAGTTGAGTGTCCATTAAAGTGTATGGTAGAGGGACACCTGGGTGGCTCAGTTGGTTGGGCAGCTGCCTTCAGCTTGGGTCATGATCTCAGGGTCCTGGGATCGAATCCCACATCAGGCTCCTTGCTCAGCAGGGAGCCTGCTTCTCGCTGTGCTTCTGTCTGCCTCTCTGCCTACTTGTGCTCTCCCTCTCTCTGACAAATAAAAAAAATAAAAAATAAAAAAGTGTGTGGTAGATACTGTGATGTGCCACCCAGATCTTCAGGAATGAGAAAAATTTCCTCCTGGCGGTTGTGAGTGTTGCCAGAAGATGACCCTCAGCTAACAACCATCCTTGAGGATTGTCTCAGGTGAAGAAAGCTGCCTGGGACGGTTGGCTGCCTTCTAGGAGAAGTTCCTATCCAGTACTGATCTATGTAAGTGTAGAAAAGCCTGGCCCCTCTTGCCTCAATTTGAGACAACTTGGAAGGGCTCTCCTATGCTCCAGAGCACCCCAATGGGGTCAACTGAGCCCTTCCTGAGGTCAGTGTCACAGCTGCTTCTGCCCAGTCCTGCTCCCTTTTGCTCCCCACTGTTACACCTGCAGAACACGGGCGAATAAGCCTTCTGCTCATGGATCTGAATCTGAGACTCCGCTTCTGAGAAACCCAACCTGCCATGCCAAGTGAACCTAGATCCCAGGATGTTATGAGGCTTGATACCGTATCACGCCCAGGTGGATGAATGGACTAAATGGACTAAATGAATGGACTAAAAAGCAGGGAAAATGCCCCACGTGGCAACATCAGACTGTTCTGCGTTCCGACTGTTCTCCATTCATAACAGATCTAATTGTCTGCGAACGTGAGTTAGCAAAATAGGAAACCTGCAAGGCACGCTGGCCTGACGTTGAGAGGAATACGCATGGGCAGCATTAATTCCCTCCAGATGCACTGTTTGGAATCTCCATTCATAACAAGAGTTGGAGAAACTTAAGGAAGCAATAATTAAAGTCCGAGGAATTAAACTTCCGGAGGGGGGAAAAAAAATAAAAGAATTTGTTGTGAAGACAGTAGCCCTTACCTCTGAAGCTCAGTGGGAAGACTTCAATAAACGACACCCACCTTCCAATTTGGGGACAATTTATGTACTTGTAATCTATTTATGTATTTTGGGACTACAATGACAAATAAGTAACTTAAAATGTATGCATATTATTATGAGGGGAAAAAATGCATCCCAAGTTTTGGGGATCATACGCTGGTGGCAAGGTTTCTTGAAGGGGACCCACCAAGCACCATTTTGAGTAGGGACATGAGGCCATTGGTAGAAAGCACTCTCTTCCCAGCTCTTCTGTTCTGTTCACATCGGAGGCTGTGCACTGAATGCTTGTGTTTCTGGAGATTTATAGTTGTTGCTACTATTTTACTCTTAAATAAACTCTTGTCCGGAGAAACATCAGTGAATGCCACAAGGAAGCCCTCAGAGGAAGGACCACTGGGAAAGGTGAAAGGATCACTGTCAATGTAGGAGAAAACCCCAGTGACAGAGGTATGTGACAGAGCTGCCAGGGTTGTGTGAAATCGCGAATGACCAGAACACGGAAAGGACTTCATACGCAGAAATTTCCATGACAGAGAAGATGGAGAATAAAAGAGCCAAAAGTTTTACTCTGTGGCTGAATTGATCATTATCTCACACTTTTGTTGGATTGTGCTGGGGAAACAGAGATTTCTACGCATTTCCTTCCCCCTAAATCTGTGTATTTATCGTTTCAATAAGTAAATGTGGCAAAAAGTAAAAACGAAAACAACTTTGACCTAACATTTTTCTAACCTGCTCTAACATGGATTCTGTTTAATACTTTTATTTCTCATGAGAATATATATTTAGGTTTGAGTGTTTTCTTAACTTTTTTTTTTTTAACTTTTCATAAACCCAACTAATGTATAAACAAAAAGACAAGCTTAATATTGTAAGGAATGCTAGCCAGTTTTCTGGGATTCAACATATGTTAGTTACTTACATTATTTTCCTTAAGTTTCTCCAATGCCTGCAGCTTGGCTCCATACCACCAGATAAAGGATATTGCTTTGAGTTTTCAAATATAATCAGAATGCTTAGATTTACACCAAACGTGAACTCCGGGAGATAAGATGAAAATATTCTTCTCTTTTCAATGACTCTTTCTTCTAATGGGTTATTTATTAAAATAGAGTATGAATTATTTAACTGCCTACCATAAAAAATGTAAAACTTTTGTGAATTGGTAGCAAATTGAGAATTACAATTAAAACTGTAAAACAAAATACCCACCTCTCGCAGATGGGTAATGGAGAATAAGACACATTGTCTAAGAATTTAATTAGACTGGAGTAATTTTAAGGCTTAAATTCACAAAAGGAGCCCGAAACCAAGCCTGTGTGAAGGGACTAGAAAGAGCTAACTTGCTCTGTATAAAAACACAGAAAGCATTTGTTTTTACATCTGAAAGAAAAGAAAGAGGATAAAGGATGTGGAGAGCGAGAAAGAGAGGGAGAGGTGGGCCGCACAAGATGGCAAGAAGCAGGATCTGGATTTTGTAGCAACAGCTAAGACACTTGAAAATGCACAGGGTCCAATAATCAGAGAAGAATGTTGCCATGGTTGCAAACCTCTGCTTAGTCCCAGACTTCCAGTAGAGTTGGCTGCACCCACAAATCCTTCAGTGAGTGGTGTGTGAACTATGCGTATGTGTGAGTGTGTGTAATAAAGAAAAGGACTGGATTTTATTTGTGGACTTGTGTGAGGAAAGACACATGCATTGGAAGGTGAACAGAAGCAGGAACTCAGATCAAAGGTGAACCGAGAAAGGAATTCTCCTGGGAATTTGCAGCCTTCATGGGGAGCAGGGAGCTTTGTAATTTCCACAAATCATAGGCAGTAGGGTGGCAGGGGGCTAGATAGTCTTATACTTAGTTGTTACAGATTCACCCCAGCTGACATCTGGGGTCCAAATTTGAGCATGTGCCAGTGCACTTTATAATCCAAAATTCAACAATCCAGTTCCCATTAACCATAACTCTGGCATTCTCTGAGGACTTGGGTTAACTTCTTCATGAGTCTTTTCTTCAGGTCAGAAATCTGAGTTATGCTGATTCAAACTTCAATTCAAAGAAATGAGAACAATCCCTCTCTACTCCAGGCTTCTCTGTTGCATCAAGAGGCAGATGCTAATTCTTCTAGCTAGATCTTAATTAATTGAAACTTTCCTCCCCTGAACCTGCCACCAGTCCTGTCATACTAGTAAGAGATTTGTGTTCCCATTCTTTGTAAACCTCTCTTTCATGACAAACCCAGATACTAAAAAACAAAAACAAAAACAAAAAAACAAAAAACCAGAAAAAAACAAAAAACACTGTCACCAGTACAGTACAATTCCCCCATGATGCCCTTTAACCAAGAAAGAACCATGTTGGAGACTTTCTCCATGTCTTGTACCCCTCCACCCCTCCAGGCTCTTCCTCCTCTTGGAGTATTTATTGCTTATTGAATATGTAAGTGCTCTTTGCAAATCCTCTTCAACTTGTAGAGATTTTTATCATCTTGTTTTCTACTGATGGGAACTCTTTTCCCCTCTCATAGAAAAGCAGTTTCCTTTACAAAACACTTTTTAGAAATGGGTTTACTGTTGTTTGGGGGCACAGGTAGTGTCATTACTGTTTCCTCCAGGCCTGATGTATGAAATATATGCTCATTTCAAGACTTAATTGAAGACAGATGTAAATAATAAAGTGAAAAAAATCACACAAAAATAGTATGGCTACATTACTTGTTATCTAAACTGGGAAACTTGTAGAATGAAACTGGTGTTAATAACTACTGTGGGACCATGCCAGGTAAGTCAAGACCTGTAGTCACCATAATAACCCCTCAGCAATTATTCTGTGACTATACATACTATATTCATAGTAAGTAGAATTTCTACTTATTTAGAAAATTTGGACCATACTATGCAGCTTTGTAGGTTCTCCTTTTTTTTAAACATAAAATGGATATATTTGTTTCTATGTCAATAAGCACAGAGCTACATAATCATTTTATTGGCCACAGTGATTGACACTTAGTAAATGCTATAATAATGTTATTTATTCTTATTATTCAAATGACACTGTTATTATAACCTCCTTTTGATAAATAAATCAGAATTTATTTTTAAAAATACTTAATACTATTTGCTATTAAAAGTAATGCCATGTGGGGTCATGACATCAGGGTCAGGAGATCAAGCCTCATGTCAGGCTCCACATTCAGCAGGGAGTCTGCTTGGGACTTTTGTCTCTCCCTCTGCCTCTGTTCATCTCCAGTGCTCTCTCTCTCCCCTCCTCCAAATAAATAAATAAATAAATAATGCCATGATCAGTATTTTTGCACCTGTTGAGTTTATGCTTAGTTTCTTTCTTTCTCTCTCTCTCTCTCTTTCTTTCTTTCAAGATTTTATTTATTTATTTGTCAGAGAGAGAGAGAATGCACAAGCAGGAGGAGCAGCAGGCAGAGGGGGAAGCAGGCTCCCCACTGAGCAGGGAGCCCATTCAGGACTCATTCCCAGGACCTTAGGTTCGTGATCTGAGCTGAAGGTAGACACTTAATGGACTGAGCCACCCAGGTGTCCCTATGCCCTTTCTTAATTAAGACAAAATTGTAGAAGAGGAATTCTGGAACTGAAAATATTTAATTTTACACTTGGTAACACATTCACATGTGTAATAATATATGGGCCCATTAGAAATGTATGAGAGTACCAATTTGTATATAATCTTGATAGCAATGAATTGTATGATTCTTTTTGCTCTTTGCCAATTTAATAAATAGAAATCGTTTTAGTCAGCCTTCTCCAGGGAAACAGAACCAGTAGGATATATATAGAGAGAGGAAGAAGTTTATTATGAGTGAGTGGTTCATGTGATTATGGAGACTAAGAAGTCCGATGATTGGTCAACTGTAAATCAGAGGCCCAGGAAAGTCAGTGCAGTAAAATCCCAACCGAGGTCTGAGAGCCTGAGAGCCAGGAACGCCAATATCCAGGGGCAGAATCAGCTTCAATCAGTTCAAAATATTTTCTACTTTTTCTCTTGTGTGTGTGTGTGTCTGTGTGTGCGCGTGCATTGTCCTTTGAGCTATTTAGAAGTGACTTGTTCAAAATTTCAGATATTTGGGATTTTTGCAGACCCTGTTCCCGTTATTGATTTTTATTTTAACTTGAGTTATTTAAACCTTCTATATTCTTAATATTCAGCCTATTTGTTTTATTAATTACCAAAAGAGAGAGGGATATTACAATCTCCAACAGTACCCGTTAATTTTAAAAATTTCTCCTTTTGCTGCTACTAATTTTTAGTTTATGCACTTCAAAATTTTGTTCTTAGGTATATATGCATTTAGGATCGTTATGTCCTCTTAATTAATTGGTCACTTCCCCATCATGAAATGATGCTCTTTATTTCATGTAATATCCCTTGATCTAAAATCTACTTTGTCTGATATTAATATAGTCATTGTAGCTTTTATTTGTTAGTATTAGCACAGAATGCTTTTTCTGTATCTGTTTACTTTTAATCTGTGTCATTTATTGAAAACAATGATCCTATAGACAGCAAATAGTTTGATCTTGACCTTTTTTTACCCAGTCTTACAATCTCTGCCATTAATTGGACTGTAAAGGCCGTTTACATTTGATTGGATTTAAATATGCCATCTTGCTATTTGTTTTCTATTTGTCTCATCTGTTGTTTAAACTTTTCATTTTTATAATGGTTTGCAGTTGATTCTTCTTTTTTATCTCCACGCATGGACAATAATATAACCTCAGTACAATGATAATCTCTCTTTCTCCTTACTTACTGAGAACTTGAATTTTATTTTCTAATACTATTACAACATCTGTTATTTTAATATACACCAAGTACTACTATTACTGATAGACACTTGTGTTTTAATTTCAAGAATGAAAATGGTTAACAAATTTATAATAATTAACAAATATGGCAGACACTGATCTACGTGCTTTACATGGATGACTCAGTTAATCCCTGCAACAACTTGTGAGATAGTTAATTTTATTATTCCTGGGAGAGGAAACTGATATAAAATGATGAAGAAGCTTGTCACACATCTAGATCACATATCTAGCAAGTGGCAGAACCGGATTTAGTTCAGAACAGCCTAGTTCCAAGGCCCGTGCTTCTAACTAGCAATACTACCACTGTATAAAGAAAACATCTAGGGATCCCTGGGTGGCTCAGTCGGTTTAATGACTGCCTTTGGCTGAGGTCATGATTCCAGGCTCCTGGGATCTAATCCCACATGCTCCTTGCTCAGCAGGGAGCCTGCTTCTCCCCCTGTCTGCTGTTCCCTTGCTTTGTGCTCTCTCTCTCTCTTTCTCTCTCTGACAAATAAATAAAAAAAATCTTTTTTTTTTTTTTTTTAAAGAAAGAAATCATCTAGTGATCCTTCAGTAAGCTGGTATTGGTATGGGATATGGTATTGACTGAATATAGATTTTTAAAATTTTTATTAATTTTTTGCCCATATGTAGATCTTTTCCTTTAAGTTAAAAAAGTATCTTTCCATTATTCTGTGGCTTATATCATAAGCAGAGGATAAATAGAGTTATTTCCCCCCAATATTGGCATATGCTAAAGTAAATACAGACTTACCCCTTTTGCCTATTAATATTTAAAAACACATTAAATGTGCTCTCTCTCTCTTTTCCTTTGATGGATGATTGTACTTTCCTAAGTTTCAGAACAAAAACTGGTCAACTCTTTAATTATAATTTCCTGTGTCATTATAAAACAAATAAAAACAAATCTCATCTTAGATGATATAGGGCCAAGTTTCAAGAAATAGACAGTTTCTTTACTGCTCTCTTCATTATTTATCACCCCCCTTGAAAGAGGTAGATCTTATGTGGCCTTAGCTGGTCTATTGGTATGCGCTGTCCCTAGCATCTGCCCCGTTTTACTTTCTTTCTCTCAAATGAGCCATGTTAAAATCTTCTGTGCATTAAAGCCATCCTTCCTAAGAGTGTTTCCCAGTGCTTTATTTTTAATTTAGCCTGCCTGCATTTTTTTTTAAATGGCTTTGTGTTTCTATATTATTTTAAATTCCAGTATAGCAAACATACAGTGTTATGGTAGCTTTAGGTGTTCAATACAGTGATTCAATAATTCTCTACATGACTCAGTGCTCTTCATGATATAAGTACTCTTAACCTCCTTCACCTATTTTCCCCCCCATCTCTCTACCTATTAGTTTGTTCTCTAGACTTAGGAATCTGTTTCTGACTTGGCTCTTTTTCTCTGTTATTTGTTTTGTTCTTAAATTCCTCTGATTGGCTTATTTCACTTAGCATTATAGATCTATCCATGTTGTTGCAAATGATTAGCCTGCATTTTTGAGGGTTTTTTTTCACTTATTCCTAAGATTGCATCCTTGATATGTTCACCTTCTCCAATAAAGCTAGCTACTTTACCTTGTAGCTAGATGCCCCCTGAAACACCAGACTGGGGAGAAAAGCTGAGGTGCTTTTTGAAAACTCAGAACCTAGTGTTCCAACCAAAAACTCTGATTCTTGGTAGACTGAGTAGCCTTTCCCCTCTAGTATACATGACGCAAGTATGTGTGATTTTTCTGGGGGAAGTAGGCTTAAAATATAAAACCCAGTTTTCTGAACTCAATCAGTAAGGAAGGATCTACAGATCTCTATAGATATGAATGTTATTAGGAGAGCTGAATGCCTTTAGCTGATTAAAAGTTAGACCAGAGGAACTTCTATGGAAGCTAGAGAAACCTTAGAAAATCTAGGTAGCTGTTTATCAAAAAATAGTTCTTAAATTTCTGCCCAGAACCTAGAGTTTAATAATGTATATGCAAGAGTGCCTGGGTGGCTCGGTAGGTTGGGGCCTCTGTCTTTGGCTCGGGTCATTTTCCTGGGGTCCTGGAATCGAGCCCCACATCGGGCTCTCTGCTCTGGGGGGAGCCTGCTTCCTCTTCTCTCTGCCTGCCTCTCTGCCGACTTGTGATCTCCGTCTGTCAAATAAATAAACAAAATCTTTAAAAAAAATAATGTACATGCATTATGATATAGTATTTCGTAGTCAGGGTTCCTATAAACCAGTATTTCAAGAGAAGAATAATCATTCAAAATACAATGGCAAAACAAAATTTGAGGAAAATTATTTTTAGCACCCCCTAATTTCTCACTTAAGATGTAAGTAATATTGGTATAAATAGTTCAATAAGAAACAGGGTTGTTGGTTTTTTTTTTCCAGCCACTTTCTAGTTTTACCAAAAGTACAACTGAAATGAAATTCTGCCTAAGTGTCTATTAAAAAAACAATGGGAAGATAGAAAGATCATTTTAAAAGATGCAGGTGGAAATTCAGAGTCAGCTGTTTTAAAATTTATGAACAGAAGCAGTAATTTAACTTGTGATGGGGACAATTTTATTCCCATTCCCACGAATGCTAATGTTCACTTTCAGTTATTAAAATTAATCTGATTCAATTATATTCTGTGGGCTGTGTTCAGCTGTACTGATTGATAATAGCAACAAACATTAAGCATGGTTTTGTGATCTGTGACACTATATGACTATTAACACCAAATACGAAAGGGTTGAAAGAGTGTCCTTTTGACCCAAAAATGCAAGGACCATTAGGAATTAATGGTAATGATATTCTAAAGATAATGTCATTCATTCATTTGACAAATATTTATTGAGTCTGCCCATGGAACCACGCTGAGGGAAGGGAAACCAACTTTGACTGAGTACTTCAATATATGCCAAGAATTGTGTAGGCTTTTGCTAAATTTTTCTTATTTAATCTTCAGAGCAAACACATGACAACAGGTATTATTAGTACAGTTTACAAATGAAAAAGTATAAATTGATCAAAGCTAAATAACTTTCTCAAAGTCAAACAAAGGATAAGCAGTGACTCTCTAATTCATATCCATACCTTCTATAATCCAAAATCTAATTCTTTTTATTATACTATGTTCCTCATTGCTGGGTGGATTCCAAGAAGTATAAGATATCCTATTGTCAAGAGCTTACAGCCTAATTGAAAACACAAGATATGAAAATGGTCATTCATTCCACAAATATTTTTAAGCCTTTATAATGAGCAATGTTTCATAGTGGTGGAGAAAAATACAAGGCAATAATAATTGTAATTTATGTCCCCTTGCATTGAGAAATCTGAAATTTGTTTCTTTTATTCTTTTGTGGACAAAAAATTTTGTTTTTAAAATCTACTTCAGGGCACCTGGGTGGCTCAGTGGGTTAAGCCGCTGCCTTCAGCTCAGGTCATGATCTCAGGGTCCTGGGATCGAGTCCTGCATCGGGCTCTCTGCTCAGCAGGGAGCCTGCTTCCCTCTCTCTCTCTCTGCCTGCCTCTCTGTCTACTTGTGATCTCTCTCTGTCAAATAAATAAATAAAATCTTTAAAAAAAAAATTAAAAAAAAAATAAAATCTACTTCAATAAAATGCTTTCTTTTTCAAAACTGTTAGTAATAAACTAAAGCATGAAATTTTCCAAAGAGTGATCACTATCTGGTGCACACAAACTTAATCAGGCCTTTGGATTTAACTTAAAACAGAAGGGTTTCTCATAAGCATGCAAGGGGAAGCCTAATCCATGCATTTTCTGGTTCTATATTATGCCTGCTTATACATACATATTACCTATCTATTATCTTTTAGGTTAGAATGCTCTTTTTCTTTTTGCTTTTCAAGTTCTTTTTCACATGTCACTTGGGAATCAATAGTATATTTATTGTAGTATTTACCATGTCTAAAAATAAAAGCCCCTATTTGTATCCCCAAACTTGTTCCAACCCCAGGCTTTCCAATTCCATGAAGTTACCACCATCATCTAGTTGCTCAAGCCAAAAACCTAGAGGTCGTCACTGATTCCTTCCTTTCCCAGCCCATAACTCCATCACCCATAGAATCCATTGGTTCGTCTTTCAGCGCTTCATGTTCACAATATGCACCACAAATAAATGCTTCTCTCCAATTTCTCTTCCTCCACCATAATCTACCCCACTACAACCTGACATCTGGTCTACGTTAATAACCACCTCATTGGGGCGCCTGGGTGGCTCAGTGGGTTAAAGCCTCTGCCTTCGGTTCAGATCATGATCCCAGGGTCCTTGGATAGAGCCCTGCATCAGGCTCTCTGTTCAGCAGGGATCCTGCTTCCCTTCCTCTCTGCCTGCTTCTCTGCCTCCTTGTGATCTCTCTCTGTCAAATAAATAAATAAAATCTTAAAAAAAAAAAAAAATAACCACCTCATTGATCGCTCTGCTTCTGGTCCTGTACCACTCCATATCTTCTCTACACCATAGCCAAACCCAACCTTTTCTGTCCTTTAAATATAATTCAGATACTGTCTCTTCTCTATTTTAACACTTAATACCATTTGATGCATCTGTTCATTGATTGCTTTAACAATAACATCATCTCAAACTCTTTTTGTTCGCTTGTTTTTATATTTCCAATCCTAAGATTGTCTCCTTTTATTATGTTAGGATCAACAGCATGCTATTTCTAGCTAAGGTACAAACACCCCATGAGATCAGGCACAGTTGCTCATATCTTATATTTCAACTCCGCTGGGAGCTAGTGTTACAGCAATAACAGGAAAGTTTCTCCTTTGATTGTTTTGAGACAGATTCAGGCTGCAACTCTATGTTCTTTGGCAGGTTTTTATTTGTTTATTTGTTTTGTTTGAGCTTGAATACAAGCATTTTCTTAGCTCACCTTGGTTCTAGAGACGGAAATATCTATCCATCCTGGGAGAGAAGAGGAGGATACATATATTTTAAGGCAGAACATACTCCTTAAAAACATTTTTTTAAAAGTCTACTTAAACACATGGATTCCTTTTGAAATGAGAGTAGCCTGACACCAGAGATGAAAAGTTAAATCATCGTTATGTCCATGTGGATCTCCCTCTGAAGGTTCCCAGTGCTCTTTCCTTGACAGCTTTTGCTCAGAGGTCTAGTGCTATGTGACCAGAGTCACATCTGATAATCCTTGGGAGGAACAGCAGTCCATTAGAATGCTGAAGAGCAAATTCATTCGAGAAGGCTGAATGATCAAAAATGATTGGGTCAGAATATGATTTGGGTACTCGACACAAGGAAGCATTAATGCAGAGAGAAAATGAAGACCCATGATCTTCTTTTTACACCTTTAGAGAGGTAGACGCTGACTTGGTATCAGGTTTTCTACCTACAATCCACCACGATTGCAAACTTCTCATTAGTGAA
Source organism: Enhydra lutris kenyoni (assembly GCF_002288905.1). Lineage (NCBI taxonomy): Eukaryota > Metazoa > Chordata > Mammalia > Carnivora > Mustelidae > Enhydra > Enhydra lutris. The sequence goes on from NW_019154110.1 coordinate 19,724,294, forward strand.
AAACAAATGATGTGTCAATTTTAATGTACCCTGGGTAAAGATTTTCATGTTGCATTTTCAATGCTACATGAATTTTTATTAGTGAATGGCTTGATGACTATTTTGAATCCTCAGGGAGCATTCTTACATAAGTCATAACAATACCAAAAATTATGAAAGGTGTAGAATTTTAAATACAATTATCAGAGTAGAAGCAAACAAGTAAAGGGATAATTTATTGTCACATTTGTCTGTGTACTTGCTTATTTACTTTGGATATTTTGACTATATGCATAGGGGGTAAAGATAAAAGTGATATCAGAAACAAAAACAAGAGTAGAATAATTACAGTATTTGAGCAGTATACTGATGTCTGAGCTTCCAAAACAAAACAGAGAAGAGGGCTTTACACAAGCTCTTACATGGGTTTTATTATCTCACTTTTTTTTAAAGCTTACAAATTTTTTTAAAATGAAAAAGTTTTACTGCTGCAAAAGGCTAAAAATATCTAATATCTCATGGATATCTTTTCCTTTCACAAGTATCACCAAGATGCCACAGTGAAGAATGCGAACTATGGAACACACTTCTGGAGTTCAAAGGATCAAGTCTCCCTTTGAGACTCACTTTCCACACCTGCAAATGATGGCAACACCATCTACTTCATAGAATTTTTATAAAGATTAAAAGAAAATTAAGTGAGTGTAAATATTTGATGTAATATAAAACTGAAGAACTTAAAATAGTTCTTAGCACACAATAAGCACCAAATATGCTGTTATTATCATTATTTTTTATTGTTCTGGTGGAAATCACCAGTTTCTTTCCACAACCTTCTCTTGTCCAGTCCAGCTCCCAGTAAGTCCTGTCCTTATTTTTAACTATTCCCAGGGTTAGTGCATCTGGTTGTTAATTTCTCAGAGCTAAATAACATTCAAACATTGGATTCATCAACTTACCAACCTTCCCCCACCTTCTATTGCTGGGTCATGTTCTCTGTCCTCCACTGAGCAATTCAGTAACTTCAAGGACTACATCTCTCAACATTCATTACTCATTCATTCAAAGCAGGCATTATCGTTTGACTCATACTTTAGGAGAGTAAGTCATATTAAGGAAAATGTCATTAACCATAGATCTATATAAGCTGGAAAAAAACATACGCTATCCAGAAAAATTTTATATTAACTTCACGTGAATTGTAATAGCATAGTACCAAAGCACTTTGCTCAAGAATTTCTCCAACACCTAAGCTATCAGTATTAAAAATGCTTTGCATTCTGGTGTTGTGACCTGATAGAATTTTGCGAGATACCCGAGATATAGGTGAGCTTGCTACAGTATTAGTCAGTTTAACCATCCTTTTGACAGAAAACAAACCACATGCAGTTTAAGATTATAGTGTAGATATTATGTGTTATTGATGGAAGGGAGAGCATATGCTTGAATTGCTAAGCTTTCACCTGGAAGTCTTAACATTCTGCATTAATGAGGGAAAGGATCAGAAGTGGACTGGTTTTTGCAACTTGCTCTGAGATGCACGGAAAGTACGATGGACCGATGAATGGGCAGGTGGAAGAATGGGTAATGTGACAACGCCAACAAAAATTTGTTAACAATTATGGCATCCAGGCAGTAGGTATCTGTGAGTCCCCTATATAATTCTTTCAACTTTTCTGAATGTTTCAAAATTTTTATCATGAGATGTTGGGAAAAAACTAGAAAGTCGTGATTTTCTTCCACCAACATTGAGAATGCATAGAGGTGGCTCATATGGGTGCAGAGCTACATGATTTTTTTTCCAGACAAAATAGAACATTAACCTTTATAAAATGTGGGTGTATACTCTCAGGCCCTAAAAGTCCTCATCATAAAGTAGGAATGAAAAGTATCTGTCCTGGGGCACCTGGGAGGCTCAGTCGATTAAATGGCTGACTCTTGGTTCAGCTCAGGTCATGATCTCAGGGTCTTGGGATTGAGCCCCATGATGAGCTCTGTGCTCAGTGGGGAGTCTGCCTGAGATTCTCTCTCCCGCTGCCTTGCCCCTCTATCTCAAATAAATAAATAAAAATTAAAAAAATTAGTTGTTCTGCAGATATTTATGGTAAATATTACCATTAGCAAATTTGGAAGTTAAAAAAAAATCCCCGTGTGGTTACTATAGGCCACATAATTTTCAGTAACATTGCCTTCCAGTAATCCACTGGAATGATGACCTTGCCTCAAAATGTAGACCCACAAAATCTTCAAGAACTGACCTGGAAGATAGGTTCTCTTAAATCTTTTCTCTTAAAATATTCATGTCAGGAAAGGTCAATAACTTGAGACTTAGCTTAGTATTAAAGTATGAATACCTCTTAATCTGGCTTGAGAGAAGAGCATTCTAGGAAGAAAGCTTATAGCAAGGCATGGAAATGTGGCAATAAGAGGCTTATTTAACAAGTGGAAAAGTAGCCAAGGATGGCTAGAGTAAACATGAGGTGGGAAATGGAGAATTCGGGTCTCCGAAGATGGGAGAGTCCCCGTTCAAAGTCATGATCCGTAATGTAGATTTTGTTCCATATGTAGTAAGAAACTGTCAAAAAATTTTCAGCAAAACAAGTTGACTAGATTTGTGGTTTAGAAGAATGACTATTTCTGGCATAACATGCTGGAGATAAAATGAAACTAAAGCCAGAAGAACAAACCAGTTAGAAATTTTCTTTTCACCTTTTCTTGCTTTAACCTTCTTACTATCTCACTCCTCAAATTCTTGGCTTCTTACTTCTGTGTTTTTGGGACAGGTGTGCATGTGTGTGTGTGTGTGTGTGTGTGTACATATGTGTATACACATATATATGTATACATGTGTGTGCGTGTGCATACCAGGTAGATTAACTTTCAGACATTACTATGTAACAAAATCCCCTAAAGAGCTTGTGAAAAATACAGGTGCCAGAGCCCTGCCCCAGACCTGGGAACTACTGAAACACCTCATTAGCCAGACATTCCGAATGTTACTAACAAGCATATTACACGAAATGATGTACCTATAAATGAACTTTCAGCAAGCAATCCACTGATCATTTCATAAGGGCAACATCTGTCCTGCCTTTGGCTTGATGTTTCATTGAATTTTTATGAAAAGTACAATTCCATGTCTGATTTGAGTTATCTCAGAAAATTAGTGCTTTAAAGAGATTTGCCTGAGGGTCTCCTACGTAAGAATTAACAATGACTTCATTATCACAGTGAGCTGCCATTGAAAGTCTTATCAGATGAGAGAAAACCAAGCCAGTTACCATTTCTTGAGAGTCTGTGCTCTGAGCATCCTGCACCTGAAATACTGTGTTTTTAGCATTAGGAAACCAGGAACGTCAAAGTCCTTGAGGACTGGGTGCCTGGGTTGACATAGATGGTAGTGTTGGTATTAAATGTTGTTAATTAATGCTATCCTTGTTAGGAAGGATGGATATGCATGCCTTCAAGATTGGTATTCTTTCATTCACTCATTTACTCACTCAGTCAACACCCATGAAACTTACATACATAGTATATGCAGTAGGAGGATTTGATGAGAATTAAAATTAGCAGGGCATAAAAACATGGAAGACTGGGGCTTGATCTGGAAGAATCACCTTTTGAAGTAAGTTGACTTACCACAACCTAATAAAAGTATCTCCTTCTACAAATCCCAGACCCAAGAAGTGGGAAGACATTTTACAGGATTTTTTTTTTAAGAATTGTTGACATACCATGTTACATTAGTGTCAGGTGTACAATATAGTGATATCCTAAGTTTATATATTATGCTATGGTTATTACAATTGTAACTACCATCTGTCCTGATACATCACTATTACACTATTTGTTATGCTATGTCTTTTATCCCCATGATTTATTCATTCCATAATTGGAAACATATATCTCCTACTCCTCTTCACCCATTTTGCCTAATCCTCCACTTCCCTCCACTCTGGTAACCATCAGTTTGTTATCTGTATTTATAGGTCTGATTCTCTTATTTGTTTGTTTATTCATTTGGTTTTTTATATTCCATTTGTGAGTGAAATCATATGGTATTTTTTTTTCAGTCTGACTTATTTCACTTAGCATAATACCATCCAGATCCATCCATATTATCTCAAACGGCATGATCTCATCATTTTTATGGCTATGTTATATATATTATGTCTTATGTCTTCTTTACCCATTTGTCTGTTTTTTAAATTTGTTTACTTATTTGACACATACACACACACAGAGAGAGCACACAAACAAGGGGAGCAGCAGGCAGATGGAAAGGGAGAGGCAGACTCTCTGAGGAGTAGGGATCCTGATGCAGGGCTCAATCCGAGGAAGTCTGAAATCATGACCTGAGCAGAAGCCAGTGGCTCAACAGAGCCAGGCACCCCTCCACTAGTCTATTGATGGCCACTTGAAGTTCTTCCATTCTTGTCTATTGTAAATAATGCTGCAAAAACATGAAGTTGTATATATAATTTCAAAGAAGCATTTTCATTTTTCTCTGAGTCATTCCCCAATAGTGGAATTATTGGATTATATGGTATTTCTATTTTCAATCTTTTAAGGAATCTCCATGCTGTTTTTCACAGTGGCTACCCCCATTCACATTCCCACCAACAGCATACAAAGGGTCCTTTTCTCCTCACACTTGTCAACACTTGTTATGGCCTGTCTTTTAGATGTTAGCCATTCTAACAGGTATAAAGTGATATCAATGGAACAGAATGGAAAGCCCAGACATAAACCCACAGTTAGACAGTTACATGTTCTTGACAAAGGAGGCTAGAATTTACCATGGGGAAAAGACAGTCTCTTCAATAAATGGTTCTAGCAAAACCGGACAGCTACATGCAAAAGAATGAAAATGGACCATCTTTTAACACCATACACAAAAATAAGCTCAAAATGTATTAAAGACCTAAATGAGAGACCTGAAACCATAAAAATCCCAGAAGAGAACACAGGTAGCAATTTCTCTGACATTGGCCATAGCAATATTTTTCTAGATATGTCTCCTGAGGCAAAAGAAACAAAAGCAAAAATAAACTATTGGGACTACATCCAAACAAAAAGCTTCCGCACAATGAAGGAAAGCACTAACAAAACAAAAAGGCCATCTACTGATAAATAAAAGCTATTTGCAAATGATATATCTAATAAGGGGTTAATATCCACAATATATAAAGAACTTACACGATCTCTGAAGAACCTCCACACTGTTTTCCAGAGAGGCTGCCCAGCTTGCATTCCCACCAACAGTGTAGGAGGGTTCCCCTTTCTCCACATCCTCGCCAACATCTGTCATCTCCTGACTTGTTAATTTTAGCCATTCTAACAGGTGTGAGGTGGTATCTCATTGTAGTTTTGATTCGTATTTCCCTAATGATGAGTGATGTTGAGCATCTTTTTATGTGTCTGTTAGCCATCTGGAAAAATGTGTATTCATGTCTTCTCCCCATTTCTTAACTGGATTATTTTTTTTCTGGATGTTGAGTTTGATAAATTCTTTATAGATTTTAGATACTAACCCTTTATCTGATATGTCCTTTACAAATGTCTTCTCCCATTCCGTTGGTTGTCTTTTAGTTTTGTTGATTATTTCCTTCACTGTGTCAAAGCTTTCTATCTTGATCAAGTCCCAATAGTTCATTTTTGCTTTTGTTTCCCTTGTCTCTGGTAATCTGTCTAGCAAGAAGTTGCAATAGCTGATGTTGAAGAGGTTGCTGCTGGTGTTCTTCTAAACTATTTTGATAGTTTCCTGTCTCACATTTAGGTCTTTAATCCATTTTGAATTAACTTTTGTGTATGGTGTAAGAAAGTGGTCCAGTTTCGTTCTCCTGAATGTTGCTGTTCAGTTCTCCTAACACCATTTGTTGAAGAGACAGCATTTTTTCCCAATGGATATTCTTTCTTGCATTGTCAAAGATCAGTTGGCCATAGAGTTCTGGGCTCTCGATTCTGTTCCATTGATTTATGTGTCTATTTTTGTGCCAGTATCATACTGTCTTGATCACCACAGCTCTGTAATATAACCTGAATTGTGATGATTCCAGCTTAGCTTTTCTTTTTCAAAATTGCTTTGGCTATTCAAGGTCTTTTGTGGTTCTATAAAAATTTTAGGATTGTTTGTTCTAGCTCTATGAAAAAACACTGGTGGTATTTTGATAGGGATTGTGTTAAATGTGCAAATTCCTTTAGGAAGTATACACATTTTAACAATACTTGTTCTTCCAATCCATAGGGATGGAATGTTTTTCCATTTCTTTGATCATCTTCAATTTCTTTCATAAGTGTTCTATAGTTTTCAGATATGTGTTTTTTACCTCTTTGGTTAGGTTTATTCCTAGATATCTTATGGGTTTTGGTATAATTGCAAACGGGATCGATTCCTTGATTTCTGTTTCTGCTGTTTCATTATTAGTGTATAGAAATGCAAGATTTCTGTACATTGATTTTTATATCCAGTGACTTTACTGAATTTGAGTATCAGTTCTAGCAATTTTTTGGTGGAGTCTTTTGGATTTTCTATATACTCTATCATGTTGTCTCTGAATAGTGAAAGTTTGACTTCTTCCTTGTTGATCTGGATGCCTTTTATTTCTTTATGTTGTCTGATATCTGAGGCTAGGACTTCTAGTACTATGTTAAATAACAGTGGTAAGAGTGGACATCCCTGTCTTGTTCCTGACCACAAAGGAAAAGCTCTCAGTTTTTCCCCATAGAGGATGACATTAGCTGCAGAACTACTCTACAGTGCATCAATTACAATAATGGGCATTTACCCAAATGATAAGAAAATGCTGATTCAAAGGGACACATGTATTATGATATTTATAGCAGCATAATCAACAATAGATAAATTATGGAAAGAGCCCCAGTGTCTATCGACTGATGAATAGATAAAGAAATTGTCACACACACACACACGCACACACACGAACATTACTCAGCCATAAAAAATGAAATCTTGCCTTTGGCAATAGCATGGATGGAGCTAAAGTGTATTATGTTAAGTGAAATAAGTCAGTCAGAGAAAGATAAATACCATATGATTTCACTCATCTGTGGAATTTAAGAAATGAAACAGGTAAGCATAGGGGAGAAAAAAGAGAGAGCAAATCACAAAACAGACTCTTAACTATAGAGAATAAACTGAGGGTTGTTGGAGGGGAGGTGGGCAGAGGGATGGGCTAAATGGATGACAGAGATTATGGAGGGCACTTGTGATGAGCACTGCGTATTATATGTAATTGATGAATCAAAAAATTCTACTCCTGAAACTATATATTCGCCAAACAAACAAAAATGGGCAAAGGACTTGAAGAGATATTTTTCCAAAGATGCAGACAGCCCACAGATACATGAAAAGATGCTCAACATCACTTATCATCAGGGACATGGAAATGAAAACTACAATGAGATAGCACCCTACACCTGCTAGATTATCTAAGACTTTTACAGTTTTAGGAAATAAGACTTAGATATACAACTATTTAGTATGTCCTAATAATGATTAAACCTCATTCACCTTAGTCATGGGACAGAGGACCTTGTGTTAGAATTGAGGGAATTATATCTCAAGGATAAACAACCTTTAAAAATAACTCATCTATAGTGAGTAGACACCTGAGTAAAATGGAATACAATTCCCCATAAGTAGAGGATCTCAGAAACTTGGTGTGGCAAATTAAGGATTGTCACACATTCTTGGACACTTTTTTTGCTTATGGAACTATGGAACTATGCTCTCTTGCTTTTGAATCTGGGCAAGAGGTAGGGGGCTGCTTTGACCAATGGAAAGTGATACCGTGTCACATTACTTCAACCCAGGCCTTAGAAACAGCTTCTACAGCCTGTGCCTGGGAACACTTTTGGAACCTGGAGCCCTATTTCCCCAGAAGCTGTCCTGCTATGAGAAAGCCCAGGTTAGCCACATAAAGAGGCAAGAGAGGGGCAGGGGAGAGAGAAAAAGAGAAAATTCTGGCCAGACTCCAATTGTTCCAGATTCCACCATTTGAATCATCTCAGCAGAAACATGTTTTGGGATAGTTTACACCATGGCAGTAGATAACCACTGAGGAAGCCTGTGAAGGTGGCCATGAATATGTGGCCTTGAGAGGTCAGGAAACGATTCCCATGGCTGAACCCATTAAGGAGGTAATGGTGCTCTAGGAGAGCTTCTTACCCTCAAGGAGGTCACTCAAGCCTGGCCAAGGAGCAATGCTAGTGATGACCACTGTCAAAAAAGATCCTCTCCAGGGGGCGCCTGGGTGGCTCAGTGGGTTAAAGCCTCTGCCTTCAGCTCAGGTCATGATCTCAGGGTCCTGGGATCGAACCCCGCATCGGGCTCTCTGCTCAGCGGAGAGCCTGCTTCCCTCTCTCTCTCTCTCTGCCTGCCTCTCTGCCTACTTGTGATCTCTGTCAAATAAATAAATAAAATATTAAAAAAAAAAGATCCTCTCCAAAGAGTCATTTAATCCAAGGAAAGGGAACACACTCTTGAAAGATGACAGTCCCTGCACTACTTGATAGCTTTGGTGGAGGGATACCTGAGCAAGGTTTAATTTAAACAAACAAAAAAAGTTATGTCTTGCAGAGTTGAAAATGAAGCAATTCTCACTGATTAGAAATGGACCAAGTTGTCTCCATCACTTTTTTGAAGGATGAAGTTGGAAAACCCATTGAGAGTTTCATATCTTTTATAAAATAGGGGAAACTCTTGCCCTGTTATCAGATTATTGTAAAGTCACTAAAATAATGGACATGAAATCAATTTTAAAACATAAATAACATATGTGTACAATGAATACCTAAAATATGATAACCACTCAATCTATTACAAGCTCAAATATGTTTTGAGGTAATCCCTTTGCCTGTATACATGTATATGCATACATATGTATGCACATAACACACACTGTTCTCTTTCTTGGATATCTCTGTAGCTGGGCATAAGCCTCTACAATGCATAGACAGAGGACGGGCCTAGTTGACAAAATGATCTCAGAACTGATGGGGAGGGTAGGTGGAGTTATTCTTCTATTAGCTTCATGCTGGGTGCTTTTTATGCATTTATCTCATCAAACCATATAATCGAATTTACTATTATTATCCCGTTGTACAAATGAGGAAGCTGAAACATAAGTAGGCAAGTTACTTTGCCCAGAGTCATGGACTATTAAATGGTAGAGTTGGGTTTAGGCTCCTGTATGTTTAATCACCAAAACCTGTGATTTTCTCTTTCTATGCCTTGTTGAACAAAATCATAATCATAATCATAATACAGAACAATGAAAAGTTTTCATTGTGGCTGGGCTACATCAGGGCTCACTGGCCTTGTGAGTTAACAGTAGAGTGATAAGTAAACTAATTTCCACTAAAAGTCTGGACTCATCAACCTTTGATGTGCAGATCTGGATTTCTGGGTTCAGCCAAATGTGAGGAAAGCCTGACAAGGACCTAACTGAGGCCTGTGTAAGGAATGAAGGTTGAAAACTCAACATCCTGTTAGACAAGGCAGAGATTTGCTAGTTCCTATCTTTTCTCTTCCTACCAGTATAGAACCCATCTTGGAATCCTGGCTGTGCTGTCCCATATGCACACCTTCTAAGTTTTAAGTTTTACCCTGCTAAACCACACCCCCGTCTACACCAAGACACCACAAGGAATTCAGCCCTTCAAAGACAGCCTTTCTCCATCAATCATGCAGGGTGTGAAGTATAAAAGACAGAATTATTTTTTTACTTAAATTCAATTTAATTAACATATACTGTATTCCTAGTTTCAGAGGTAAAATTCAGCGATTCATCAGTTTCATACAACACCCAGTTTCAACTGACCTCCTTAATGCCCATCAGCCAGTTACCCCATCCCTCTCCACCTCCCCTTCAGCAATATTCAGTTTGTTCCCTAGAGTTGAATTTCTTATAGTTTGCCTCCATTTTTGTTTTCCTTTTGTTATTCCTTCCACTTCCACTATGTTCATCTGTTTTGCTTCTTAAATTCTGCATATGTGGAATCATATGGCGTTTGTCTTTCCCTGACTGACTTGTTTTGTTTAGCATAATACCCTTAGTTCTATTCATGTCATTGTAAATGGCAAGACTACATTTTTTTCTGATGGCTGAGTAATATTCCATTGTATATCTATACCACATCTTCTTTATCCATTCATCTGTCAATGGATATCTGGACTCTTTCCATATTTTGGCAATTATGGGCATTGCTGCTATAAACATTGGAGTGCATGTGCCCTTTCAAATCACTGTTTGTATCCTTTGGATAAATACCTAGGAGGGCAATTGCTGGGTCATAGGGTCCATTTTTTACTTTTTGAGGAACCTCCATATTGTTTTTCAGAGTGGCTGTACCAGCTTGCTTTCCCACTGACAGCACAGGAGCATTCCCCTTTCTCTGCATCCCCGCCAACACCTGTTGTTTCCTGAGTTGTTAATTTTAGCCATTCTGACTGGTGTGAGGTGGTATTTCATTGTAGTTTTGATTTGTGTTTCCCTGATGCTGGGTGATGTTATTTTTTCATGTGTCTTTTGGCCATTTGTATGTCTTCTTTGGAGGAATGTAAAAGACAGAAAATACTAAATCCAGAACAAAAAATAAACTTCCACCTCTCTCATTGGGATGGTGGGTCAGTGAAACAGCCTATGTAGTTCAACTGAGCAGCTTGACTTCAGTTTGATTGGTAAGTTTGAGGTGTTAAGGAAAGCTGAAGAGCTACACTTAGGGAAAAAAAAATATATATGGAAGCAATTTGGGCAGAATAGGAGAGAGGAAGTGAAAGGAGAAAATGCCATGATGTGACTTGTCCTCTGTGACCTCCACAATCCTCTGCAAGTCTACTAACCTTCCAAATGTTCCATGTGAGTAGATTTGTCTTAGAAACTGGTAGGAGGATTAAGTTTTGTGTCTGGGCTGATGTGGAACAAAACAGAAAGTACATGTACACATGCTAGAGTGAGAAGGTCTTTAGACTTTCACACTGCATGAATTCTGTAGGCAGAACCAACTTTAACTAGATCTCTTTAAGGAAAGGAGTCCTTCCTGTCATACATGGATTACATATGAATCCATACAGATTTTTCACCCATTCATCTTTTCATTCATTAGCTCATTCACTCAACACCTATTGTGTCGCTATGCTAGACAATCTGAGTAAAGAAATAATAAGTCACAGACCAATGCTTCTCAAACTTATTTACACCAAATTACATGTTGACTGCAAAAGATGCAGTATTTGGAGATTTTCTCCTCATCTCCAATTAATCTGATTTAGAAAATCTGGAGGTGGGGGGCAAGAAACTTGCATGATATTTAGGGACTGCACTTTAAAAGAACACAGACCTAATCTTTCATTCAAGACACTTATAGCACAGTAGGAAAGATGGACACATAAACAAAGACAATCATAGTAAGCATTCTGAGTGCCCGAACTATTGTACGTACAGTGTTGGAAACAGAAGAGGGATGCTCATTTCTTCCTGTAGAAAGAACTTCATGGTGGAAGTGACACGAAGGCTGATACTGAAAAATGACTAGCTGTTGAACAAGGGTGGGAATACATTTCCAAAGAGAAATAACACAAATCAGGTGTTAGAAACACGAGTTGGCACAGATCACTGCACGAGGTTAAGAGTGGTTGCACATGAGGTCAACGAAAGATGCAACATCATGGGCTACTCAAGATGAACAAGAGCAAGACTGGGAAGACTCTGCCAGTTATAAGAGGAGTTGGATAATAGCCAAACCACTGGGAGAACTCACAAACAGGCAAAGGAGGGTAAAATAGTCCACTTTCCTTTTTTCGTGCTTAATCTAGCTACTAAGTACGAAGTTAACACTGAGTTGTGTCCAACCTCTGGACCACAGCCTGGGAAAGCTGTCTTGGTGGAATCTCAAAGTTGTGAGATGTAATTCCTTGGAGGATGAACAGAATCTATGAGTACACAGGAAGAGAGCTGTAAGAGAGTCCCTCCCCAGCCCACACACCCACAGTATGACCCCAAGAACATGGATGCATTTCTGCTCTGCTGATAACTTTCCAGTGGGGGGAAAGTGAGTTTCATACCTGTCTTTTGTGGGCCACCAAATAAAGTTATACTTATTGCTCTCATCAATGGAGTCTTTAACCTTTCAGGTTGTTCCAGCATTTCCCTGTCCATCTCTGAAAATCTGGAATTCTAAATCTGAAGGCTGAAACACCCAAAGGAGATAGACAGTCTTTTATGTCATTCTATGTTGTTTTCATTCCTTTGTAGCTTCCTGTAAGTTTGCAACTAAAGATTTACCATAGCCTGACTTTCAGTCTGCAGATTTGCAAATTGAGTTCAGTATTCATACAATGTCTAGAAAGTCACCAATCTTCTAGTTATCCTGGTTTCAAATCCAGGGTCAAATGATGGCTATCCTTACCCACGTGAGGGACTGATAGCATTGGATAAAATTGAGTAGTATAGTCAGTTAAGGCACAGAGATGAATTAGAGATGAAGATGGTTCTATCCTATTCATCCTTCAATCTGTACTAAAAACCAACTGATGAGTCTTTTTTTTTTTAATTTTTACTTTTTAAAAGTCATCTGCCCACCTAATATGGGGCTCAAACTCACAACCCTGAGATCAAGAGTTGCATGCTCTACAACTGAGCTAGCCAGACACCCCAGCTGAGTCTTTATTTAGGGTTGAATGTCATCTGAACAGGTTGGCTAAGGTGGTTTGAATTCCAAAATGCCCCACTGGAGCCTTCATGCCCAGAAAGATGTACCTAGTATGTACATGCATTTCTATTTAAAGGTGAGCAATTTGGGGCTCCTGGCTGGATTCAGTCAGTACAACATGTGACTCTTGATCTCAAGAGTCTATGCCCATATTGGGCATAGAACTTAATAAAAAATAAATAAAATAAAATAACTCTTTTAAAAAATAAATAAAAGTGAGAAATCTGATGTTGTTTAAATATGGATTTGGTAAAAACCTAATAACAAATATTAATTTAGCAAATGATTGAATAAATAATATTAGGGGTATGAACATAAATATATGCACCATCATAGGTAAATACAAAAAAAAAACCAACATGCTATCATTCATTTGAAAGCAAAACTTTTGGTTTTAAAAACACTTGGAAACCATCTATTTAATTATAATGACATCAAACGATAGAGATTTAGGATTTAGACAAAATCAGAAAACCTCACATTCCATCTTTCTTGAGAACAAATTCTTTAACAATTTATTTTTAGAGTAGTAAATGTTGACATTTATATATCACCCAGAGAACTTAAAATTCTTTCTCAAGGTCACATAGGTATCAAGTGGTAAAGTCAAGCTCACAAGATTCTAACGTGCATATCTATAGACATTTGCATTGCCTTCCCTAACTTCTCTGCTCCCTTTCTGACTATCATGACATCCCCTCAACATTCCTGCATATCAATTTAATGGAGTCTGAAACTGAGACTGGACATTGAGGTGCAAAGGCTTTATCTTAAAATTTGTCTTTAAGGGTGCCTGGGTGGCTAAGTCGGTTAAGTGTCTGACTCTTGGTTTTGGCTCAGGTCATGATCTCAGGGTTGTGGGATTTGAACCCTGTGACTGGCTCCCCACTTAATGGGGAGTCTGCTTGTCTCCCTCTCTCTCTGCCCTTTCCCTGCTTGCTCTCTCTCTCAAACGAATAAATTAATCTTTTTAAATGATTGAAACTCTCAAACTTCAAACTCTCATCTCTGTGGCCTCCTCTTTCCTACACTTGCTTGTACAGACTCCCATGACCTTAGGATTATGATAAAGGGTGCTGTATATTGCTATCCAGAATAGGCATAAGCCTGCAGAAGATTTTTGGAATTGGAAAACTCAAGGAGTCAACCAAAAATGAAGGGGCAGACTTACTCTTACTTTCCAGTATAAAGTGTGATATGATTAATTCAAGTACCAGAAAAACACCAGGATCACATTTTCCTGGAACTGGAGTTGTAGGTGAGAAGAGCCACATTGGTTGAGATCCAGATGTACCAAAGTTCTAGTGCCCAAATGAGTCTTCTTGACATTTCAAGAAGAGAATCAAGGAGGAGAAAATATTAGCAGCTTGTTGATATCTCAGAATGAACTCTCACATACACAGAGTGCTTTTTAAACAAGAAAAACTGGACTCTAGTCCTGTCTTAGCCCCCAGTCGGCTCTGGGATTTGGTCGGTCCAGTCATTTCCTTCTCCTAGGCCCCATTTACTAGGCTTTATTACACAACTCTAGCGGGTTTTTTCCAACTCTTCACTTTTAGGATCCTCAATAGAAGAACTTTCTAGTGTACCCATGTGTACAAGAATTATTTTATTGAGAAAGTAGAGAATGTCCCAGATATCACAGGTCTTCCTCCTTCATGGATTCCTGTACAGTCACAAACAGGGAGCTGATTCAAGAAAATACCATGTTGGATTCTTTGATCCAGGGAAAGGATACAGTCCCACTTCAAAAAAGTCCATAACTATGATTCTAGCAATCAGGGCAACAAGAAGGGGAGCTGTGATTTAGAATCACCTCAAAACTGTCTCAAGCTTCACTGGCCACAGACTTTTCTGCCGTCAATGTTAAGTGGAGAGCCAACTGGGTACATTGGGAAAATTCCACAAGAGATTTTCTTAGTCAGCAAGTTAGGGGAATCAGTGGCATAAACCAGTAACCTCTGGGCAGGACTGAGCTCTGTGAAGGGGAGAATCACCTAGAAGAAGCTGAGGAAGGCAGAAGAAAAAGGCACAAGTGTGGTCCATGGCAACCTCTGCTGACTGTTCTATGGGAAGCATCTTGTTCTTTGAATAAGCAACCGACTCAGGATGTCTCCTTCACTTTTTTTTTTTTTTTTAATTTATGACTTACATGATTGGCTCTAATTAATCTTCTGAATTGGTTTTGCCTAGATGGAGGTTGTGTGCGTGTATGTGTGTGTGTGTGTTTATTATAGCAGCATATTTTAAAATTTTATTTTATCACTACCATTTTCTGGAGTGATCTTTTAGCTTATTTTATTTTACTCATTCCATTTCTCTTTTACTTTCACTCTTAAAAATGGAATAAGAAGTGGCAGAGTGATGGAAGTGGTTATGAGAATACTCTATGCCCCAAAGTGGAGAACAAAGGTCTTCACTCTGGTTAGGTCTGCATAGCCACCCCCCATACCCTGGGATCACAGGTGCCTGTGATTCCACTCTACAGCATCATTCACAATAGCTGAGATATGGACTCAATGGACAGATGAATAGGTAAAGAAAATGTGGATTATACAGAAAAGAAATATTATTCAGCCTCAAAAAAAAAAAAGAAGAAGAAGAAAATCCTGCCGTTTGTGACAACATGGCTGAACCTGGAAGATATTATGCTCAGTGAATAAGCCAGACAGAGACTGATAAATAGGGCATGATCTCACATATAAGTGGAATCTAAAACAGACTATTACTATTAAATAATAGGGGTAATAGAATATTACCTATTAATAGACTATTAATTATAGACCATTAATAGACTATTACTTAATAATAGACTATTAAATAGTAGAGGTAATGATACTTGATGAGAATATTATCCTTCTTATTAACAGCCTCTGAAGGGTGGGGTTCTGTGGAAAGCTGCAAGGAGTGAATGTGTATGAATTTTTCTAAAGATATTTGATTTGGAGGTTGAAACTTCTGAAGTATAATGTCACTAGGACATATGTAAAATTGCATTAGGCTTTCCTAGAGTTTGGACTTTTGGAACCAAAGAGATGGTGATAAAAAATAAAATAAAATAAAGTAAAATAGTCTCATAAAACAGCAGAGTGGTGATTACCAGAGGTACAGTGGAGGCGTGGGGAAGGGGAGGTATTGGTCAAAGGGCACAAAGTTTTACTTAAGCAAGAAGAATAAATTCTAGCAATCTGGTGTAGAGCACTGCAGCTGTAGTTAACAATACTGTAGTGTATACTTGAAATTTGCAAAGAGGATGACCTTAAGTGTTCTCACCACAAAAAAGGGGGAAAAAAAGAAAAAAAAGAAGGGAAATGGTAGCTATAGGAGGTGGTAGGCATGCCAATTGGCTTGAATGTGGTGACCATCTCACAATATGTACTTACATTAAAATATCAAGTTGTAAATACTAAATCTATACAATTTCTATTTCTCAATTATATCTCAATAAAGCTGAACTTTATTTTTTTAAGATTTTATTTATTTGTCAGAGAAAGAGAGAGAGAGCACAAGCAGGGGGAATGGCAGACAGAGGGAGAAGCTGGCTCCCCGCCGAGCAAGGAGCCCAATGTGGGACTAGAACCCCGGGATCATGACCTGAGCTGAAGGCAGACCCTTAACCTACTGAGCCACCCAGGTGCCCCAAAGCTGATCTTTAAAACAAAACAAAACAAAACAAAACAAAAAGATAGAAATAGGGAAGGTGGGAGACGGTAATAAATGACAGAAAGAGAAAAGAAGAGAAAGAGGAGAGGAAGAATGAAGAAAAGAGAAACTATTCACACCTGGAACTCAGAAGAAGCCCCAGCCAAAACTTACTCAAAGCAGCTTGAGGGTAGGGACTATCCCTAGAACAATATTCTCTTGTTTCAGAATTCCTAAAAAGGAATCTTAGTGTTGTGTTTAGTGTTGCTGAAAACCTAAATTCTGTGGCATAAATTGAATAAGAAGAGTAATAGCTATAATATCGAGGAAACCACTCAGGATAAAGAGGGGGTTCATATCCCCAGTCCACTAATTCTTCCATCACTTACTAGTTATGTGAACTGGAGAAATATATTAAACATCTATACGTCTCAACTGTTTTACCTTTAAAGCAAAGGTAAGAGGCTTACTTACCATACTGTATTTGGAGTATTAAATGAGATGATACATGTAAGTTGCACACTGTCTGACACAAATTGATCAGTATATGTCAGCTTGGATTACTCATCATTAGTCAAGGATCTACTGTGTGCTCTGAGCTCTCTTATAACTCATCCTCACAGCAGGCTTAAAATGTATGTTCCCTTCAGATTGAATGCCGTATTTTCACCAGGATCATGTAATAAACAAGAGAGTTGTCGGATTGCAAAGCCTGGGTGCCTTATGCTACATCACTATCCCTACGAACAAAAACAATTAGGAAAAAAAGATAACAAAACCATGATGATGTAACAGAACCTATACACTGAGACAAAAGAAATTAGCACAAATTTCAAGTATTCAGATTCTTGTGGGTGACTTTGTTTTCTATTACAACTCAATTTTGAAAGTGAAAAAATGATATGCATGGTTGTTCTCCATTCAGTGTATTGCATATATCAAAGGGTTATAACACTCTTTTTTTTTTTTTTTTTTTTTTTTTTTTAGTTTTCATGAGTCAGGAAAAATAAAAAAAATAATGAGAATGTGCACAAATCAAATGGAGAGATCTAGGGGGAAATGTCTAGATATGAAAAGTAAGAACTTCTTCTTTAGGTCAAACAAAACTTCAAAATCATGGAATTCAAGAAGAAAAATGAAGGCATAATTATCAAAGATTTCAGAGATAGGGTTTTCTTTTAATCTATAGAAAAGTAAGATATTCACTTTGGTTAAGACGAGGCTCAAAATTGGAGAATACAGCCAGACGTCCCAGTGACTTTACAACAATGAATTCCACATGGCAACACATTTGCTATTGAGCTCTAGCCTGCATTAGATGCTCACTGAAAGAGTTTGTTATAATTAATGTCACTGCACTGAATGTCAAAGGAATTAATAATAATTAGCCTCTGATTATAAAGAGCTGCCTATCATGGTTATTATGTTAACATTCAAAAACAACTTGCTTTATTAAAGCATTTGTTTTTAAATTGTCAACAGCAATCTGTAAATCAATGAGTTGCATTTTTCAGAATCAGGGATCCCATATAGGTCTCTGGTTTTCTTGCTGGAGCTGTGTTCCATCATTATGTTATTCAGGCAGATGATCAATTTGAAAAGAGAGGAAAACCAAAGTTCTTTATATGAGATCTTGACATTGTCCATTACCATGTGTGGGATTATACCCAGACCCACTGGGATAAATTGGAAACCATTTTGCTATTCAAAATGTAGAGTGTATCACTAGCTACGGTCAGATCTAGATGAAAGGATATAAAAATTTACTTAAAAAAATTGACACATCCCCCTTTCTTAAATGTCATAAAATTTGTCCAAATTTATAAAACAGGTGAAAATTAACTAAAGTTGCTGAAGTCTGAGGGTCACCCTTCTCTTTATTGATTTGAACACTTTAAAATGGTTGAAATCAAGGAGCAAAATGCCTTGAATGGTTGAATTCAAGCAAAATGGTTGAATTCAAGCAAAATGTTTGAATTTTTGAACTTTTAAAATTATCCTTGGTTTTATGAACCTGGACACCTGAACGAACAAAGCAACAACTGATTCCAGCAGGACAATGGGATATTTAAGCCAAAGGATCGATGGAGAATGTTGAATGATGACCAAACCCCACAGAACAAAACTCTTCAGGGTTTAAGGAAGCTAATTGGGCTTAGACAATGTGTGAAAAGGAGAAAAAGCATTCTTTTCACATATGCACGCAGTCAGCTGGCCTCAAAAGATAATTTACTTCCTTCTCTCAACACAAGACGATGCATGTGAAATGTACATCATCTTTTGCCTGTTCTGTAAACCCTTCGGTCTTTGTCAAGTTCTTAAGAGAAAAATAATAGACACAGAGCTTTGAAGCTTCAGTACAATATGATTTGAGATACGGAAAGCAGACAAACTCCCTAAGAATGGCTCACTTGAGCTGACCGTGAAAAGAACTTTTAATACAATAAACAAGAGGAGAATATTCTATACCTGCCATGAAAAAAACAAAGAATCTTTGTTATTTCTTCTTTTCTTTTCTTGTTTAAAAAGTCCTTAAAAATAAAAAAGAGATTGTCTTGACCTACAGTGACATATCACCCATAAAACTTCTATTTAAATAGCAATGGGAGTGTTTCAAAGAATGACAGTAAAACCAGTTAAAATAAAACCTATATTTCAAAGGAAAATCAGTCACGACAAACTTCCAGCCACTCTTAAAGAAACTTCACCCTTCTGTGCTGCCATTCCTTTGCTAGTATTATCACTGGTTTTTGGAATGTTTGGAATTCTGGACTAAAATTCCAATTTCTGGATTTTCCCTTCTGTTCCTCAAGTCCAATTTCAAATGTTTCCTGCTCTGATAAGTCTCCCTAGAGACTTACTATCACTCTGATAATGTTTATAATAAATACTATGTATTATTTAATTATTAATTAACATTTGACTTTTAAAATAAATTTTAAAATAAATATTAATTAATATTTATAAATTGATAAAATATTAATTGATATTTATAATAAATGTTATTTATTATTATAATAAAGATATTATCCCTCTGATAATATCTCCCCAAGGAGACCTCTGCATTCAAGCCAATTTAATACTTCCCATACTATATTAGAATTATTTGTTTATGCTTCTGTATCATTTCACTTGACTCAGGGTTGGAAGGTCTAATCATGATTGCATTTCAGTATCTCAGACATGCCAAGCTGAAGCCCTGCTTTCTGAATGAAATGATTTTTCAAATTCAGAATAGTTTAATAGTCATTCAACTACTCCAAGGAGGAGTCTTCCCTCAAACTGGCTGGTTTCAGACTTTAAAATGTGCTTTAATTATTATTTTAGAGTGATAAAACAGTGGCCACAAATATCTTTGTCTCTAAAACTCTTTGTATTCTTAAAACTAACTAAAGACCCCCAAAGTTCCTATTATATGGGTTATGTCTATCAATGTTTGCCATATTGGAAATTAAAACTGAAAAATTGTTCAAAGATGAACAATACACATTCCATGATGTGTTGGAACACATCACAGGTCACGCAGCCTCCAGGAAACTCCACTCTTCACTCATGACAGAATGAGAGTGAGTGAAACAAACACCTTAAAATTATTATGAAAATAACTTGGCTTCATGGGCCATCATAAAAGGGTTTTAGGAACCCCTCAGGGGCCCCAGACCATGCTTTGAGAAATCACCACAATAGGCTAATAAAACTAATAGGTAAGAACTAATATTTTTATATCATTTTATAGTTTCTCAGTATCATCCCATGTGGGGGTCATAGCAATTCAGGAAAGGCATATAGCAAACTGGGAAATCAAAGCTTGGTCAAAACAGCTTGCCTAAGAACACACTATAAAGATCAGAACCACATTTTAAAAGGAAGGTTTCTGATTTCAAATCTTTTATCCTTCATATAACATTAAACAGTGCATTTCATCGCGATCTTGGAGAAATCCTTAGGGTGTTAGTGACTAGGGTGTCCTTTTTTTTATTTGCTAAATTTATTTTTGGTTTTACTTATTTTGTCCTTTGGATTATAACTCAATATTGTATGGATGGATGTACGGATGTATGGATGCATGCATAGCATTTTCTTACTTTCTTGGCATTGTAACGGGCTCCAAGTTCATCCTTTATTTTCTGTGCCACAACCACTAGTATCAGCCACTTCTCTAAGGTACTCTGACTTCTCTGATTGGAGTATGGTGTTTAGAGACCAAGACCCAGGTACTGAGTGTGCTTGGTTCTACTGAGCTATCACTGTTTCTAGGCTTCCTCAGTAGACAGGCCTAAGAAACACACACACATACACACAAACGCACATGATAATCCAAGTATGCACACATATCTATATCTATTCATCTATCATTATTTATCTATATAAATATGAGTTTATACTGACATTTCTTTTTTCTTTTCTTTTCTTTTTTTTTTTAGAGAGAGAGAGAGTGGAGAGGGAGGGACAGAGGGAGAGAGAGACAGAGACAGAATCTTAAGCAGGCTCCATACTTAGCACAGAACCCATCACAGGGCTTGACCTCACAACCCCAAGATCATGACCTGACCTGAAATCAGGAGTCAGATGCTTAATCAACTCAGCCACCCACTACCCCTATACTGACATTTCTGTTACCCAATACCAAAGGGATTATTCTGGCCTTTTCCTCTTGCTCCTTTGTAAGTTCTCGAACAGTAAGAAACCTACAGCATCCATGTTCTTAAATATACCTCTTTTCAATCCATACATGGGTGTGTTCTAAAAATTGACTTTGGAATCTGGGATGCATCTTTCCATGGCCAGAAACAATTGCGGACATGGTACCCTATTATATATCGGAGCTGGGTCCCCAGGCTAGCCTACACAAACCTAATAAGCTCTGTTACCAGATTTAGGACTTACCTCCCTGTCCAAAAGCTCAATTTACAGTGCTATCACACTGCAGTAAGCACTATAACCATGAGCGCTACAATTACTACCATGTCACACCATTGGATAAAACTTCTCCTTTTAGGGTATATGATATGGTGAGTGCTGTGAAATGTGTAAGCCTGATGATTCACAGACCTGTACACCTAGGGCAAATAATACATTATATGTTAATAAAAATAATTAATAAAAAACTGTTCCTTTTAGAAAGTGCTTACATGTACACATCTCATCAAATCCTCATAAAATCCTCATTTTTAAGGATTTTAAGAAACAAGTGACAAACTAAGTGTTCCCTTTCCTGTCAGGCCTTGGTAGAAAGAGAATTGAAGACATTCCTGGTGGACTGATAAATGTGTGGTTCCTATTTATAAGGCTAGTGTATATTATCTTGGCTTTCCTAAAAAAAAAAAAAAAAGAAAGACTCTTATTGTTATCTATAATCATCCTGAAAAATGAGCCATGGATCTGAAAAAAGAATATTCTTGGATCTGAAGCTCAGGAGAAGGAAGATCCTGGTAGTCACTGGAGCTCATCCTATGAAATATCTCAATGCCCTCATTAGTATTCACCAAACTCAATGAGCAGCTCTTCTGAACACAGACTTTAAATCAAAAGCTTTGCTCAAAATTCTCATCTCTTTGCAAATCACAATGAATATCAATGATGAAAAAAAATTACAGCATAGAAGATTGCAAATGGGTCTCAGAAATCATCTTGTCCAACTCTGTCATTTTATAAATGAGGAACCTGAGGTATGGAGAGATTCATTGGTTTGTCCATGGTCATACAGAGTCAGTGGCAGTGCTGGGACCACACTGTGGGCTTCCAGGGCAGCTGTGGATATTCAAGTCAGATCCTAAAAACGTGATTTTCCTCAAGTGTTTCCTCTAGTTTGTAACCCACAAAATAGCAATATTCTTAAAAGAGAAGCTTTCTTAGATGTCTCCACATCATTGCTAGGCTGCTTGGAAAATATGTGAGATAATACAGATGACAGGAAAGTCAGGGACCCTAGTGGATGGACATACATGGAACAAACTGGAAATAACACAGAAAGCTAGTGTTTGTAAATATCCTGAATCATTTTGTTGTAATTCAACTCATTTTAGGTGAGTATACATATAAGCACAGTTGGTTTAAGTCGTCATGGTCAAGTTTTTATTTGAGGGTGAAATGAGAGTTGTAGGATTTTTTATAAGAAAGTACCAAAAAGAGGGACAGAGAACCAAGGGGCAGAGTACCTCACAGAGAAACATACAGGCACAGAAAATAACTTTCCAGGAACAAAAGGATTTAAAGGAAGAAAGAAATACGACAATTGTCTGCAAAGTGAATTTGATTCTTGCCACTCCTGCAGGACAATCAAGAATTCTTTGGCAGTCGGGATGCCTGGGTGGCTCAGTTGGTTGAGCGGCTGCCTTCAGCTCAGGTCATGATCCCAGCGTCCTGGGATCGAGTCCCACATCGGGCTCCTTGTTCTGTGGGGAGCCTGCTTCTCCCTCTGCCTCTGCCTGCCACTCTGTCTGCCTGTGCTTGCTCTCTCTCTCTCTTTCTGACAAATAAATAAATAAAAAATCTTTAAAAAAAAAAAAAGAATTCATTGGCAGGAAACTGCAAGTTGAAGAAAAACCATATAAGTTGCCTGAAATAATGACATGAATCATTAAATTCTGAAAGCTCGTAACTGAACTTGACCAAAGCACAAATATTCAAAAGCACAGGTGAATATGTTCTGGGGAGATCTAAATCTTCAGGAAAACTCTAATGTGCAAAGTTCAAATTCTCCAAGTAGATGAGTTGAGTTGACTTTAGAGACTGAAGTTGCCCAGAAGTTGTTAGTGTCTATAGATAGGCCATATGCTTAATAGTAAATAAATATGTTATGTAGTATTTTTGGTTAATTAAATGTCTTAATGCAGCTTTATGGTAAGAGTACTTACACTATATTGAAGCTTTTTAGGAGTCCTGTAAAAATTTTAGATGCTAGACAATATCTCATGAAAATGAAAAGCTGGTAGAATGTCCATGGAAAGATGTGCTAGAGAAATAACAACTATCCTTGGGCCTAAACACTGGGTTTCCTGCCTCCTTGGACAGCTGTGGATATTTAAATCAGAATCAGACTCTAAAAACAGGACCCTAAGGGTAATTTTCTGAACCTAATAACATTTTTATTTTATTTAGAATTGACTGTATGCTGATCACTCTTCTAGGCTCTGCAAGAGATTAAGAGAAAAATAGGACACAAATGAGCACATATGAGTTGAATTGTGCAATCATGAAAAATTGTCAGTCCTGAAATTAAGTTCTTACCTACTAATTTAGGAGAAAAACCAAACAGGAGACAAGGGAAAACCAAGTAAATTGCTAAACTGAGCACAGGAAATGGAGGGATTAGCATAGTCTGGATAGACAAAGAGAGTTTCATAGAGGTAGTATAGGGGTTGGTTCTTAAAGGGTAAATAAGATCTGGGTAGATGAATAAAAGAATTGATGCCATTTAGGCTAGGAAAAGATCACCAAGGCAAGTAATAGCATGGACTGTATGTATGGAAGATGGAGGAAGATGGTGGAAATTATGAGAGAATTGGCCTGTTCAGATTATGGGGAACATGCTGGAGAGCAATCATAATGGTGAATCTTATTTGGCAACTTGACTGGGCCACAGGATGCCTGGTTAACTGTTATTTCTGGGTGTCAGCGAGGGTATCTTTAGAAGAGATTAGCATTTGCATTCATGGACTGAATAAAGCAGATGATCATCCCCAACGTGAGTTGGCATCATCCAATCCACTGAGGGTCTGAATAGAACAACAACAACAACAACAACAACAACAAAAAAAAAACCAGATGAGTATGGAATTTACTCTCTGCCCCACTGCCTAAGATGGGACATCTGTCTTTTGCCCACAGTGCTCCTGGTCTTCAGGCCTTCAGACCCACATTGGGATCTACACTGTCAGCTACCTGGCTCTTAGGCCTTTGAACTACAAAACCAGTTTTCCTGGGTCTCCAGCTAGCAGACAGCAGATGGTGGGAATTCTCAGCCTCCATAGCCATGTGAACCAATACAATCTAATAAATCTCTTTCTAGATATAGGTGTAGATGTAGACTTTGACCCAGACCCAGATGGAGACATTCTATTTGTTCTGTTTCTCTGACTAATACAGCAAGGGAAGATCAAGTCCTCTGGGTGGGATGGGACCAAGTCATGCAAAATTCTGAGATCCATGAGTGTTCAGGCTTGATGGTGAGAAAAATATGCAGGGGAGAGATATGAAGGATACATTGTTTTAGGAAGATATTTCCAGAAAAACAATACATAAACTGAAAAGGAAAATGATATAATGAGATGTCTGAAATGACATGAGCCGAAGTTTATGACTAGATAGTCTAAGGTGGCAATACTGAGCATGTACGACTGATATTTTAAAAGAAGAAATAATATGTTTTGGTGCCAAATTTTATATAAGGAATAAAGTGGAATGACTCATTAAGGATAATGTTTTTGAGCTTGAGATTCTTTTTTTTTTAGATTTTATTTATTTATTTGACAGACAGAGATATCACAAGTAGGCAGAGAGGCAGGCAGAGAGAGAGAGGAGGAAGCAGGCTCCCTGCCGAGCAGAGAGCCCGATGCGGGGTTCGATCCCAGGACCCTGGGATCATTACCTGAGCCGAAGGCAGAAGCTTTAACCCACTGAGCCACCCAGGCGCCCCTGACCTTGAGATTCTTAAGAAAAAGTAGTGAATGACTATTAGAAATAGTTTGTTATAATTAACTATAGTTTGGAAAGGAAGATGCTGAATTAAATTTGAGTTAGATTGGGTTTGAGGGACAATGTGGTAAAAAAGAATATTGTTTTCTCTGGTTTTCACATGAAGATTATGCTTATGGGGTTTCTGGGTCTCCCTCAAGTTAGGCTGTGGTCATGTGACAGGTTTCTGGCCAATCAGATGTGGATGGAAGAGATGTATGCCGCTTCCACCTCTGGCCTGGGCTGGATGCCACATGTTTAAAAAGGGAAGGAGCTGGATGTTTGAGCCACTGTTTAGAAGAAAGCAATCAGCTCCACACTGGATGAGACATGAGTAGCGATACAATTTCATTGTGCTGTCACTAAATTTCCAGACTTATTTGTTATGCGACAGAGCCTGTCCTGCGCTAGCTAATGTAGTTGAGCTGTCTACGTAGACATATCCTCCAGACAGTGCTGGGTGTGTATGAACGGTCAACAGCTGTTCTTCAGTATGGATAGTAAATAACTAGATCCATAGCTTGAGATTTAGAGTTGGAATTCATTCTCCAGGCAGTCATAGTTGAGGAAACAACATTGGATGAGCTTTCTGTGGGAACGAATGCCCCAAAATAAAGGTATGAAAGATGGGGTGTGAGTAGACATTAATGGCTAAGTAATAGGGAAAAAAGAAGTACAAAGAGAGAGAAGATGACAGAGCAAACAATTGCAGAGAGGTTGAAAGAAGCTATGTATGAGTAATAGCTTTCAGGGCTTCAAAGTCATTGAAGATAATGACAATTAGGAAAGGACACTGAAATTTTCAAAGGGCATTTTCTCAGTGATATTTGCAGTAATTTCAGTAGACTAGTACGGTCTGGAGTCCCACTGATGAGCATTGGTAAGGGAAAGGAGAAAGAAAACTTGTGTATATTAAGGTAGGGGAACCTGAAAGTTCTGTCCACCCAAATCCGCCCAAAGACACCAAACTGTCCAGTTGGAACTATGTATTTATTAAAATGGTTGAACAGAAAGTAGCCCACCTGTGAAAGAATTCTAAGGGATCAACCAAAGCCAAGATGTTCTTTTAATCACTTGGAGACTTCCTGGTTGAGACCGGCCCACACAATGCCTTCCACCCACTGCTGTCTTCCTGTCAAGTTTCGTTAGAGCACATGCTACCTGAAAATGACTTTGTTCTAATCACTGTATTCTCTCATCTATCCCAAAGCAGGTTGGTGATTTTTTCCCCCTTTTTCATCTTCCAATTCCATCAATGTGGAAAGACATTTCATCTTATGCTAGATGCAGCTAAACAGATCAATTCATTTTAATCCCAGACTTTGCCACATCTAAGCTGTCTTCGAGGGACTCGCTATAATCATGTCTTTGTTCTTATCATTCTTGGGCAAATCACATTTCCAAAACTCTGGCCAGCTCTTCAACCCTGTCATATTCCGTACACCGAATTCTGTTTCTCTTCTCTGCTTTGTTATTTACATAAGGTTTCTATCCCACACATCGGAGGCAAAGTGGAAAGCCTACTGTGTAGGTGGCAGTTTCTAACAGAACAGAAAAACTGATTTTTACCTGGATACTCACTATTTTTATTGGAATGTTATTGTTCAAGTTCAAGTGAATTTTAATGACTACCGTACAAACATATTATGGGCTGCCTATCAAAGAACATCACCATTAAAATATATTTGCATAATTTTAATGTCTGACAAAACTATATTCCCTTTGGACATGAATTTATGAAATTTTTATTCCTCTTCTATATGTTAATTTCAAAATAGTCCTAATATGAGTTAATGACCTTGAGAAATATACACAGATTAAAATAAAATTACAGCATTTCAGTTCTGTATTTATTTTTTTATTTTTTAAAGATATTTATTTATTTATTTGAGAGAGAATGAGAGAGCAGGAGCTGTTGTGAGGGGCACAGGAGGAAGAAGACTTCCCACTGGGTAGGGAGCCTGATGCGGGGCTCAATCCTAGGACCCTGGGATCATGACCTAAGCTGAAGGCAGATGCTTAACTGACTGAGCCACCCAGGCACCCCAGAATTTCAGTACTTTTTTCTTTTAAGATTTTATTTATTTATTTGATAGAGAGAGAGATCACAATAGGCAGAGAGGCAGGCAGAGAGAGAGGTGGGGAAGCAGGCTCCCTACTGAGCAGAGAGCCCGATGCCGGGCTCGATCCCAGGACCCTGAGATCATGACCTGAGCCGAAGGCAGAGGCTTAACCCACTGAGCCACCCAGGCACCCCAGCATTTCAGTACTTCAAGCAAATTAAATTTCATGTAATTAGACTACTTTTTAAAGACTAAATCCTCTCTACAAAAATTTTATGCGTTGCTTTTAAGAGGACAGTAGAAGCACATAGCTAAGTTGTTAAACTCTGAACTGTTATAGTCCAGACAAGATGGTTATCGATTTATGGATAAATAATATGGTTCTCATGTTCACACTCAACAGAAAAAAAGACTTATTTCTATTTGGATTCAAATTGGGAAATAATTCTTCCTACCAAAATTACTCCTCACCACAGCAATAAACGTAACACAGTGGGACACAATCGTCCATGTATTCCATTATGAATACCAGAGACAGCAAAACTGTACACACAGAGAAGGCTTTTCCAGGTTAACCTAAGGGGGAACAAGTCGTTTTCAGAGAGCTTTACAGGGCACAAACTTCTCTAGAAATCACTTCATAATGGCTGTCCTTTAAAATGATTCTTGGGCAATTTCATGAGAAGCCGAGGATAAGACCTGGTAATAGTATACAAGTAATAATAAACATTTATTGCACATCTACCAAGCACCCAGAGCTGTGTGCGGTGCTTTGCATTTATTATCTCATTAATATCTGCAACAACTCTTACGGGTAGTAAGATGAAAAAGTAGGTCAAATGAAGAAATGGAGGCACAGTGACTTCCAAATTTTACCAAAGTTACATCATCAGTAAGTGTCAGAGCAGGAATTTAAACTCAGCATGTGTGACCCAGAGCTTTTGACTCTGCCTCTTGGCCATTATGTTATTCCTTGAGGCAGGATGTGACATCCCACGGCAGCCTTACATAGCGTAAGAATAGAATGGGGCCGAGAAGAGGATCATTGTAGAACAGAAAAGAAGACCACAGACAAGCCCAGGAGAAAGGCTGTATGGGTGGTGCATTAAGGTCAGCCACAGATTCTCTGCCTCTTTTCTTTAAGAGATAGAATTGTTTTCCCTCTCTTTCAATCTGGGCTGGTGTGTGAGTTACTTTGACTGAAAGACTCTGGCAAAAGTCAGAGGGCTTCTGGGCCCAAGACTTGAAACCACTGGGAGCTTCCTCTTTCATTCTCTGGGAAGCTGGGTGCCATGCTTAAAAATCTCGGTTGGGCCAGACTGATGGTTCTCAATCTGGGGGCAAATTTGCCTCAGGACATACGGCAATGTGTAGAGATACACTGGACTGTCACAGTGTGGGGGAGAGGAGGAAGGGCTGCCATTAGCCTCCTGTGAGGAGAGGTCAGGGAGTACAGAACAGAATCTGGCAGCAAAAAACACGGTTCAGCCCCAAAGGTCAGTAGCACAGAAGCCAAGAAACCTTGGCATAGACTACAAATAATAATAGCATGAACGTGGAGAGAGAGACAACATGGAGCACCACTGAGGTACCAGAGCTTTGAGCGGAAGAGTTAACTGGCCCTTCTTCCTGCCCAGCCACAGTGCTGGTTAAACACAGCTGAAAGAGTGAATGACCTCAGAGGACACAACTTGGAGAACGGCCCAGCTGAACCCTGACCAGATCCCCATACTACAGAATTGTGGGAAATAGCCCATCAAAGCCATGAAGTGTGGGGCTAGTTTTTTACACAGCAACAGACAATGGGAACGTGATCCTTTCAGCCATTTGTGGATGTTTTCCCTCATTTGTTAAGTGTTTACATTCACATTACTTTCACATTCCGATACTTCCAGACTGTGCTATATTCACAACCTTAAATTAGTACCATCGTTCAAGTTTATACATTTTATTTCATTTATTTTTAAAAAATATTTTATTTATTTCAGAGAGAGAGAGAAAGAGTGAGTGAAAGAGAGCATGAGAAGGGAGAGGGCCAGAAGGAGAAGCAGACTCCCCACTGAGCAGAGAGCCAATGCGGAACTCAATCCTGGGACTCCAGGATCATGCCTGAGCCGAAGGCAGTCACACAACCAACTGAGCCACCCAGGTGCCCTCAAGTTTATACATTTTATGGTACCCTTTTGAATTTGGGCTTGTTCATTCCCATTAAAACGTTTATTTTCTGTGTGATGTCCCAAGCGACGCCATTACTCTAATGACTTTGTTGGTTAAAATGTCTCATTTTTCTCAAATATGGTGTCCCTGACACCTATCTCTCCCGTTTTTCTACTTGAGTAGTTGGTTTTTCAACTCAGGTGCAACCTCTAACATTTAGTTCTTTTAAATTCCATGTTGTATCTGTACTTGTGGTGAGTATAACAATGTATAAACTTGTTGAATCATTATGTGATACACCTGAAACTGAGGTAATGTTATGTGTCAATTATATTCAAATAAAAACCTCCTTTTTAAATAATAAATAAATTGCACATTGTTTTATTCATCTACCATTCTAAACTGTCAGGTTTCTTTTCTTTTTCCCTTTTTTTTTTCACTTGAAAATATTTTTTGTATCTCAGAGACTCTTATCATTTGAAAATTTGATAAGCCTTCCTTCAATTTGGTGTAAAACTCTTGAAGAGGTCAAGGGTGTAGACAATACTCGGTATCATGCTCTTAAAAATGTCTGTTTCCTGGACTGACATTTTGGAATATACTATGTGGCAGGCACAGACGCAGTGGAAAATTACAATAAACGGAGAATGTTTCAGGCACAGGTGCAGCCGTTTGGAGAAATGAGTTGTAAGGGTAAAGTTCTAGAAGGATGTCATCCTCTTGCAAATTAATCCAAAATAAACAAATGAGCATCAGGTCATTAATATGAGCCTGTTAGGATGATGTTCAGTTGTTAAAACCACAGGTTTATAGCATGCTTTAGTTTATTATGATTACTTTGGTCATAATGAAACCATTCCATTTAAAGTTGAGTCACACCACAGTCTCAATTAACTCATGTAAATTCTATTGTGCTTGCTTGGTCTATGAAGACAAAGGAGAGATTAAAATAGAATGTGATTCCATCTACTATTCTTCTCACTGAGGGCGTGGCCAACAGCAACTGTGGCATGCGGACAAAGATCTACAGATCTCTGAAGCCTCGTGCTTCTGGTAGCAGAGACTTCCTGCCTCTCTGAGTGGTTATGACATTTATAGACACACATTTGTAGTATACTTCTACCCCTAAATACAAGACAACTACTTTTAGTACTTGATACATGATATTTTAACTGGGAAAAAAAAAAAAAAAAAGGTTTCCAAAGCAGGAGCTGAGATACTGTGTTCAACCTTGGTGAAACTGACTTCCCCCAACCTGAGATTTTCTACAGGATTTTCAAGGTCAGTTTGAACCATCTTTTTTTTTTTTTTTCCTAATGTTTTTCTATATTCTGACACAAGGTTGTTACCCCCACCACACAGTGAATTTGCTCTATTATTTTGGTTATTCAACCACCTTGGTAGTGATTTATTGATTCAGTCAGTGAACTAGCATTTTTTTTTAAGTTTTATTTACGTAATCTCTACACCCAAAGCAGGACTTGATCTCATGATTCCAAGGTCAAGAGCCACACAATCCTCCATCTGAGCCAGCCAGCCACGCCTGAGCCAGCATTTAAAAATATCTGCTATATGCTCCTTCAAGGTAACATAGTTTTAAGGAACTCTGTTTACGTATATGGAATCCCATGTTGCACACTAGCTTAACTGACTGGAGAATAAGATGGAGCATTTGGGCCCAGCTTCTGGGAAGACTGCTGAGTAAGGGATTGTTGTACATTTTTCTGCTGCACTGGACTGAAATCGTTCCCAGATATAATCGTTCCCATGTTGCTCTGGTGGTTAGGTTTCAAGTCTTCTTCACCTCCTCCTCCTTTTTGTCTTCTTTCACATCAATATCTAGAAAGTTCTCAGGTATAAATTTGAGCCGGAAATATGTCAGATACACAAACAAGAATGGGAATAATGTCATGGACACACATATATTCATGTTATTACTTTGGCACATTTGCTTCAGAACATATTTTTAAGGAAATAACAATGAAAATGGTTGGAATCCTCCCCTTGACCTCTTCCTCCATGGAGGTAACCATGATCTCGAAATTGGTGACTGCACTTTATATCCACGATTTTATATTTTCACCACATTTATATAGCTCCAACTATACAGAATGTTCATTTTTTAATGCGAACATGACATGACACGAGTCAGTATGCCATTTCGCTTTTTGGCCACTCGTCTTGACGTTTATCCCTTGTGCATACTTGGTTTTTGTTAATCCGTTTTAACTACATGGGATTTTGTTGACTAAAAAAAAAAAAGGAATCATTTCTATATTTATCCTTCTATGGACTTCCTGGACTTCTCCAGTGGACATACTTGTTATGTCATAGACAAGCACAAATTCCCCTTGATATAGTATGTGCTCTTCCTCATGGTTGTACCATTTTACATCAGCAACTGGCACATCATAATTCCATTTATATCACAGTTCCATCAGCAGTAGTGCTAAGGTATCCTTTACCACATTTCCCCTTTAGTTGGTCTTAGTAGATTTTTAATGTTGCCTTCTATGGTGAGTGGGAAGCATCATCTCCTTAATTTGCATTTCCCTGACTACCAGTGCTTCTGAGCATCCTTTCATACACTAGTTAGATATTCAGTTCAGGTCTCCTTCTCTCAATTGCCTGTTCAATTTTAAATTATTTTATTGATTTGCTAAGTGTTCTTTATATAGTGTGGATATGGATTGTATTAGTCATTGCTCTTACCTGCCGGCAGAAGAACATACTCTAGCCAGTTTAAGTAGAAAAGTTATCTAGTGGAAGGATACTGGGCCATTAATAGGATCTCTGGAAGGACAGAGGTCAGACGTGGAGTACCTGTGGTTCACCCAAGTCACACTGTAGATTGTCACAGGAAAGTCCTCACTGCTGCACAGCTGGGCCCAGACCCTATGTGTGTGTCATTAATGAACCTCAAAACCAAAGGCCAAAAAATTGCTTTCTGTCCTTTACAGTTGGAGTTTTGTTCCTCATCTGAGTCTTGCCCAGTGCATCTGATCATTGCCATCTAGGCCCCCTGCCTTTGCCCTATCTGGTTTCTGCCTTGGAGAAGCAACACACTCACATAATGGGAAATTTGCCCAATATCTAGAAGGGCAAGGAAAACATGCCAGGCATGGTTAATGTCCATTTTGCTAATTATTTGTTGCCTATATGTGGTAAAAATATCTATTTCTTGTCAGTGGCTCATCTTTTAACTCTGCTTTGTGATTTTTTTTTGGCGTGTAGTAGTTTTATATTTTGATTCAGATTTATCAACCCTTTCCTTTATGTTTTATGCTTCATGTGACTTATTTATGACATCTTCTCCATGTGAATATTTTTCTATGTTTTTTTTCCAAAAACTGAAGTCTTGCTGTTCACATTTGTATCCTTATTCTATCTGGAATTGACTTCCATGTCTCATGAGAGGAAGAGGCTGGATCTTTTCTCCTAATATTTAACCCAGTTGTCTTAGTACCATTTAGTGAATGGCCCCTGATTTTCTCACTGATTTATGCTGTTACTTGTCTCATATACCAATATTAACTTTTTTTTTTTAGAAGCTGAAGTTACTGATTTGAGACCTTCCTTCTCTTCTTTTCTTTTCTTTTTTAATTTTTAAATTTTTTTATAAACATATAATGTATTTTTATCCCCAGGGGTACAGGTCTGTGAATCGCCAGGTTTACACACTTCACAGCACTCATCATAGCACATACCCTCCCCAATGTCCATAACCCCACTCTCCTCTCCCAACCCCCTTCACCCCAGCAACCCTCAGTTTGTTTTGTGAGATTAAGAGTCACTTATGGTTTGTCTCCCTCCCAATCCCATCTTGTCCAATATTAACTTTTTACATAGGTTTCTGTTTGGACATTCCATTGTGTTCTATTCATCTACATGGCTATTTTTGCATACTACTGCAGGGTTTTAATTACTAGAGGCTCTATAATAGGTCAATGTCTTGCAGGGTGAATGTCACTTTTTATTATTTTTCTTGTTCCAGTTATTCTTGGTTGCTCCATATAAATTTTCTTAACATAGCAACCCATGATGTGATTTTAGTTGTGACTGTGCTAAATTCATTAACGTATAACAATTTTTTATTTTGTAAGTTACATCTTTTTATTACTAAATTTTTTAATTGGTTTTTGCTTCTGCATCAGAAAGTCATTGATTTTGGCATATTAAGCTTGTATCAGATAAACTTGCCAAATCTTTTATTAATTTTTAATTCATCATTAGATTCTTTGGGAGTATTTCTATAAATGCAATTATTTCTCTTCAAATAAAATCTGTTTCATATTTTCTTTTCCACTTTATACTATTTGTTTATGATGTCTTAATGGATCGACTATAACCATAAGGGTGATAGAGAGGAGAAGTAGCAATAGTGGGTATCCTTCCCTTGTTCCTTCAAGGGAATGCTTCCAACATTTCACAAGAAAGCACAATGCTTGGCAGAAGTTCTTGGTGGTTACTCTTTATCAGATGAAGCATGTTCTATTCTGTTATTTAGAATAGATGTTGAATTTCATCCAATGCTTTTTTTCCCTATCTCTTTCAGTGATCATATTTTTCTCTTTTTTCCCTATTATTGTGATTAGTTATGTCAACAGATTCTTGTATTCCTAGAATAATTGTATGCATATGTTTGTGTACATGTGTACATAAGGAGAAGATCCAGTTCTAGGGGACCTGAAACTTACACAGTCTGGGGGACCCTCCTTAAGAAAAAGATCCCAAATTAACTTAAAAACCTAATATTAAACAAAATGACCTAGAATGATTCTGAGACTTAAATTTCATTATCACCATGGTAAATCCATTTCTGTGTATGAACAACTAGATTCTGTTTGCCCAATATCTATTTAAGACATTATTATTTGTTAGAAGATGAAATTGCCTATAATTTGCTTCACTCACATTTTCCTTTGGTTTTAGTATCATGATCAGACCATATTCATAAAATAAGTCAGGTAACTTTTCACCATTTTTTCACCTCTAGAGCAATTTGAATGAGACTGGAGTTAGCAATTCCTTGAAGTTTTTAGTCTGGAGCTGGTGCTTTCATTAGTCCAATTTTGACAACAGACCTATACTTCAGAGGGTGGGGGAAAGGGACAGGAGAGGGGGGCAAAAGGGAAGCCCACTGTGTGCCATAGCTATATCTTATTCTCAACTATGGCTTAAACAAACAATAGAATTATTCATTTATCCTTCTTCCTCAATCTTTTGTCTATCTCGATTGATTCAGAACTCAGAAAAGGAGAATGGGCAAGTCATTTATCAACATCACTGCCCCCAAACCCTAATACTTAAGTTCCTACTAGCATGACTCACTTTCAGAAGCCTGGAGAATGGGCCTCTTTGGACAAACTGCATTAACTATGGAAGTTTCCACATTTCTACAAGTGGCCAGCTAACTAACTGTTTGCTGAGCACCTACAAAGTTGTTAGAAACACTCAAGACAGATTCTGATTAATAGACACTATCCCTACCCTTGGGAAACAAAGTCAAACCCAAGAATGAAGACTTGATTTTGCCTCTGGTTTTATAATACTATCATAATACTCATAACCCCCCAAGTTATCTTTTGGTCATTAAGGAATAAATTATTCCCCATGGAAGAATAACCCAGAGAAATACGTATTTCCAATGTCAACACCAAGATTGCATCATTTAATACTTTGATAGGGAGATTTCTAAATTTTCTTTACCTCTCTGTTTTCTTATTCAAAGCAGTACACTGAGCATGAACATTTCTTCAGGGCTCTGGATCCATACTGCAAGTCTTTACAAAGACCTTTCTTGCAAGGTCCTAAAGAATATTCCTATGAAAAGACAACAACCAATGACCACATCTGCCTCATGAAAGTTTGAGCTAAGCCAGGCAGAGCCTGACTATGACAATGCTGAGCACTGGAATTGCAAAGTCACATACAGTTAGGGAGAGAATCAGGCTCATGACAAGCTATTGTCTGTGCAAGCCACAATTATGGGGGGAAGAAATTAAGAGTCTCACTGAGAAAAGCATTCTGAAACAAAGACAATCATGACATGTTCAGAAAGAGGTAACACAAATCTTATCATAGAGCCAGAAAAAAAGAAGATGGAGATGTTGCCTAAAGACTTTTCAGCCCATGATATGCAGTTCTGTTTTCTGCAACTGGTGCTAGCAGATTCTCACATAGCCTTCATATTGGAGATCACTGAGTGGTTACCTTATCTTTGCTACCAAAGAAACCCTAAATAAGAATTAGTAATGGGGTGCCTGGTTTGCTCAGTTGGTTAAGCATCTGACTCGTGATTTCAGTTCAGATTGTGGTCTTGGGGTTATGAAATTGAGCCCCACACAAGTCTCCATGCTCAGTGTGTGAAGTCTGCTTGAGATTCTCTCTCTACCTCTCCCTCTGCCCCTCCCCGCCATCTCAAATAAATAAATAAATAAATAAGTAAATAAAATCGTCAAGAAAAGAATTAGTAATACTCATTTGAAATATAAGTAATGAGGATTATATTAATGTGATCAGTGTTTATTATAAAATTAAACTTTTCATCATTGCATTTTTTTATTTTTAGATTTTATTTATTTGTCAGAGAGAGAGGGAGAGAGAGCGAGCACAGGCAGACAGAATGGCAGGCAGAGGCAGAGGGAGAAGCAGGCTCCCCGCCTAGCAAGGAGCCCGATGCGGGACTCGATCCCAGGACGATGGGATCATGACCTGAGCCGAAGGCAGCTGCTCAACCAACTGAGCCACCCAGGCGTCCCCATTGCCATTTTTATAATAAGTTGTTATCCACCACATCCAAAGGTACAGTAGTCATATGAGGCTGAGTCCAGAGTTGAATGAATGAGCAATGGGAAGGCAAATATTCATTGACACAGAAATATTTATTGATTTCTATGATGTCCCGAATAGGAGTTATTGGGTAAAACCAAATAAGCATGGTCCCTGACATAGTTTCAACTTTTGAGAAAGAGGTGGAATGTATTTTTTTTTAAAGATTTATTTATTTATGTTTGACAGAGAGAGAGAGAGAGAGAGAGAGAGAGATCACAAGTAGGCAGAGAGGCAGGCAGAGAGAAAGAGGGAAGCAGGCCCCCCGCTGAGCAGAGAGCCTGATGTGGGGCTTGATCTCAGGACCCTGAGATCATGACCTGAGCCGAAAGCAGAGTCTTAACCCACTGAGACACGCAGGCGCCCCAAGGTTGGATGTATTTTAAATAATCACATGAAAACTACAGAGTAAATGCTACAAAGGCAGAGCTCATAGTGACATGAGAAACGAAAATGGAGAAGACAGTGGATCATAGTGACAGGAGAGAGGAAAATGGAGAAGACAAGGTTCAGTGTGAGAAAGGGGCATATCAGCTGAGACTACGGTTAGAGCTTAGAGGTTGGCTAGACACGGTGAAGCAGGAGAAAGAGCAAGTACACCCCAAGGACAGGGGCAGTCTGTGCAAAGACCCAGTCTAGAAGAGAGGAAGCCAGCGTGTATGTGAGTGGGAGAGAAACTGCAGACAAAATGGCGGAAGAAGAAAGAGCCAGATCATTTGGAATCTTCTGGAGGTTGCTCCGTGGAAGGAGATTGCAAGTCATAAACTTAGCACCCTTCATTTCTGGGCTACATTGCTTTTTTATGAGATTTGACTCCTGGCAGGCTTTTAATAAATGATTTTACATATTCATAAAGTTGGGAAATATTGATCCTTCTTTCAAGTTCTTCTTGCTTCCCACAAACAGCCAAAAAGTAAAATTGAAGTCATCTGTAACAGCACATTATGTAAGATACTCTGTCAACCTCTAAAAGAGAATCTATTTCATGTAAGCCTGCCACAATGTGTAACATTTCCAATTCTCTCAAGACAATTATGCCCCACACTGTAAGCTGGACTGCCTCACCATAATGCCAATTCGGATGGGTGATATGAGCTGCAATGTTAAAACGTATGCTCCAGAACAAAATGCCAAATATTAAAGAATATTAATAAAGAATTATTAGACAATAAGTTGACATCTAGTAACAAATCTCAGTCTTGCCATCATCCAGCAAAATATATCATAGAAACCGGAATGATATTTAACATCTCTAACTAGTGTGGGCCCAACATTAGGAGAACTGCTTTGCTCATAATGTACAGGAGTGATCCAGAATAAACCTTGCTGAGTTGAAGGTTACAGAGACTAAGAAGAAGAAGAAGAACCCCAAATTCAGTCGGGGAAGGAAAGTTTGATGGATTTCCTAACAAGAGCTACGTGCTGGAGGAGGAGGAAACAAAACTGATGGGCTGTGACCATACGGGAACAAAAGCAAATTTAGTAAAATAACTTTCCTAGGTTAATTGACCCATTTTATTGCTGCTGCTGCTGCTGCTGCTACCACAAAGGACAGGACGAGGGACAAAAGAAGGCATCCTCTGATAAACCAATGTCCCAGCAAGAGAGTCAAGTACTTGAATGAAAGTCACTTTAAGAGGCTTGGGGGTGGATAAACTTCAGAGGTCCTCTATTACAAACCTTCTCTGCTCTTGGTATATGACAGGTGTGGAGTGGAAGGAGATAGATGTCATTTTCAGCCACCATCAGAGAATGTTGGAATTTGGAGGACCATCAAAATACTTGTTCATATGTCTCATTTTACAGAGAGGGAAGGACTAACAGGTGAAATGTCTTGCTCAAGGTCCACAGCAAGCAAGTGACTCAGCCCTGATACCCAGACCTGATGCAAGGGCATCCATACGTTTAGGTGCTTCTTTCTGCAGAAAGCTGAGTATACCGTATTCCACAGATGGTGGGACACTAACTTCAGTTGTCCTAGAAAGATCGTTTGCTGGTTTATCATTTCTCCACCCCCATCCTAGATCCGAATGCCATTCCCCCTCTGTAGTGTGTCACCCATGATATGGGACACTGTCCTTTTTCTTCTAAATAATATGACATGGTAAACAATGCGATAGAAATACTTGATCAACTCTTATATAAATTGCTTTGTAAACAGAATTGGTTTTAGGCAAGATTGTGAGGTTTGGGCAAAGAGAAGAGGGGATTTGGGAAGAAAAACTCACAAAAGGTAGGAAACATGAAATTTCCCATGGAAGAGTCTCTCCTCAATTATCTTACATGACATCATGGATCTGAGAACAACATAACCCAATTCTGTGTTAAGTATCCGATTTCTGGCAAGCCCTAACCCTTCCCTGGCTTGAATTCTCTGTTTTCAAATGAGGGGTCATGACAGATCTTTGGTTTGCAGACCTCTGTTCTGTTGACATTTGCTCTGTTAGTAGCGTCACTAGTTCTTTTAAACACAAAATGACTTTAAATGGAGAACTCTGCCCTTAGGCTCAGAGCCAGAAGGTCTGGTCTTCTGGTCTCCAAGGTCTTGATCTCCAAGAAACCCCAGGGATTCGTGTGACAGGACTTTCAAATTCTGGGGGAGACGATTCCCATGAGCCTATTCAGTTCTAATAACTTAAAGCAACCAATTCCCAGTCTATTAGGGAAAACCAGTACTAAGATTCAAGTTGGGGAGAAAACTAGACTGTCATGAACCCGCTACAGGTCAGGAGCCCCATTAGCTGCTTGTACACATTATCAAATGTAATACTCAGAGCCAGCTTCTGAGGTAAGGACTCTATCCCACCTCTACCAACAAGAGAACTGTACTCAGAGAGGTAGGTCACTTCATTTCAAAGTCATTAAATGACTTTCAGTGTCATTGTGGTCAGGAAGGGAGCTAAGCCAGAATTTGAACTTCGTTCCGGCCGGCTACCAAAGCCCCTGATCTTTCCTCCATTCAAAGTCTGAGTTATGAGTTAAGAGGCTAGTCTCGGTATTAGACATGCCCTATTCATTTTATCTACCCAGAGGTTTCAGCCGCTGCACCAGTAGGGCCGTTAAGATTAAGTAGACCCTCTGATTTCTCTCAATTTGAAATAAGTCTGAAGTGGTTTAGTAAGCTCCTGAGTGATCTTACCTCCTTATGCATATTTGATTCCTGTTCATCCCCGCTTCTGAATCAGCTCTTTCTCCCACGCTCATGAAGGACACAGCGATATAACAAAT
Source organism: Enhydra lutris kenyoni (assembly GCF_002288905.1). NCBI lineage: Eukaryota > Metazoa > Chordata > Mammalia > Carnivora > Mustelidae > Enhydra > Enhydra lutris. Next base: position 19,763,605 of record NW_019154110.1, read on the forward strand.
GTCCTGTCAGAATGTTCTCTTTTTGAAGGAGAAATGGAGGGACATTTATTGAGCACCAATTGCATGCCAGATTTGGGGTATATATATATATATATATAAAATCACACTTTATCATCAACGGTGCTGCAATGTAGAAATTCATATGCACAGTTTATGGACAAAAGAGGCAGAGGCAGCGAAGGCAGCCCCCCTGAGCACAGGTGAAGCAGGGATTTCAAATCCAGACCAGACCTTCTGGCTCTGAGCCTAATCCTCTTTTCATTTTTCCATGCTGCCTCCCTAATGGTTCCCTGTCTGAACTAAACCACAATTCAGCTGCCCTTTCATCCTGCTGTTTTTAAGGTTTGTATGCTTAGCCAGGTTTCAAAATAGTTGCAGCAGTTGCCTGAGTTTTCAAAGAAATGTGTATTTCATCCCGACACCCTTGCTCTCATTAGTTGTAAATGCTGTTAAATTAACTGCTGGTTTACTCTGAAATTCTCATACCAGCGGATAATGATCACCAGCGAAGGGTTCAAACCCAGGGACAGAGTAGAAAGATTAATGCATGGATGTTAATTATGCAGCACGGAGGGTCCCAAGTGCTCCGTCATGTCACTGGAAAAAGACTGCTCCGTTTTAAAAGACGAACCTCTTTTTAGGTGAGCGCCGTATCACGGCCAGAAAGTTATTGCTTGGTGATATGTAGATGACACAACTTTTGGCAGCTGAGCTGAGAGCCTAGGTAGAGGCTCTCAATTCCTAATCATGGGGACTGATTATAGCTAAGACTGAGTTGAGAGCTGAGATGGTCTGCGTAAAGAAGTATCCACAAGGATGAAGCTTTCCAATCTTACTCAGCACTCATTTCAAGTTCCCTTCTTTAGGCAAATGTTCAGTTGCCAGCTGTCTTCTGAGCACTGTGGGCACTGAGGGACACTGGAGACACAAAGATGCCTCAGCTGTCCGCTCACAGTAAGTATGCCTGCTAGATAAGGGGATGGAAGTATACTGACCATAATTCCATTAACACGAATACCCTTAATGCATTTAAAGAGCATGGGAAATGTCCTGATGATGCCGCAGTTCATGTAACTTAAAAAATGGAAGGGGTGGAGAAGAACCCAGTGGGGTCACTGGGGGGTGGGCTGAGCAAGAAGAGAAATTACTCAGCCTCACAGGAAACATGGGGAGGGATCAAAAGGCAGAGGAAACACCATACGTAGGAGACTGGAAGAATATAGAATGACCTACAAATAATAATGGAATCATCTCAGATGACTAGCAGGTTGATTTGGAGACTGAAAGTGATGGAAGATACATCCAAGGAGCAGATTGATACCAGGTTATGAGAGTCCTTGAATGCCCTACTGAGGTCTGCAGACATTATTACATAGATGTTTGGAAGCTGGCTTGCTTTCTGATCAAGTGTCCCTGTGATCACCAGTGGGGAGGCAGAAGGCAAAGGTCGCAAGGACTTTGGACAGCTGTTTTCGGCTTATACCAATCACACAGCTCCCGAGCTAGCATCATATATTAGAAAAAAAGACATGATGTTCTCTCCATTTCAATTTTCATTTGCACTAAAATGGATGGCCTTTTTACACACTATCAATAATGCTTGTGCTGGAGGAGCTTTTAATAGGACAAACATTCATCATTTTAAGGTTACTCTTTCCCCAAAAGCATGAGAGCAATCTGTTGGTAAAATGGAAAAACCTTGTGCACTAGGCTGCCCTGCTGCCTTTTTTCCAGGTGGTGCCCACTGATAGGAGAGAGTGGCAGTGAGTGGAGACAAAGTCATATGAATTACTATTTTTCTGAGCATCCCTCCCTCTGAAGAGACGGTGCCGAGAACAGGGTCAGCACGAGAGCAGCTGTCCGGGGCTCTAACTCCAGCTTTGCGACCAGATCATTGTGTCATCTTAGGTAAATTACTTCCTCTCTCCAAACCCAAACCACCTTATCCTTAAAGAAGGACTAGATTACGGATTCTCAGTGTCCTCCCATAATCACGAGGTCCCGTGTGATCTTGATATCAGTTAAAAAATTAAAAGCATCATGTTCAAAGTTCCTGGTATGTTATCTACAGCCCCACTGCAGCTCACATCACTTAACTTGAACATAACAGCTGCTTTCCATTCATATTATCGCTCAGATTGAACATCTTTCAATTCAAATATACCCAATATCAGTACCATAATGAACTGTGATTCACACACTTAAATTTAATAGAAGAATTGCAGATGGGTTGTCAGTCCAAATCAAAAGACCAAATATATATGGTGCTCAGACATTCTTTATTAATAAGATTTTAAACTCCAATCCCCAGTCAGTCTACTGGGTGGTGACTATGGTGTAGAGAAGATGCTTTGAGTCAGATCACGTCATAGTGTAATTGGTGCTTTGGATTCAAATTCAACCCACGTTCACCCTGTCAGCAATTAGAGAATACATGGGCATGCTAGACTCATGGGAAGTCTTGGTAACCACTGGAAAGTAGAAGACCACATTCCTGACCTCGGGGAGGCTATAGTCTAGTTTAGGGGGCAAAACAAACACTCATGAGAAAGAGAGTGAGTCCAAGGTATTCTCTAATGGTGCCCTCCAAGAATTCAAGGTAATAAAGGTTATCAAGGGTTGAAGTTGTCCTGGAGACCTTCAAAAGAAAGAGACTTCTTCTCCCACCCTTTTCTTAAATTTTCATAACAACAAGTGTTCCTTTTCAATGGCTCATCCCATTTTCTAGCATCACATTACAGTGATTAGTATCTTCTCCTTTTCATTTAAGTGCTCTGAGTGCAGGAACCATATTGCTTTCCTTTTAGCGCATTGCATTGCATGCATCAGACATTAGAAAATGGATCTTGAGTACAGGGTTGAATCAGTGAAGAACATGGATTGTATTGAGCCCTGAAGGATACAGATGCAAGAGTCACAGAATGTTTTCAGGGGACAGTAAGGAGGATGGAGAGACTGAACTAAGGAACCCTTTCTGGGTTGTGTAGTAGGAAGAGGGCTGGCTGAGAAGGGGTTAGCAGATAAATATTAGAGTTGAGGACTTTGCTTTTGAACTGGCAACGCTAGTAAAGTTTCCTGAGAGGAGAAAAGGTATGTGATAAAATCTATGTCTTAGGAAGATCTATCTGGCAATCTTGCACATGATGGCTGAGTAGAGACAAGAAAATCAGCCGGGAGTCTGTTACCATTGTACAGCTGTAGAAATACTGCCTTTAGTCTTTTTATCTTTAATTTATTAAGACTTAGTATGGGCAGAACCTTATTTTATCTTGTCCTGGCTACTTCTCTAACCTCATCATCAATTAGTCACCTTTGTTTCCTCTAGTCCAACCTGGCTGCACCTTCAACAGGTCTAGTAAAACTCCTGGTGCAAGACTTTTACTCTTCAACTCTGCCTGGAAAGCTATTCTCTGAGCAAAATCTCTTCTCCCATGTAACTAACTGGTTCCCCCACTTCATGTAGGCATCCTATCAAACATCATGTTATAGATAGCCTCTCTGTCCACCTTTCCTATAACAGTACCTCACATTCCACACTCTGGCAACTTGATCTCCTCAATCTTAATTGATTTTTTTCATAGTTTTTATTGTCTACCCAGGTAGAATGACAACTCTATAATGGAAGACATCAGAGACTCTGTTTTTGTTTGTTTGTTTGTTTCTAGTTATATTCCTAGAAATAGTGCCTGGCATATAGCTGGTGCTTAAAAATACTTCCTGAATGAATGATTAAGTCAGCAACTCCAAATGCTAACATGAGCTAATAGACAGTTTTTCTTTTCCCTAGAAATAGACATTTCCATCTTACTTCCAATCTTTTTATTTTATCCTCATCTTCACATTAAAGCTAAAATTGCCATCTTGCAATGCAGGGTAGAGGTCAAGTGCTAGCCTACGGGATCCAGGATCTTGGCTATGGATGTTAAAACATGGGGCTGCAAATCATGACCCCCAGATCAAAAATTGCATGCTCTACTGGCTGAGCTCACCAAGCGGTTGTAGACAGGACTCTGTATGATAATCTTGAGTGGCTTCGGGCTTTTCCTTTCACCATATTGTCCTGTCTTACCTACTGAACCATCTTTGTAAATATCATCTCTGCATGGCCCCTTGCCTCCTGCAACCCAGGCTCCAAGACAGCACCAAAGTAGTGTTCTAAAAAGTTAAAGTTGAGGGGCACCTGGGTGGCTCAGTGGGTTAAAGCTTCTGCTTTTGGCTCAGGTCATGATCCCAGGGTCCTGGGATCAAGCCCCGCATTGCGCTCTCTGCTCAACGGTGAGCCTGCTTCCTCCTCCCTCTTTCTCTGCCTGCCTCTCTGCCTACTTGTGATCTCTGTCAAATAAATAAATAAAATCTTAAAAAAAAAAAAAAAGTTAAGGTTGAAAGCCAGTCAATGAACTCCCGTTGCTTAATGATGAGGTCCGGGATGTTTCACATGTCCACAAGGCTCCCTATGCTCTGGCTGTTTATTGTTGCTTTAGTTTAATTGTATGTCACATGTCTTTTTTGCTCAAGCCACAAAGGTTTTTTGTTAGTTTGTTTGTTTGTTTGTTTTTCCAGAATCTTCACTGTGTCAGACTTTTGCCCTCAGAATGGTTCTTACATATGCTACTACCTATTGCTTGGAATGCTTTCTTCCTTTATCACTCTCCCTTCCTCCTCCCTACTAATTCCTAATCACTAGGTAAATCTCATAGTGAACATTTCCTTAGGGAAACCATCCCAGGTCCTTCAGTGAGGCTGCAAACCACATACTTTTCTTTCTTTGAGAGAGCACAAGTGGGGAGAGGGAGAGATCCCCTATTGAGCACGGAGCCCCATGAGGGCCTGGATCCCAGGACCCCAGGGATCATGACCCGAGTCAGATGCCCACCACATAGTTTTCTTAATAACAGCATACTTTTCCCCCTTAATATCAATTATTTTGAATTAATTTTAGGCAGTTAATATAAGCAGATAGCTATTTCTAAATATTAGGTTTATACTTCTCTCTTATCTATTAACTTCCTGTTAGTGGAAATGAAGATTTAGCTCTCTTACACTGCCCTTTTCTTTGTGCTCCCTCATCCTCTCGGTGGGAGTTATGCCTTTTGGTTTAAAAAATATGCGGTATTTGTGTTTCTATAGCTAGACAAAAACTATTCACAGCTGAGCACTGTTGGGTACCCTAGTTAGATTTTCTTTCCTTTTTTAAGAATAATAGTCTCAGGGTGCCTGGTTTGCTCAGTCAGTTAAGCATCTGCCTTTGGCTCAGGTCATGATCTCGGGGTCCTGGGATCGAACCCCGAGTTGTCAGGCTCCCTGCTCAGCAGGGAACCTGCTTCTTTCTCTCCCTCTGCTCCTCCCCACTGCTCACAGCTTGTGCTATCTCTCTTTCTCTCTCTCTCAAATAAATAATCTTTTCAAAAGTCTTAGTTTTTCATTAAAAAATTTCTTTGTGCCTATTTAAAATTCTTTCCACCTTTCGATAACCTTTCATTATAATTTTCCATCTACTCCATCCTATTAGAGCCTCCATTAGAACCAAGTTTTATTTTTCTCAAAGTCATTCCTCAGATAGACTTCTGTTCCTCTTCCATCTGGGCTGGTTGGTCTCCAGGACCAGAGAGTAGATGCAGGACACAGCTGTTATCCCAGCTTCCCCTTCTGCTGTTAATTCTGAACTCCCTTAGCCTGTCTCTTAGGTTTCATTCTCTGTTTCCGAGAATTTGGTTTTGATTTTGATTATGCCCCTTTTGTTGTTGTTGTTTTCTCTTCCTGGATTTATTTTCTTGTTTTCATGGAGTCCTTTTTCTAGTTCATGCCTCAGGCTAAAAAGATGGTAGCATGGCACAGGGGATGATGATGGCAGTCCTTGGATCCTGAGTCATGTTCTCCAGATGGACTGGTCACCTCCATGCCTGGGTCCCAGCTGTCTTCTGGCATTCTCCCTGCATGGGCATCCTATAGAAGCCCTTTACCTCACTCATGTATCTCCCCTTCTTCTTGCCTTCTTGGTTTACTCATTGTAGTGGAAGTAATCCTCTAGGAGTTTCCAGAGAAAGAGTTCATGAAAGATTATTTCTTAAGATGTTAAAAATGTCATTATTCTACAAATATATTTAATTGGCATTTTTGGTTAAATGGAATTTTAAGTATGAAATAATCTTTTTCAGTTTTGAAAACAGAGCTCCATTTTCTTCATGCTTTCAGCTTTGCTTTGAGAAAGCTGAAGCCATTTGGGTTTCTGTTTTATTTCATTGCTTTCCTCCCTCTTCTCTCTGAAAACTCATTTTTCCTCTGTATTCTGAAATTATAAACTATTTACGTTGGTGTGGGTGTATCTTCATCCTTAATTTTGTGCCCTTAGAGATCCTTTTCATTATGAAAATTCAGGTTCTTCAGTTCTAGAGACTGACTATAATTTTTTATTGGTAATCTCTATTCCAGATCCTCAATTTTCCCCTCCAGAGTGCCCATGATTCAAATGTCCTGAAACTGTTTCCTTGTTTCTATTTTTTTAAATTTCTCTTATATTTCTCCACAACTCTATGTTTTTGCTTTACTTTCTGAGAGATATCTCCAACTTTATCTTCCAAATCATCCAGTTGGGTTTTCATTTTCCAGTGTATTTTCAATTCCTTCATCTGTGTGTGTGTGTGTGTGTGTGTGTGTGTGTGTGTGTGTGTGTCTTCAAATTCCTCCAGTTTGCTTTTTGTCCCCCCCCCTTTCATTCTATTTTTTGGTCTCATCTGTTGGAGGCTTTCTTCAGTGTCTCAGGTATCAGTGGATTATGGTCTGCCCACAGTTAATAGCAGGCAACTAAAAATCTGATCGGGATCTCTGACGGTATATGTAATTTAAGCTTCACTTTAGGACGGTCCAGGTGGGCTCTTTATTGGGGAGCCCTTGATGTTGGTGAGGTTGACTGTTACATCAGTGACCTCCAATGAATGATGGCTCCTGGAATTCGTGAATGTCCACAGTGACTCAGAGCTGGGCTTATGACTGATTTCTTCGATAGAACATGGCAGAAGAGAAACAGTGCCAGTGCTCGGCCCTTTCTGGGCTTCCGTCTTCAACGGCTCCCTCTTGAAACACTACTTGGAAACTCCATGATGGGAGGAAGCCCAGGCAGCCACATGGAGAGACCCACAGGGAGGGGAACAGATTCCTCTTGCCGACAGCTCCCAGTTGAGCTCCCAGTTGAGACTTCACATGCTTCCAATTCATCCTTGTACCCTAGCCAATGGCAGAAGCACAATTTCACAGAATTGTGAGAAATAATAAGCTGTTACTTTAAGCCACCAATTTTTCAGTGGTTTGCTATGCAGAACATGATCAGATCTTTTTAAATTTGGGCTTGTGCAATTTCCAGGAAGGAGTCTTCCAAACCCCTATCTGGATGTCAACATCCGTCAGCCTGCATTCTGAGCCCTAACTGGAAAAAGGCCCAGAGGGTTTCAGCATTCAGTATGCAAACAGTTACCCTCGTCCTGTATTTCAGATGGTACCCACGTTCTCGAATCTTCCCCTCAATCCTGATGAGATTCCATCTTACCAAAAAACAGAGATCCACTCTTCTGCCAGGGAGGAGGGTGGACTGACTGTCACTCATCCCCGTGGCATGAGAGAGCAGACCTAGATTTCTAATTTTCAAAAGTATTTTACTCAAGAAAATACATTTTAGCTCCCCCCTCACCCATTTCCCCTAATTCTGAAAGTTCCTGGAATTGCCAGAACCTAAGCCTTTTAGAGGTTTTACAGTATTAATTGAGTTGCTTTCTAGCTGTATTGCTGGCTGCGGATTTGCCTTTCTCTGGTGTAATAAGCCCATCATCTGCTTTTCAGGTTCCAAAACCCCGTTAATGTTACTTTGCTTCTGTTTTCCCTGCACTTTTGGATTTAAATCCTCAGGAAAATACACGTTTCTGGTAGTTTTAATGGTGCTTTTGGAGAAGTAGAAAGGAGAAATTAGGTGTGTATGTTCAATCTGTCATCCTAGCAAGGAATTCCTGATTATTATTATTTTGTAACTCTTTGTTTTTTGCTTTCATTTTGGAATAATTATAGATGCATGGGAAGTTGCAAAACAATGTACAGGGAGGTCTCGTGTGCCCTTTACCCAGTTACCCTCAATGGTAACCCCTCACATAGCTAGTAAAATGGCAAAATCAGGGATTTGATATGGGCATAGTCCAAAGAGATTTTTTAGTTTCAGTATGGCATGCTCTTGTGTGTGTGTGTGTGTGTGTGTGTGTGTGTGATATTCTATGCGATTTTATCCTATACAATGCAGAACTGCTCCAGAACCAAAAGATTCCCTGAGCTACCCCTTTATGGCTACCCCGACCCACCCCCAACCCTAACCCCTGGCAATCACTAATGCATTCTCCATTTCCATCATTCTATTACTTTTTAAAAATGCCATTTAAACAAAATCATGCTATACGTAACCATTTAGGGAGACTGGATTTTTTTTTTTTTTTTAAACTCAGCATGATTCCCTGGAGATCCTGATTGTGTTTTGGAAGCCTGGAATCCTCACTAAGCTGTAGGTTCCATGAGATAGGGACTGTGTCTGGCTTATACATAGTAGGAACTCAATCAAAATTGTTCTAAGTGACTGAATAAAGCTCTGGTTCCTTTTCCTCTTTATTAAGGATAATTTTGGCTCCAAGTATGAGAAAAATAACTTAAAAAGGCTTAAATAACCCAGGAATGTTTTGTCTTACATATCAAGGAGTCTAGAGGGAGAATCATTCTAGCTGATGTCAACATTATTATCAAGTACTGGGGCTCTTCCTGAGCTCTTTTCCCCAGTGGTCCCAGGATGCTCACCACAATTCTAAATGTTACAATGCAGATGCTACAATATTCGATGAGATGTTACAGGAATATCAACAAGAAAATGGAGGTATTTGCAACGGGATAGCAAAAAGATCATTTCCACCTCTGACTACTCTGATTATAATCTAGAGGTTTTGAAAATATATCCACACCCCCCACCATGTTCATAGCAATATTATTTACAATAGCCAAGACATGGAAATAACCTAAGTGTCCATTAATAGATAAATGGATAAAGGTGTGTGTTCATGTTGATTTCAGCCATAAAAAAATGAGGATATCATGCCATTTGCGACAACACGGATGGATCTTAAAGACATTATCTTAAGTGAAGTAAGTCAGAGAAAGACAAATACTGTATGAACTCTTTTATATGTGGAATAAAAAAAAAAAGTCTCAGAGAAAAAGAGATCAGATTTGTGGTTACCAGAGGCAGGGGGACAGGGAATTGGAGAAAATGTACAAATTTTCAGTTATAAGATAAATAAGTACTAGGAAGGTTCAGGGTGTAATGTACAACATGATGACTTTAGTTAATACTGCTTTATGATCTATAGGGAAGCTGTTAAGAGAATAAATCCTAAGAGTTCTCATTAACAGGAAACGGTTTTTTTTTTCTTTTCTTTTTGCTTTCTCTTTTACTGTGTCTGTCGATGGATGCTAACTAAACTTTGTGGTGATCATTTCACAATATATGTAAGTCAAACCGTTATGCTGTATACCTTAAACATATCAACCATATCCCCAAAACACTGTAAAAAATCCAGAAGTTCAGTAGAGCTTTTAACTCCTATAAACTCAAGGTCTGCATTATTTTGAAATTTAAATTGTTCTAAAAAATAAATTCAAAGCTGTGAGATGGCTTATATTAATGATGCAGGGGAAAAAAGAGAAGGCTTTTCACCGTATTAAGGAAATATTATCCTCAGTTTCTCCCTGAACTTTTCAGGACAACTTCCCATTGTCCTTTTTTTTGTTGTTGTTTTTGTTTTTGTTGTTTGTTTGTTTGTTTTAAAAATTTATTTATCTGACATACAGAGATCACAAGTAGGCAGAGAGACTGGCAGAGAGAGGAGGAAGCAGGCTCCCCGCTGAGCAGAGAGCCGATGCGGGGCTCGATCCCAGGACCCTGAGATCATGACCTGAGCTGAAGGCAGAGGCTTTAACCCACTGAGCCACCCAGGCGCCCCCCCCCACCACCACTGTCCTTTTGTTGATGATCATATTCTCTCTTCTCTTCAGATGGCGCTTTTCCACCCAAAAGGACTAACAAGATATACATGAAATGCTGCTCCTGGAGGTTCCACAGAAACATACTCACCAGCGTCAGCAGTCCTGGAAGCTGCTGAGATGGTGGGTGGTTTTGCACTTTTACTTCCTCGATCCGATTTTCTCCATTATGAAAATAACAATCATTAAAAGAGTCTGCTCTGTCCATAATGTTCTTCCCAGACCCTTCATTTCAGTCCAGTTTCATTAATTTGGTGCTTAAATTTATTGCTCTGGAGTCTAATGGGTATTACTCCTGTCAGCATTAAATTTAATTTACTGTGATGGGGCAGAGGGGTGGCTGAAACCAGATTTTAATTCCCAAGCCATTAAAACATGCTGCCCTTGATAAACAAGATCTTTATTTTAGACCAGTACAATGTGTGTGCCAATAGGGCTCCCGCTCTGCAGAATGTGCTTTTGGGATAGCTTTTTCTTTTTTAAAATGAGGTTTAGTCTCTTTCTTCTGCATATATGAATGTTCCAGAAATGTTGAGCTGTTGAAGCATTTTGTTCTATGATTTTTTTTTTTTTTCAGATGATGAAATAGGAAATCTAAGCCCAGCCAGACTACAGAATTCTGCTGTATTCCTGCTGGGACCTTCTCACCAGTGGATTATAGCCAAAGACACAATGTTGACATTTTTTGTAAGGGCAGATACTAGAGACAGCAGGGATTTCTTTACTGTTAAAATGAAAATAGATTTTTTTTTTAATCTTTAAAAATTTCAAAGAATATGTTTTTGTTAAAGTAATATGTGCTTGTCAAGAATGCAATTAGTGGGGAATGTTATATACTATCACCATTTTGTCCTATATCCTTCCAGATCTCTCCCATCTTTTTCCTGTCTACCCTCTATGTATATGTGTGTACGCATACGTTTGCTATACATATAAATGGGTGTGTATATATATGTGTGTGTACATTTGCTGCATATGTATTTACTAAACTCCTATTTCTATGCATAGGACATAACAATTATTTGATAAATGCTCATAGACTTATTGACTTATTCTTTTCATTAATTATATCAGTTAGATGCATAACACTGTATGTAAAACAAAGCAAATAAAAACCACTTCAAATTGACTGGAGATGAGAACATCCATTAGTACAGCTTAAAGGGAGCTCATCTCTTGGATGGACTTACAGGTTGATTTATGGGCAGTTCCATGATGTTTTCAAGGCTCAAGGTTTTCCATGTCCCTCTACTCTGTGGTCACCAGTAGAGGCTGTGTTCTAAGATGAATCTCCCTTGTTCCTGTAGCAGTTAGAGCTCCATGTTTCCTCATTCACGACTGCCATTCTCTGGCTCACTCAAGAACAAGGAAAAACTTTCCTGGAAGTCTATAGTATCTAGATGCTTAAGCCTCTTCTTCCCTACTGTTAGCCAGAATTGATTCCCATGACCATTCCTCACCCTGTCCCTAGCAGAGGGAGGTGACAGTTCCATTGTGTCCATCAGGCCAATCCCTGGCTTGTTGTGAGAAACAGAGCTGGAGGTCTGAGGGATAACAAAATCTCATTTCTAGCAAGGAGAAAAGGGAGAATATACTCACATTTACCACCAGTGAAATTCACTATGGGAATATAGATGTTTATAGTTCTGAATGTTCTGAAGTTTTCCCTTGGATTTACTCATTGACTTCAAGAGGTATTGGAAAGAACTGTTTTCCATTTTATTTTTAGGTGTTTGCTTTTGGGGTTGTTTGGTTTTTTCTTTGTTAACATTTTAAGTGATCTCTACACCCAATAGGAGGCTCAAATATACAACCCCCAAATCAAATCAAGAGTTACATGGTCTACCGACTGAGCCAGCCAGGTACCCCTGTCTTGTTTTTAATGTGGTTTTGGTTTCAAATGTTTGCTTTGTGATAGAGGTTTCTTTTTTGCTGTTTTTTTGTTTTGTTTTGTTTTTTGTGGGTTTTTTTGTTTGTTTGTTTTTTCTTTTCCCCCTTTTGGTAATTTCAAAACTTTGAATTAAAATTGTAGATTTTCCAGTAGCTCTCTTAATACCTAACAACTTTAAAATAACACACCTCAATTTTATTTACTAGTTTAGCAATTTCAACAATATCTGTTGGTAACTTGCCCTGAAAAATATGGACAACATTTTACTTAAAGTGCCTCCTACCTATTTTGACTTCCCTTCTTTGATTTTTGTTAGTATAAAATTTCACATTGTCACATCTGATACCCTTTGCATTCTCTTCTGTAAACCATTTAATATGGATTCTAAAGTCTAATTTCTGTATTTATGTACATTCAGTGATCCTTGCTATTTCTTTTATCGTTCAGGTCCCAAATTTCCAAGTTTCTCATTTTGATTCTCCTTCTCTTTCTTCTGGTTGGCCAGATCTCAAAAGAGATATTTATCCAGTCAATCAAGCTAAGTGCAATTTTCTTCTAAATTCTTAAATTACAGACATTCCATTTCTATGCCATTTTATAAGAATAATAACTCAGTGGGAGATGAAATTCTTGTATTTGCTCTTCTCACAACTCTGAAAATATTATTCTAATGTATTGTTCTATTGAAATATGGCTAAGGAGAAATGTGAAGCCAGTCTGATTTTTTTTCTTTGTTTAGATATTTCTGTTCTAGTTAGATGACAATAGTGTTAATTTTAATATCCAGGAATTATGGTAACTTGATCAGGGTATGTTTTAGTGATTGCCATTCTTTAGCACTTTTTCTCCCTTGGATCACATAGTATTCTTTCAATCTGTGCATTTATGGCTCTATTCATCTTAGGAAAGCTTTCTTGTGTTATATTATTGAATATTTTTTTCTGGTCCACATGTAATGTGTGTAGTGTGTTGTTTTCTCTGTTTGAACAGCAAGCATGGTGGTTATCTATATGTTGAACATATTTTTTGTGCTCTCCAAATACCCCTGCCTCTCTCTAACTGCTATTATTACTACCTACCTTCTATTTTATGTAAGTTTCACAATCCAATTCACCACGTCCCTATGTTTTATCAGTATCTACTCAAACTCCTACATTTTCATGGGGCTGTCATTTACACAAAATATCTCATTTCTGTCTCCTCTGACATTTGGCAGCTCACTCATTCTCTTTTGCATACTTGATGACTTTTCTTCAATCCCTTGTAATTTTTGAAATGCTTGTTTCTTTATGTTCCAGAGTATGAGAGTGGTTATCTAAAATGTCCTTTTATTAATTAGATAACTCTTAAGATACATATTTTCCATTTGTCTTTCATTAATTCTCCTTTTTATTAGGTTAGTTTTGCATATTTGCTTTCTGCATAAGAACAGTTCACCTGTGACCTCTATTTTTCAAAACAGGAGGGAACAAGAGACTTATTTGGAGAACGCAGTCCCTCATTTCTGATTTGTTGTCTTAGAATACTCTGTTCTCCAAACTGCAATACACTCTGTAGTGTGAGTCCGCTCCGTCCCAGGGTCAGAGTTCCCTCTTTTATGGGGTATCATATCAGTCAGAAAGAGTATTAGCTTGAATCAGTAAATTTCTAGAGCTCATAGGAATTTTTAATGATAAACTACCCAGTTAGCTCTGCTCGATTACCACTGTTCAGGAATGAGCAATAGTACTGCTATTTCCCCATCTCTTCTCTACCAAATCTAGATCTGATAAAACAAGGGTGTCACTCTGCACACCCCTCTTTTCTCCTGGTCTCTTCCACCAATCTGAAATGTGGATTTTTGTATTCCCTGTAAATGATAGTGACCTTAGTCTCTGGAGTCAGACTGTCTCAGTTGAATCCTAACTTCCCCTAGGTCTCTCAGGCAAGTTGACTTGCCCCCCTATGATTCATATACATTACCTCCCCCATAAAACGGGGATACTAATAGTATCTACCTTATAAAGTATAAGATGATTAAATAAACCAGTGAACTTAAAACACTTAGAATGGTAGCTGGCACACATCAGGCATTCACAGGCTCCTTGAACCCCTTCATCATTACAAGACGCTTATTCATCTGCCCTCCCAGGATAGTTTAACTTTCAGAGAGATATACATCTTATCTGAAATCTGGAGAGGTATGAATACACTGGATGTCTTCTTGATTTGAGAGAAAAGTCATTGTATTGCAAGTACTTTAAATAATTTGGGGACATAAGTTTCAGTTGCTTCTTGTTGTTGCTGTTGATGATGTTTTATTCCCTATCCTGTGTGTTCATCATTTATTTAATGTAGTTTCAAGACCCAGTGAAATGAATAGGTTGTTTCTGCCCTTTAGGGGAATCTTATTTTATTTTTTTATTCTTATTCTAGAAATCTACATGTACCATGTTTTAAAAAAATTAAAGAAATAAAAACACATCACTACAAGTCTCACCAATCAGAATTAGTTCCATCAACAGTTGGCTGAACATCTTTTCAGGCACTTAACGTGCACACACATGCCGTGCACGCATGCGCGTGCACACACACACACACACACACACACACTCTCATGCTATTAATCTGAATACTCTTCTGCATCTCTTTTCCTTCCACAATGTTATGAACGTCTTTTCATGTCAAGAAATAGATAACTTTAAGTGGATGCATATAATTCCAATGGGTAAAAATAATTTATTCTCTTGATAGACATTCAGTCTGCTTCCAGATTTTATGCGACCTTTTCTTCCTATGGCAAATAATGTTTTAATGAGCATACTTGTCCAGTGATATCTTTAATGCTACCATCCCAACTGTAGAATGAGACAGCAGGTCTGTGCCTTGCTCCATTTAGCCTGCTCTTTGAAAGTGCACCTTTTGGCCAAGAGGCTGATAGCTCTCTCTTTTTCTCTAAGAGATAAGTCATATGCTTTAAAAAAAAAAATGCTATATCAGCCGCCACAAAGATGGCCTGACTCAAGCCTAGAATGAAACGTGTTTTCTCTTTGCAGGAGAACTCTGAAGTATTAAAAGGATCGATGTAGGGTGCTAAAAGAACAATTACAGTCTCTGATTTTTTTCCCTAAACTGGCATCTCTACCCGAGGAAGCTCTAAATATGAAATCCACTTGTTCGGCTAAAGCCTTACTTTGTTCAGTAAAATCCAAGCTTGAGGGCTGTCAAGAATCATGAGTCTCATCACTTGTCAAAAGCCCAGGGAAAAGACAGGGCTATTGAAATCAGCTGGAAAGGAGAGAAAGGAAACTCTCAGAGGTACAGAAACCAAAACTCAAAAAAAGTTATAAACTCTGCTGCTGCTTCTTTTTTTTTTTTTTTTTGTATTTATCCAAATTTCTATTTCTGGATCTTTTGGGAAATTAATGTGCGAGCCTGCGGTGTCTGTGTTAATGACTCTAGCTCTATAGCAGTGAATCATCTCATATGGTTCCTTCTAGCATGTAAATTCCTTTTATACAGTGGATATTCCTTTAGATACAAATTCTGGTAATATTTTTTATGGGGTTGCTCTTTCCTTGTATTTTTTTTTTCCATGCAGAAATATTCCTTTTCCATGTAGATATTTATCAGGCAGATCGTGCCTACGTTGCAGAGAGAGATTACTCTGCTACCATTTTTCTGCATGGTAAATTGATAGCTGTGAAAGAGTAACCGTGGGTATAAAATGTTCCAGGAAAAGTCCTAAGACAAAGAGAGGAGGGTATATATCAACTCGCATCACGTGTCTTTGCTGTTAATGGACATTATTCACTCTTCGAAAAGCATTTTGGCTGAACCCAGCACCACTTTCAGATGTCTCTTTTTCCATTGGAAAATTTTTTCTTTACCAAAGGAAAAAAAAAAAAAGTTAAACCATCCAAATAAAGTAAAAGCAGATTTATTCAGACTTCTCTTATAACCAGTTTTACTATAATACTTGTTGTGAAAATATAAATTTGTTCCAAGGTGATTGATATACAAAGGAATAATTTAAGTATACTGCCAATGTCACATTTGCTATTTGTAGTTTTATCAGGAAGAAACTTCAGTGAACACAGAAAACCACATGCAGTTGAACCCAGTCAAGGAGAAATACATAAAATGTGGCACAGCCGCACACAGACACATAGATTTCAAAGATCTGTGGCTGCTTCAACTCATGGCTAGAAGACTCAACTATCCACATCTGCTGTACAGCTTTCCCTCTAATTTCAGATAACCCTCCTTCCACCTGATAGGATGCAGCGAGAGAAATAAGCATCATTTCTGTATTACTCCTCAAAGATGTATGAAATGAATCTAATTGGAAATACCGAACAAACCCAAATTAAGGGACATTCTCCAAAATAATTGACCTGTAATCTTTGAAAGGAGAGAGTGAGAAGCTCTTCCAGACTGGAGACTAAAGAGACATGAGAACTGAATGAAATGCCTGATCCCGAGCAGGCTCCTTTTGCCATATAAAACATTATGGGGATACTTGAATAGGGAATGAAGATTGGTATAGTACTATGACAATGTCAGTGTCCTGATTTTAGTAGCTGGATAGAGTTTTTGTAGGTGAATGACCTTGTTTGTACAAAACATATGCCAAAGTATTTAATAATGATTGGATTAGGTTGATAACCTAGTCTGTATTTATTTAGGGAAAAATAAAGTTCTTTGTACTGTACTTCCATGTTTTCTGTGTATTTATAGTTATTTAAAAATTTTTTTAAAGATTTTTTTAAAAAATTAATTTATTTGACAGACAGAGAGAGGGATCACAAGTAGGCAGAGAGGCAGACAGAGAGAGAGAAAGAGGGAAGCAGGTCCCTGCTGAGCAGAGAGCCCGATGCAGGGCTCAATCCCAAGACCCTGAGATCATGACCTAAGCCGAAGGCAGAGGCTTAACCCACTGAGCCACCCAGGCACCCCCTCCTTTTAAAAAAGATTTAAAAAAATCTGTATTTAAAATTTATTTAAGTCAATAACTTTTTAATAAGTAAAATAAAAAGATAGAGGCTTATGATATGTCACAAGCTGCTTGTAATTTTAGATGTCAACTTCACTAAGTCATGGTACCCAGATATTTGATCAAATATTATTCTAGATGTTTTTGTGAAGGTATTTTGTAGATGAGATGTTTAGATGAGATTATATTTAAGTACGAAGACTGAGTAAAGCAGATTACCCTCCATAATGTGGATGAGGTTAGCTTCATTAGAGGCCTCCAGACTTGAGCTACACTTCTCTGGGCCAAATTGTGTGAGCTGGTTCCTTAAAATCAATCAATGTCTCTTTGTAGATACATAAATAGATAGATAATCCATGTCTACAATGTCAACAGAAAGATAGATAGATAGATGGTAGAAAACCATAGAATATATGTGGAGATACATGGATATAGGAATGTATATATCCATCCTACTGGTCCTATTTCTTTGGAGAACTCTAATATACTGTTCTTCTTTTCCCAACTAGTGTTATTGTGTGAGAATTTAGGTTCCACATTGAATGAAACTTTCCATGTGAATTACATCATTTAAAAAATACTGACTCAAGTTTTTAAAAAATATTGTGAGATCCGGAGAGAGAGGAGGAAGCAGGCTCCTTGCTGAGCAGAGAGCCCGATGTGGGGCTCGATCCCAGGACCCTGAGATCATGACTCGAGCTGAAGGCAGAGGCTTTAACCCACTGAGCCACCCATGCACCCCTTGTGAGATCTAAACCAGGCACATCTCTGTGCCGGATCCAGCCCTCGGGATGCCAGTTTGTAGCCTCTGCTCTGTGGACATCACAATGAGCTTTGCCAGCCTTGGTGCCATCATAGTGAGAGGGCTGGAGAGGAAAGCCAGTTGGCCAGTGCTCAAGAACTACACAATTGCTTCAACCTGAGCAGCTCTGTCTGGACGTTTTCTAAATTAATTTTCTACATAAGGTTTCCTTGGGCAGAAGGGTTTCAGTGCTAAATGTTTAAGAGGTTAAAAACTACTACTCTTAAGAACCAGCATCAGATCCTTTTAATATGGCAAAACATCACCACAGAGATGCTCTCAATCATTCTCTTGCTCAGCACCCAATCCATAAGCACCATTTCCATTCAGTCACCATGAAATGTGATGGTCCCATGGCAGGATTAGCTTCTGCCACAGCCTGTTCAAAGCCTTAGGAACCTCCTTTCCCTGGGAAGACTGGAGTTTATTTGTATGTATGCAGATCAAATGTAAAACAAAATCTGAGTATTTACTGGGAACCTCAAAAGTATAGTGAGGTCTGAGATATCTCTTCTCTCCATCTCCTTTTCTTTCAGTTCCTTCTCCACAGCTCCCTAATCCTGTGCCTCACAAGCTCCTGCTTGGATTCCTTCCATGTTGTTACCATGTATGGAGGGGCAATAAACAACACTCTAGACAATCAGGGTCCAAGAAGTCTACTCGGTTATAAAGGAGGCCTTGAAGTCATGATCTGAAGAAAGTGAGTATGACATAAACTCCTCCAAATCCTAAAGGGATCAGCACTGGGACATCACATCAAGACAACACTCCAGAGATCAAGGCAGCATCACAAATTTAAAAGCCAAGCATCCTGATTCATGCATCTCATGAACGATTTGCTCATATGTGTTGGTTCATCAGAAAACATAGTAAGAACATGGAATAGAGAATTTAGCAGTCAGTGGGAAGTTAAGCTGGACAGTAGAACCCCAACCCAGTGTTTTGAATGGTATGATGGGAAGCCCAATTCTAGAATAAAAGTAGAGATCTACTCCAGAGAAAGAGTAGTGTATGGCTGTAGAGGGATGAAGATCCCATCTATAGGAGTGAACTAACCCAGGAGGTAGGGAGGGCTACAGCACAAGGACCAAGACTGACTTACTCAGTATTGGAGTCTGGGTCAGGTTGGCAAAAGTAGACTCAGGTTGGCAAAAGTAGACTCAGGTAAAACAAGGATATGGCAAGGCACGTGGGAGCCCATAGATATGGCTCAGCCTTTACATCCAAGGATTGGGCGCTATGACTTTATCCGAGCCCCCAGCCAACAGCTCAGTCTGTAGCCACTAAGGTAGGGTTGATTCTACTACTCAGCAGCAAATTCTAATAAAGCAACAAAAGGCAGAAAACAAACCAGGAGCTGAAAGTAGCCTCTGATGGCCACTCTTCCCTAGAGCACAGTTACACACCTTTCTTTAGAGTATATCTCATTTCCCTGGAAAAAACGGTAAGCCCTTTAGACAAGGACAGATCTACCTTTTTACATCACATGTGCTTGTCACAGTGATACCCAATTTTGATTCCCTCCCAAGCGCTGTCATGAGCCCGTTATATTTTCCTACTTAAAGACACGTAATGGTTCTTATCAGGGCATAAAACCATCACAGTACACAAAAACTTTACAACCTGCCTCCCATCCAACTTCCCAAACTCCCCTTTTATCTCACATGCAAGCCATGCCAACCACTCAAAGTTCCTCATGTGCATCAAGCCAGAAATAGGTATTGAATTTTACTCTGAAAACGTATATCCAAGAAATAACTCCTTTCCTTGTTCTCTTTGAATCAAATGACATCTGACGTTGCACCCATTTTACCCAGTTGAAGGTAAATTCAATCTTAGTCATACTGGGGCTGTCTCTCCCCCCCAACCCCATCCCCTCCCCTAGGGCTCCTTAAAGTTTTATATTGAGCAGAATATTCAGAAGAGCTCCTCTGTGGTAATCATGCTCACTGATGACATGCTTGCTGTCCAAGCCCAGGGGGTCTGCAGACCTCGGCTTCCTCTTCTCTCCCTTCCTCCCAACACCCCAGCTCTGCATCCCCACTTCTCACAGCATCCCTCCCACTGGACAGGCGTTGCTTTCAGATAACACCTTTCAGCCCCAAAAGCAAAATGCTCCTGATTTATTTATTCATTTGTTTATTTGTTTGGCTGTCTTCTTAAAAATGGAAAGGAAGTGTTGTTGGAGTGGGGAACAACAACAAACACTACAAATCAATCCTTTAATAAACTATGCTTTTTTCACTTCCAGTGTTCTCTCTACCTAGGCAAAACTGTCCCTCCTTCCAAGACCAGCTCAAATGTCATCTCCTCAGTGAAATCTTCCTCTTTTTTTCCCCTACCTGAATTTATAGCTCCCTCTTCTGGTCTCTGACACTTTACACCCATCTTTTCTGTATCACTCATTCACCTGCACTGTGTTTTTTTATTAATCACATGTCTGTCCTGTCTCACATATTGTGAATTTCTCAAGGGTAAGAAATATACACTATTTTTGTATAATGTTAGGAAGTGAAGAATACTCAATAAATGCTAGATGGGATGAATGAATGGACTTAAAAATAAGTTTTTCCCTGGTGATTCACAGATCTGAAACCCTGGGGCTAATAATACATTATATGTTAATTAAAAAAATGTTAAAAAAAAAGTTTTTCAATACTTATTTGATTGACTCTGTGTGTGTGTGTGTGTGTGTGTGTGTGTGTGTGTGTGTGTGTTTGGGGCGACTGTAGACAACATCTAAGTAAATAAGTCCAAATCTATTTTTCCTGTCCATCAGGGTTAGATGAGGACTGCTCTCTAAGAGACAGCCAAGGGACACTTTCAAGGACCAGTCCTAACCCAGCAGCAAACTGCTTCCTCCAAAAAGGCAGAACTGAGTCCAGGTGGCAAAGACTTTCCCTTTCCTAGGGAAAACATTTTCTTTAATGCTTTCAACTAAGAGACTACCTTCAACTGGATTCCTCAAGTCAGACCCCGAGATAAAGATTTGTGAGCAAGTGGTTTTATTAAGTAAATTTGAGGAAAACTCCGTAAGAGAGAGGGGAAAGCAAAAAAAAAAAAAAAAAAAAAAGGCAAAGGGAAGAGATCCAGCAAGAGTGCAAGTTCAGACGTGTTTCCAGAACTTGCACACAGGCTGACCAGCCCTGGAAATGGGGGTGGGGAGACCAACTCTCAGGTACTTTCCGCTTTTTGTACCTGAGGCACAAGTGGGTCCAGTGGCTTGAAAGTGGCCTCCAAAGAGGGGCCACGGTCTCAAGCCATTGAAGGAAACTCTCACCGAAGCCCAGAAAGGGGCTGGAAACACCAAAAGGGAGCTGATTTGGAACATGGGGAGTGTCCATTCAGACAGCACCACTGCCTCTGGGCAGCAGGGCTGAATTTTCTCACAGGGCCTCTGGGAGAGGGTATATGGAAGCAATTATTCCAAATCAGCAAACATCCTCAGCTCACAACAGGCTTGTGCCAGTGTCATCCAAACATCATCATCAAATGTCCCAAAGTGACTTGTTCTCAGACCTCAGGATTTTGCACAAAGCTAGAATGGCATATTGCTTAACACATGCACTTGGGATTGGAGAGATGGAAATTAAATCCAGAAAAAATACCCTTCAATAGCTTAGTGTTTTCTGTTTACTCATACTTTAATAGGAATAATAATCTCTGTCATATAGAACTATCATAAGGATTAAATGCAGGTAACAAGAACTTATATAAAATAGTAAAATCTAGGTACTTAACTTATGACTTACCAATGTTGTTGTTTTCTTCCTGTTTTGTTCTGCCTTGTTCTCCAGTGCCCAGAGCTGTGATCAGCAGGCTCTTGCTTAACAAATGAGTAAATGAGCAAGTGAATGAATTTGTTATGTTATAGCCACTCATTTATTCTCCTAATAATTAACATAAGTATAAAGGATTATGGGAAATTCAAACTTTAATCAAACAGCCCACATCCGTGAGCCCACATCCTAGTCTAATCAAGATGATGAAATGGTAACAGCTATTACCTGTAGAACAATTAGGCATGCAATCAGGTTAAAAAAGTGTTCAGTGTCTTAAAAAAGTGTTATAGAGGCAGAGGAAGATAGGAGAGAACCATAGAGGTTGGGGATGAGAGATGGCTTAATAAAGTGAGGGGCATGTTAGCTGAGATTTGAAGAAGGTGTTGCACTGCCTCCAATATTTGACAATATTTGAATTGCTTCTCTATACTAGCAGTGCAAAAATAGACACAACCCCAGCTCTCATGGAACTCACATTCCAAAGACAGGAACAATGACAAGAAGTTGTTAAAGCAATCAATAAGTAAGAATATAAGGGAGCAGTGATGACTGCTATGGAGAAAAATAAAACAGGGAAAGGGAAATGGAGGAGAGGGGGTGTTTCTGACACATCAACTGGACAAGGATAGAGCCAGTCTTACACATAACTGGGAGAAGAGCATTTCAACCAGAAAAGAGCAACAGTAAAGACCCTGGGGTTTGGAGATGGACAAAGACACTGGCAGGGGGTGGGGGAGGGGCACTGGTAAGAGATGAGGTCAGAGAAGTTATGGGGAGATCATGAGCTTGAAGCAATGGAGAAAGGATATTTTAAGGCAAAAGGTCACCTGGCTAAAGTACAGGGCATGACCTGGAACACCAAGCTAATAACTGATTCCACCAAGGGCAACAGGCCCATCTCAGGCCACGTTAAATCTCTTACACAGATAAAGACTTAGCTAGGAGGGTCTGTATTCCCTTTGCTCATTGCAGAGCTCTGACCAGCTGCTCCCTCCTAAATCTTTCCTGACACCCTGTGTCTTCAAGAAGACTAACATCCTTGGCCTTGCGAGCTAAGTAGATGGGGGATATTGAAAAGAGAAATGGTCTGCTAAGGGAGTTTCATTGACAGTGTTGCCTTTGACTTCACCATCTTAATGCTAAATAAGATCTGCATTTTCAGAGAAAGAGAGTTGGCAGAGAGCATAGTGGCCCAAGTTGTGTTTGGCGATGTGGTTATTTATCATCCTTTAGCTTTCATCTGCTGACGTGTGTGACAGCTAAATGGTAGTTTTGACAGGGTCCCTGTGATGCTGAGGAATGACTTAAAAGCAATGAGGGGACCATGGGCTTGGTTATTAGGTTAGACTTATTGCCAGCATATGGTATTCAGAGGTACCTCAGTCCCTTTATGACAGCTGGAAGAATTCTGTGGCAGGATGGCCTGGACTTTACTGGTACAAATGAATGATACTAACCATGCCAGGGGTTTCTGAATTATGGAGATGGACTGGCTGGCAAACAGGAGGTCTGCAATTACTTTCCACACAGCCTTATTTTGGGAAACATGGGTACAATTCCTCCAGATTTAGTTTCAGGGGAATATGTCCTCTTGTTCATGAAAAGGAAGATCTGATAAGAGAAAAAAATGCACACCGTCTACCTTCTCTACATCTAATCCTGTTATCAAATCAGAGACCCAGCAGTAAAATAAGGTTATGAAAAGTCTCTAGACATCTAGCCCCAGAATTTAGTAAAGGAAAAGTTATCTTTATCAGTACCAAGTTATTTTGGCATAGGGCTTTGTCATCTACAAAGTGTGTGTTGTGTTGTGTGTGTGTGTGTGTGTGTGTGTGTGTGTGTGTATTTAAAATTATCTGTTGTTCATCTGATCATAAAAATTCAGCAATTCACATACATTACTATTCTTAAGGTAGAAAACAAACAAACAAACAAACCAGCAAACAAAAACAAAACCCGGGGTCCAATAATGCTATGTGACTTCCCAGAAGGTGAAGATTGACAAAACCAAATACTCTTTTCTTACTCTTTTGCATACAGTTTACCTGATGTGTTTTAATTCAATACTGAACACAGAATATAATAGAATGTCCAATATTAGCCTTCCATGCTTGTATGTACACATTGTTGAAAAAAATTAAAGAAGACACAAACAAATAGAATAACATCCATGTTCATGGGTTGGAAGAATTAATATTGTTAAAATGTTCATATTACCCAAAGAAATCCAAGATTTAATGCAATACCTATTAAAATTTCAATGGCATTTTCTACAGAAATGGAAAAAAAAAAACCCTTAAACTTCATATGGACTCACATGACCTCACATAGCCAAAGCTTAGCAAATCTTAGCAAGAACAAAGCTGGAGGCATCACGTTTCCTGACTTCAAAATATGTTATAAATCTATAGTATTAATCAAAATAGCATGGTGTTGACATAAAAACAGGCTTATAGATCAATGGAACAGAAAAGCTATCCCAGAAATAAAACAAAAGTGTGAACAGAGAGCAATTAAAAACAATCACACAGGTATTGATAAAATGATAGACAAACGAATGGGAGAAAATTCTGAATCTAGACACAGACCCACTCAAATAAATTCACCTGATGGCAAAGATACCACTACAAATCACTGGGGGGAACGGTGGTATTTTTAATAAGTAGCAATAAAATGATTTTGATCCTCACCTTAATTTTTATTTTTCCAGCTTTATTGAGATATAATTAACACATAGCATTATATAAATTTAAAGTGTTCAATGTGATTATATGATAAATACATTGGGAATGATTACTATAATAAGGTAAATTAAGACACTCATCATCTCACATAGTGACGTTTTTTTTTTTTTTTTTTTTTGGCGAGAACTTTTAAGATTTACTCTTTTAGCAACTTTCAAGTTTATGAGACAGTACTGTTATACCATGCTCACAGTACTGTTAGTTTTAGTATTTACCATGCTGTAAATTAAATCCCCAGGACATATTCAACTCATAACTGGAAGTTTGTACCCTTTGACCAACTCCACTTACATCCTCCACCTTCTCATCCTGGCAATCACCAATTGACTCTTCCATGAGTTCATATATAAGTGAGATTACATAACATTTATAATTTCTGGCTATTTCACATAACATAATACCCTCAAGTTATTGCAAATGGCTGGAGAGGGCCACAGGCTATGTCCCAAAATTGAATAAGGGCACAAGCTGGGCTTTGTGATCGGGTACACCTTTGGCTGTGCTAAGCCCTTGGATGAGGCTGCTGGCTGGGCTTTCTGGTTGGGTGGGGCAACAGGCTATGTTCCCTTATTGGGCAGGGTCTCTAGATGGGCTGCCTTCCTAGGGGAAGCCACAGGCTCCATTGAGTAAGCGGACAGGATTGTATGCTGGACTCTGCTGCTTGTTTTCAGTCTATGGCTGGGTGGTGACATGGGCTGGGCTCCATGGGTGCTCAGGGTCACTGTTCAGACTCCCTGGCTATGAGGACCAGAGGCTGTTTCAACCGTTAGGCCAGGCTGCTGACTTGACTGCCTGCCTCAATGGGCTGGAGGATGTGGTCCACAGTTAGTGGATGTCTGTGGCCATGTTTCCTGGAAGGGTAACACCAGAGGTCATGCTCCATAGTTGGGCAAGCTACAGATTTGGTCCCCTGTCAAGGCAGGACCTTAGGATATACTCTACAGCTGGTGATGACAGGCTAGGTTTCAGAATCAGGGTGATTTTCCAGCTGAGCTCCTGGCCAGATGGGACACTGGTTCTGCTCCACAGATGGACAGAGGGCCTAGCTGGGGATCTGGGCTGTAAGCCCCATCCTCATTCTCAGTATCTATCTGATCCCCAGTGTTTTGAATCCACAGTTGATGTGAAGTATCCCCCAAGGCTGGGGTACTCATTTTCCCACCAGAAAAACTATCAACCAGGGGAGCCACCAGGTTGATGCATGACCCAGCCTCAGGAGGGGCAACATGGTCAAATTGTAGCTGCAGTCTGACTTAGTCTCCGCTATCCACAGGGGAGCTTCAGCCTCATCCCCTGGGTTCTGGGATTTTCACAATGGGGTTTTGTCCATGGATAGCTACTATGTGTTTTTTTTTTTTTAAGATTTTATTTATTTATTGTCAGACAGAGAGAGAGAAAGAGCACAATCAGGGGAGCAGCAGGCAGAGGGAGAAGCAGGCTCCCTGCTGAGCAGGGAGCTCGATTTGGGACTCTGATCCCAGGACCTTGGGATCATGACCTGAGCTGAAGGCAGATACTTAACCAACTGAGCCACCCAGGCATCCCTCATGCAAACACCATACTATTTTGACTGGTACTATAACTTCATAACATAGTTTGAAATCATTGATGTCTCCAACTTTACTCTGTGAAGGGGACTGACCATCCTATGTTGCCATCTTGATGATACCACTCCCTTACCTTAATTTAAACCGAACTCAAAACATCTTTAAAAAAGAACAGAGTTGAGGAGAGGAGTCAAGATGGCGGAGAAGTAGCAGGCTGAGACTACTTCAGGTAGCGGGAGATCAGCTAGATAGCTTATCTAAAGATTGCAAACACCTACAAATCCAACGGGAGATCAATGAGAAGAAGAACAGCAATTCTAGAAACAGAAAATCAACCACTTTCTGCAAGGTAGGACTGGCGGAGAAGTGAATCCAAAACGACAGGAAGATAGACCGCGGGGGGAGGGGCCGGCTCCTGGCAAGCGGCGGAGCAACGGAGCACAAAATCGGGACTTTTAAAAGTCTGTTCCGCTGAGGGACATCGCTCCAGAGGCTTAACCGGGGTGAAGCCCACGTGGGGTCAGCGTGGCCTCAGGTCCCGCAGGGTCACAGAAGGATCGGGGGTGTCTGGGTGTCGCAGAACTTACAGGTATTAGAACGGGGAAGCCGGCTACAGAGACAGAGCCAAGGAGTGAGCTCACAGCTCGGGGTTACCTTGAACCGGTCGCAGGCTCGGTCAGCTCGGAGCGCGGCCGGAGGCAGGGTGACGGGAGTAATTGGGCTCTGTTCTCTGAGAGCGCACTGAGGAGTGGGGCCCCGGGCTCTCGGCTCCTCCGGGCCGGAGACTAGGAGGCCGCCATCTTCCTGTCCTCCAGAACTCTACGGAAAGTGCTCAGGGAACAAAAGCTCCCGAAAGCAAACCCGAGCAGATTACTCAGACCAGCCCTGGTAAGGGCGGTGCAAGTCCGCCTGGGGCAAAGACACTTGAGAATCACTACAACAGGCCCCTCCCCCAGAAGAGCAACAAGAAACCCAGCCAGGACCAAGTTCACCTACCAAGGAGTGCAGTTTCAATACCAAGGAGAGCAGCGGAATTCCAGAGGAGGAGAAAGCAAAGCCGGAGCTCATGGCTTTTCCCCCATGATTCTTTAGCCTTGCAGTTAATTTTTTTTTCTTTTTCAATTTTTTTCTCTTCTTCTGCTAAATTTTTTAAACTTTTACCCTTTTCTTTTTTAACGTTTTTTTTAACTAGTTTAGCTAATATATTTTTTCCTTTTTATATTTTTTCTTTATTCATTTTCTTCTTTTAATTGTTTCATTTTTTTTTTTTCTTTCTGAACCTCTTTTTATCCCCTTTCTCCCCCCTCACGATTTGGGATCTCTTCTGATTTGGTTAAAGCATATTTTCCTGGGGTTGTTGCCACCCTTCTAGTATTTTACTTGCTCCTTCATATACTCTTATCTGGACAAAATGACAAGGCAGAAAAATTCACCACAAAAAAAAAGAACAAGAGGCAGGACCAAAGGCTAGGGACCTAATCAATACAGACATTGGTAATATGTCAGATCTAGAGTTCAGAATGACAATTCTCAAGGTTTTAGCTGGGCTAGAAAAAGGCATGGAAGATATTAGAGAAACCCTCTCGGGAGATATAAAAGCCCTTTCTGGAGAAATAAAAGAACTAAAATCTAACCAGGTTGAAATCAAAAAAGCTATTAATGAGGTGCAATAAAAAATGGAGGCTCTCGGGACGCCTGGGTGGCTCAGTTGGTTAAGCAGCTGCCTTCGGCTCAGGTCATGATCCCAGCGTCCTGGGATCGAGTCCCACATCGGGCTCCTTGCTCATCAGGGAGCCTGCTTCTCCCTCTGCCTCTGCCTGCCATTCTGTCTGCCTGTGCTTGCTCTCTCTCCCTCTCTCTCTCTCTGACAAATAAATAAATAAAATCTTAAAAAAAAAATGGAGGCTCTCACTGCTAGGATAAATGAGGCAGAAGAAAGAATTAGTGATATAGAAGACCAAATGACAGAGAATAAAGAAGCTGAGCAAAAGAGGGACAAACAGCTACTGGACCACGAGGGGACAATTCGAGAGATAAGTGACACCATAAGACAAAACAACATTAGATTAATTGGGATTCCAGAAGAAGAGGAAACAGAGAGGGGAGCAGAAGGTATATTGGAGAGAATTATTGGAGAGAATTTCCCCAATATGGCAATGGGAACAAGCATCAAATCCAGGAGGTTCAGAGAACCCCCCTCAAAATCAATAAGAATAGGTCCACACCCCGTCACCTAATAGTAAAATTTACAAGTCTTAGTGACAAAGAGAAAATCCTGAAAGCAGCCCAGGAAAAGAAGGCTGTAACATACAATGGTAAAAATATTAGATTGGCAGCAGAATTATCCACAGAGACCTGGCAGGCCAGAAAGAGCTGGCATGATATATTCAGAGCACTAAACGAGAAAACCATGCAGCCAAGAATACTATATCCAGCTAGGCTATCATTGAAAATAGAAGGAGAGATTAAAAGCTTCCAGGACAAACAAAAACTGAAAGAATTTGCAAACACCAAACCAGCTCTACAGAAAATATTGAAAGGGGTCCTCTAAGCAAAGAGAGACCCTAAAAGTAGTAGATCAGAAAGGAACAGAGACAATATACAATAACAGTCACCTTACAGGCAATACAATGGCACTAAATTCATATCTCTCAATACTTTCCGTGAATGTTAATGGGCTAAATGCCCCAATCAAAAGACACAGGGTATCAGAATGGATAAAAAAACAAAACCCATCTATATGTTGCCTACAAGAAACGCATTTTATTTTATTATTTTTTAAACATTTTATTTATTTGACAGAATACAAGTAGGCAGAGAGGCAGGCAGAGAGAGAGAGGAAGGGAAGCAGGCTCCCTACTGAGCAGAGAGCCTGATGCGGGGCTCGATCCCAGGACCCTGGGATCATGACCTGAGCTGAAGGCAGAGGCTTTAACCCACTGAGCCACCCAGGTGCCCCAAGAAACGCATTTTAAACCCGAAGCCACCTTGAGATTTAAAGTGAGGGGGTGGAAAAGAATTTACCATGCTAATGGACATCAGAAGAAAGCAGGAGTGGCAATCCTTATATCAGATCAATTAGATTTTAAGCCAAAGACTATAATAAGAGATGAGGAAGGACATTATATCATACTCAAAGGATCTGTCCAACAAGAAGATCTAACAATTTTAAATATCTATGCTCCTAACGTGGGAGCAGCCAACTATATAAACCAATTAATAACAAAATCAATGAAACACCTCAACAATAATACAATAATAGTAGGGGACTTTAACACTCCCCTCACTGAAATGGACAGATCATCCAAGCATA
This sequence comes from Enhydra lutris kenyoni, assembly GCF_002288905.1. Classification (NCBI taxonomy): domain Eukaryota; kingdom Metazoa; phylum Chordata; class Mammalia; order Carnivora; family Mustelidae; genus Enhydra; species Enhydra lutris. The sequence continues at coordinate 19,792,718 of NW_019154110.1, forward strand.
AGATCAACAAGGAAATAAAGGCCTTGAATGACACACTGGACCAGATGGGCATCACAGATCTATTCAGAACATTTCATCCCAAAGCAACAGAATACACATTCTTCTCTAGTGCACATGGAACATTCTCCAGAATAGATCACATCCTCGGTCCTAAATCAGGTCTCAACCGGTATCAAAAGATTGGGATCATTCCCTGCATATTTTCAGACCACAATGCTCAGAAGCTAGAACTCAATCACAAGAGGAAATTTGGAAAGAACCCAAATACATGGAGACTAAACAGCATCCTTCTAAAGAATGAATGGGTCAACCAGGAAATTAAAGAAGAATTGAAAAAATTCATGGAAACAAATGATAATGAAAACACAATGGTTCAAAATCTGTGGGACACAACAAAGGCAGTCCTGAGAGGAAAATATATAGCAGTACAAGCCTTTCTCAAGAAACAAGAAAGGTCTCAAATATACAACCTAACCCTACATCTAAAGGAGCTGGAGAAAGAACAAGAAAGAAACCCTAAACCCAGCAGGAGAAGAGAAATCATAAAGATCAGAGCAGAAATCAATGAAATAGAAACAAACAAACAAAAAAAAAAAAAAAAATAGAAAAAAATCAATGAAACTAGGAGCTGGTTCTTTGAAAGAATTAATAAGATTGATAAACCCCTAGCCAGACTTATCAAAAAGAAAAGAGAAAGGACCCAAATAAATAAAATCATGAATGAAAGAGGAGAGATCACAACTAACACCAAAGAAATACAGACAATTATAAGAACATACTATGAGTAACTCTACGCCAGCAAATTTGACAATCTGGAAGAAATGGATGCATTCCTAGAGACATATAAACTACCACAACTGAACCAGGAAGAAATAGAAAGCCTGAACAGACCCATAACCAGTAAGGAGATTGAAACAGTCATCAAAAATATCCAAACAAACAAAAGCCCAGGGCCAGACGGCTTCCCAGGGGAATTCTACCAAACATTTAAAGAAGAACTAATTCCTATTCTCCTGAAACTGTTCCAAAAAATAGAAATGGAAGGAAAACTTCCAAACTCATTTTATGAGGCCAGCATCACCTTGATCCAAAAACCAGACAAGGATCCCATCAAAAAAGAGAACTACAGACCAATATCCTTGATGAACACAGATGCAAAAATTCTCACCAAAATACCAGCCAATAGGATTCAACAGTACATTAAAAGGATTATTCACCACGACCAAGTGGGATTTATTCCAGGGCTGCAAGGTTGGTTCAACATCCGCAAATCAATCAATGTGATACAACACATTAATAAAAGAAAGAACAAGAACCATATGATACTCTCCATAGATGCTGAAAAAGCATTTGACAAAGTACAGCATCCCTTCCTGATCAAAACTCTTCAAAGTGTAGGGATAGAGGGCACATACCTCAATATTATCAAAGCCATCTATGAGAAACCCACCGCAAATATCATTCTCAATGGAGAAAAACTGAAAGCTTTTCTGCTCAGGTCAGGAACACGGCAGGGATGTCCGTTATCACCACTGCTATTCAACACAGTACTAGAAGTCCTAGCCTCAGCAATCAGACAACAAAAGGAAATTAAAGGCATCCATATCGGCAAAGAAGAAGTCAAACTATCACTCTTCGCAGATGATATGATACTATATGTGGAAAACCCAAAAGACTCCACTCCAAAACTGCTAGAACTTGTACAGGAATTCAGTAAAGTGTCAGGATATAAAATCAATGCCCAGAAATCAGTTGCATTTCTCTACACCAACAACAAGACAGAAGAAAGAGAAATTAAGGAGTCAATCCCATTTACAATTTTACCCAAAACTATAAGATACCTAGGAATAAACCTAACCAAAGAGACTAAGAATCTATACTCAGAAAACTATAAAGTACTCATGAAAGAAATTGAGGAAGACATAAAGAAATGGAAAAATGTTCCATGCTCCTGGATTGGAAGAATAAATATTGTGAAAATGTCTATGCTACCTAAAGCAATCTACACATTTAATGCAATTCCTATCAAAGTACCATCCATTTTTTTCAAAGAAATGGAACAAATAATCCTAAAATTTATATGGAACCAGAAAAGACCTCGAATAGCCAAAGGAATATTGAAAAAGAAAGCCAAAGTTGGTGGCATCACAATTCCGGACTTCAAGCTCTATTACAAAGCTGTCATCATCAAGACAGCATGGTACTGGCACAAAAACAGACACGTAGATCAATGGAACAGAATAGAGAGCCCAGAAATAGACCCTCAACTCTATGGTCAACTAATCTTTGACAAAGCAGGAAGGAATGTCCAGTGGAACAAAGACAGCCTCTTCAATAAATGGTGTTGGGAAAATTGGACAGCCACATGCAGAATAATGAAATTGGATCATTTCCTTACACCACACACGAAAATAGATTCAAAATGGATGAAGGACCTCAATGTGAGAAAGGAATCCATCAAAATCCTTGAGGAGAACACAGGCAGCAACCTCTTCGACCTCAGCCGCAGCAACATCTTCCTAGGAACATCGCCAAAGGCAAGGGAAGCAAGGGCAAAAATGAACTATTGGGATTTTATCAAGATCAAAAGCTTTTGCACAGCAAAGGAAACAGTTAACAAAACCAAAAGACAACTGACAGAATGGGAGAAGATATTTGCAAAGGACATATCAGATAAAGGGCTAGTGTCCAAAATCTATAAAGAACTTAGCAAACTCAACACCCAAAGAACAAATAATCCAATCAAGAAATGGGCAGAGGACATGAACAGACATTTCTGCAAAGAAGACATCCAGATGGCCAACAGACACATGAAAAAGTGCTCCATATCACTCGGCATCAGGGAAATGCAAATCAAAACCACAATGAGATATCACCTCACACCAGTTAGAATGGCTAAAATTAACAAGTCAGGAAATGACAGATGCTGGCGAGGATGTGGAGAGAGGGGAACCCTCCTACACTGTTGGTGGGAAATGCAAGCTGGTGCAACCACTCTGGAAAACAGCATGGGGGCTCCTCAAAATGTTGAAAATAGAACTACCCTATGACCCAGCAATTGCACTACTGGGTATTTATCCTAAAGATACAAACGTAGTGATTCAAAGGGGCACATGCACCCGAATGTTTATAGCAGCAATGTCTACAATAGCCAAACTATGGAAAGAACCTAGATGTCCATCAACAGACGAATGGATAAAGAAGATGTGGTATATATACACAATGGAATACTATGCAGCCATCAAAAGAAATGAAATCTTGCCATTTGCAACGACGTGGATGGAACTAGAGGGTATCATGCTTAGTGAAATAAGTCAATCAGAGAAAGACAACTATCATATGATCTCCCTGATATGAGGGAGAGAAGATGCAACATGGGGGGTTAAGGGGGTAGGAGGAGAGTAAATGAAACAAGATGGGATTGAGAGGGAGATAAACCATAAGTGACTCTTAATCTCACGAAACAAACTGAGGGTTGATTGGGGGAGGGGGGTTGGGAGAGGGGAGGTGGGGTTATGGACATTGGGGAGGGTATGTGCTATGGTGAGTGCTGTGAAATGTGTAAACCTGGCGATTCACAGACCTGTACCCCTGGGGATAAAAATATATGTTTAAAAAATAATAATAAAATTTAAATTAAAAAAAAAAAAGAACAGAGTTAGAGAACACACAGTATCCAATGTCAAGTTTTAGTATAAAGCTACAGTAATCAAGGCAAAGTAATTTTGGTGAAAGTGTAGAAACATCAATTGAATAGAGAGTCCAGGAAAAAACCTACACAAATAAGATCAACTGATTTTTTACAAAGGTTCAATTTATGGGCAAAGGATAATCTTTTCAACAAATGGTGTTGGGTCAATTGGACATTCATGTGCAAACAAAATTTAACCTTCAACTCATATCTCACATTTTAAGTATAAAAATTAACTAAAAATGGTCCATAGACCTACATGCAAAACCTAATACCTGTAACACTTGTAGAAGAAAACACAGGAGATAATTTTTACAACCTTGAGGTAGGCAAATCAAGTTTAGATTTGAAACCAAAGGCATGATCTAATAAGAAAAACATGAAGATAAATTGGAGCTTTTCAGAATTAGCAATTTGCCTGTGCAAAAGACACCATTAGAGATCCTATACATAGGAACCCTAAAGATTCCTCCAAAAACTACTAGAAGTAATAAATGAATTCAGTAATTCACAGGATACGAAATTTATACACAAAATCAGTTGTATCTCTATACACTAATAATGAAGTAGCAGAAAGGGAAATTAAAAATTCCATTTAAAATTGTACCCAAAATAATAAAATACCTAGAAATAAACTTAACCAAAAATGTGAAAGCCTTGTACTATGGAAGCTATAAAACACGGATAAAACATTTAGGAGATGACACAAACAAATGCAAAGATATCACCTGCTAATGGATTAGAAGAGTTAATATTGTTAAAATGTCCATACTACACAAAGCAATCTACAGATTCAATGCAATTCCTATCAAAATACTAACAGCATTTTTCACAGAATTAGAGTAATACTAAAATTTGTATGGAAACACAAAAGACCCCAAAGAGCCAAAACAACCTTGAGAAAGAAGAACAATGTTGGTGGTTTCACAATTCCAGATTTCAAGATACACTACAAAGCTGTAGTAATCAAAATACTATGGTACTGGCACAAATAGACACATTGATCAATGGAACAGAATGGACAGCCCAGAAATAAACTCACACTTAAATGGTCAATTAAATCTATGACAAAGGAGGCAAAAACATCAATTATGAAAGACAGTTTCTTCAATAAATGGTTCTGGGAAAACTGGACAGCTACACACAAAAGAGTGAAATTGGGCCACTTTCTTACACCATACATCAAAAATAAATGCAAAAATGTATTAAAAGACCTAAATGTGAGCCCTAAAACCATAACAATCTTAGGGGAACACACAGGCAATAATGTCTTTAACATCAGCTGTAATCACATTTTTCTAATATGTCTCCTGAGGCAAGAGATAAACTATGGGACTACATCAAAACAAAAAGTTCTTGCACAGCAAAGGAAACCATCAACAAAACAAAAAGACAACCTACTAAGTGGGAGAAGATAATTGCAAATGACATATCTGATAAAGGGTTAGTATTCAAAATACATAAAGAACTGATACAACTCCACACCAAAAAGACAAATAATCAAGTTAAAAAATAGGAAGAGGAACTGAACAGGCATTTTCCTAAAGAAGACTCATGATGGCCAACAGAATATGAAAGGATGTTCAACATCTCTAATCATCAGGGAAATGCAAATCAAAATCAAAATGAGACTATCACCTTATACATGCTATAATAGCTAACGTCAAAAAGACAAGAAATAATAAGTGTGGGTGAGGATGTAGAAAAGAAGGAAAACTCATGCACTTTGGTAGAAACACAAACGGGTGCAGCCATTGTGGAAAACAACATGATTTCCTCAAAAAGTTATAAATAGAAATATCATATGAGTAATTCCACTACTGAGTATTTACCCAAAGAAAATGGAAATACTGGGGTGTCTGGGTGGCTCAGTCATTAAGCATCTGCCTTCAGCTTAGGTCATGATCCCAGGGTTCTGGGATCAAGTCCTGCATCAGGCTCCCTGCTCAGCAGAGAGTGTGCTCCTCTTCTCCCACTCCCCCTGCTTGTGTTCCCTCTCTCGCTGCCTCTCTCTGTGTCCAAAAAATAAAAACAATCTTAAAAAAAAGGAAAATGAAAATACAAATTTGAAAAGATATACACACCCCTATATTTTTGCAACATTATTTACAAAAGCCAAGGTATGGAAGTAACCCTAGTATCCTAGTGTCCTTGTGTCCTTCAATAGATGAATAGATACAGATATGTAAACACACACACACACACGCACACACACACACAGGACTATTACTCAGCTTTTAAAAAAAAAAAAAAGAAGAGATCCTGCCATTTATAACAACATGGATGGACCTAGAGGGTATTATGCTCAATCAAATGAGTCAGAGAAAGACAAATGCCATATGACTTCACTTACATGTGTAATCTAAAAAATAAAGCAAACAAATAAAAAGCAGAAACAGACCCATAGAAACAAACTGATGGTTGCCAGAGGGGAGGAAGTTGGGGAGATGGGTAAAATGGATGAAGGAGAGTGGGAGATACAGGTTTCCCATTATGAAATGAGTAAGTTATGGGAATAAAGGACACAGGAGAGGGAATACAGTCAACAGTACCACAATAGCATTGGACATGACAAATGGTAGCTACACTGATGGTGAGCACAGCGCCATTAGGCTGTATGCATGGACACCACATGCATTCTGTGTGGCTAGACTTCAATTTTTCAAAGACACCATTCATAGAATGAGAAAATAAGTGATAGACTGGGAGAAAATATTTGTAGATCATATTTCTAAAAAGGACTTGTACTCAAAATATGTAAAAAAAAAACTCTCAAAACTTGAAAAATGAGAGCACCACCCAGTTAAAGAAAATAGGCAAAAGATTTTAAAAGAAACTTTGCCAAAGGGGCGCCTCGGTGGCTCAGTGGGTTAAAGCCTCTGCCTTTGGCTCGGGTCATGATCTCAGGGTCCTAGGATCAAGCCCCGCACCGGGCTCTCTGCTTTGCAGGGAGCCTGCTTCCTCCTCTCTCTGCCTGCCTCTCTGCCTACTTGTGATCTCTGTTTGTCAAATAAATAAATAAAATCTTAAAAAAAAAAAAGAAACTTTGCCAAAATAGATATACAGATGGCAAGTAAGTACATGAAAAGATGTTCCACATTCTTGGTCATTAGGAAATTTTTAATTAAACCCATAGTGTGTTAGTGTGTTACCACTAACACTCATTATAGTAGTAAATTTTTTTTTTTAAATTTTTAGAGAGAGAGTGTATGTGGGGGACAGAGGGAGTGGGAGAGAGAGAGAGAATCTATTTATTTATTTATTTATTTATTTTTATTAACATATAATGTACTATTTGTTTCAGGGGTACAGGTCTGTGAATCATCAGTCTTACATAATGCACAACACTCACCATAGCACGGACCCTCTCCAGTGTCCATCACCCAGCCACCCCATTCCTCCCACCACCCTCCACTCCATCAACCCTCAGTTTGTTTCCTGAGATTAAGAGTCTCTTATGGTTTGTATCCCTCTCTGGTTTCGTCTTGTTTTGTTTTTTCCTCCTTCCCCCAATGGTCCTCTGTCTTTTTCTCAAATATTTCATATCAGTGAAATCATATGATAATTTTCTTTCTCTAATTGACTTATTTCCTCTAGCATGATACCCTCTAGTCCCATCCATGTCATGGCAAGTGGCAAGATTTCATTTTTTTTGATGGCTCCATAATATTCTATTGTATATATATTATGTGTGTGTGTGTGTGTGTATACACATACACAATGGAATACATTGTGTATTGTCTCACATCTTCTTTATCCATTCATCTGTTGATGGACATCTAGGCTCCTTCCATTGTTTGGCTATTACAGACATTGCTGCTATAAACATTGAGATGCACATGCCCCTTTGGATCACTACATTTGTATCTTTGGGGTAAATACCAGTAGTGCGATTGCTGGGTCATAGGGTAGCTCTATTTTCAACTTTTTGCGGAACCTTCATGCTCTTTTCCTGAGTGGCTGCACTAGCTTGCATTCCCACCAACGGTGTAGGAGGGTCCCCCTTTCTCCACATCCTCAGCAACACCTATCATTTTCTGACTTGTTAATTTTAGCCATTCTGACTGGTGTGAAGTGGTATCTCACTGTAGTTTTGATCTATATTTCCCTGATGCCAAGTGATGTTGAGCACTTTTTCACGTGTCTGTTGGTCATTTGGATGTCTTCTTTGTGAAAATGTCTGTTCATTTCTTCTGCCCATTTCTTTTTTTTTTTTAATTTTTAAATTTTTTTGTAAACATATATTTTTATCCCCAAGGGTACAGGTCTGTGAATCGCCAGGTTTATACATTTCACAGCACTCACCGCAGCACATACCCTCCCCAATGTCCATATCCCCACCACCCTCTCCCACCCCCCCTCCCCCCAGCAACCTTCAGTCTGTTTTTTGAGATTGAGTCTTTTATGGTTTGTCTCCCTCCCAATCCCATCTTCTTTCATCTTCTCTTTTCCTACCCCCCAAACTCCCCATGTCACATCTCCACTTCCTCATATCAGGGAGAACATATGATAGTTGTCTTTCTCCGATTGACTTATTTCGCTAAGCATAGTACCCTCTAGTTCCATCCACATCGTCGCAAATGGCAAGATCTCATTTCTTTTGATGGCTGCATGGTATTCCATTGTATATATATATATACCACATCTTCTTTATCCATTCATCTGTTGATAGACATCTAGGTTCTTTCCATAGTTTGGCTATTGTGGACATTGCTGCTATAAACATTCAGGTGCACGTGCCCCTTTGAAGCACCACGTTTGTATCTTTAGGGTATATACCCAGTAGTGCAATCGCTGGGTCATAGGGTAGCTCTAGTTTCAGCTTTTTGAGGAACCTCCACACTGTTTTCCAGAGTGGTTGCACCAGCTTTCATTCCCACCAACAGTGTAGGAGGGTTCCCTTTTCTCCACTTCCTTGCCAGCATCTGTTATTCCTGACTTGTTAATTTTAGCCAATCTGACTAGTGTGAGGTGGTATCTCATTGTGGTTTTGATTTGTATTTCCCTGATGCCGAGTGATGTGGAGCATTTTTTCATGGGTCTTTTGGCCATCTGGATGTCTTCATTGCAGAAATGTCTGTTCATGTCCTCTGCCCATTTCTTGATTGGATTATTTGTTCTTTGGGTGTTGAGTTTGCTAAGCTCTTTATAGATTTTGGATACTAGTCCTTTATCTGATATGTTGTTTGAAAATATCTTCTCCCATTCTGTCAGTTATCTTTTGGTTTTGTTAACTGTTTCCTTTGCTGTGCAAAAGCTTTTGATCCTGATGAAATCCCAATAGTTCATTTTTGCTCTTGCTTCTGTTGCCTTTGGCGATGTTCCTAGAAAGAAGTTGCTACAGTTAAGGTCAAAGAGGTTGTTGCCTGTGTTCTCCTCAAGGATTTTGATGGATTCCTGTCTCACATTGAGGTCCTTCATCCATTTTGAGTCTATTTTTATGTGTGGTGTAAGGAAATGGTCCAATTTCATTTTTCTGCATGTGGCTGTCCAATTTTCCCAGCACCATTTGTTGAAGAGGCTGTCTTTGTTCCATTGGACATTCCTTCCTGCTTTGTTGAAGATTAGTTGACCATAGAGTTGAGGGTCTATTTCTGGGCTCTCTATTCTGTTCCATTGATCTATATGTCTGTTTTTGTGCCAGTACCATACTGTCTTGATGATGACAGCTTTGTAATAGAACTTGAAGTCTGGAATTGTGATGTCACCAACTTTGGCTTTCTTTTTCAATATTCCTTTGGCTATTCCAGGTTCTGCCCATTTCTTGATTGGATTATTTGTTCTTTGGGTGTTGAGTTTGGTAATTTCTTATAGATTATGGATACTAGCCCTTTATCTGATTTGTCATTTGCAAATATCTGAGAGAGAGAATCTTAAGCAGGCTCCACACTCAGCATGAAGTCCTATGTGGGGCTTGATCTCACAACTCTGAGATCATAACCTGAGCCAAAATCAAGAGTCAGATGCTTAACCAACTGAGCCACCCAGGTGTCCCTAAAATTTTTTTTAAAAATTACTATACCAAAGCAAGGCTTAGGAGCAAGTGTAACTCTAATACACTCTGGTGGAAATGTAAAATTATATAGCCATTTAAAAACTATCTGGCAGCTTCTTATAAAGTTAGATACACTTATGATCAAGCCAAACTTCTCCTAAGTATATTCCCAAAAGAAATAAAAGCTTATGTTCACACAAAAAACTTACAGAAAGGTTTATGACACCTTCAGTTGTATAGCCAAAAATTCAGAACAGTCCCCATATCCTTCCATTGGTAGATGTATGACCAGACTGTGATACAGCCAGACATAGAGCTCTGTGTATCAAAAACAAAAGGAAGAGACTATTGATTTATATATCACAGGGGTAAACCTCAAACACATTTTCCTAACTGACAGAATTCCAAACAAAAAAAATCTACATAGCGTATGATCCATTTATATGACAAATCAGTAAGAAAAAGAGAAACCCATCACAATCAAAGGAAAATCGGGTAAAGAACTCAAATTCATGAAAGGCTATCAGTGCCAACAAAGATATAAGTCAGTCAACTATATTTAGAAATGCATATAAAAAACCAAGATGTTATCATTTGTATTTATCAGTTTGCAAAAATACTTTAAATGATTTAAAATATCCAATGTTCATTTTTTTAAATTGTGGAGAAACTATGCACTTTTAGTGAGAGTATACAATGTTTCTGGAGGGCAGAGTGATGATTTACTTCAACATTTTCTATTGCAAATTACTAGACCCAACATACCGCTGCTCACACACACAGACGCATGCATATATTAAGGAAATAATTACATGTGTTTGCAAAATACAAACACAAATATAATCAATATGATATTATCTATAATAGTAAAAAATTAGTAAAACATAAATATGTCTCAGTAAGAAACATGTATCATTGTGCATAACAACAATGGACTTGCAGTCATTTCCAGGGCTAACACTTCATGGCTCTGATTCCAGTAACCTGATTTACACTAACACTCAATTTCCAAGATGTTTCAGGATCTAGAGGTCACATACCACTGTGCTAAGTGCTCAGGTTATGAAGATGAATACGGTATAGACCCAAGTCTCAGGGATCTTATGGTTTAACAGAGGATCTAGCCTTGTAAATTACCAACTCCAACAAGCCAGAAGTTCATGTAATAAAAGTATTTATAAGTTCCAAAGGGAGTACAGAAGAGGGACGTTCAATTCCGACCCTAATGAAGACATACTTGCCAAAGAGTTAATGCTCTCTGCATTTTCCACTATTAATTTACCTGATGTCCCATAGCAGGAAGTTTTTTTGTCAGCGCAGGAGCATGGATGTGTCTGCCTGAGAGCAGATCCTTTAGACTTTCATGGTACCACTTATGTTTGAGATCAGGGCTATCCACAGGGAAGAGATCATTCCTGGGGCTAAAATAGAGTAAGCTATGGAATGAGTATCCTAGACTAGTTCAGAGCCTTTACAGAGGACAGTGAACAAAGTGGCTTCTCAGTAAGTGCCTGCTGGTGAAGTGGTTTTCCAAAATCTCCAGAAGAGGACTGTCATGAGGTATGCTAGGGGAAGCACCGAGGTTTTAACTGAGACCAGCAAGAACAGACGGTACTTGGTAGATATACATGATACAGTGATACAAGCACTGAGTCTGAAAATTCTTAAACCCAATTCCCTCTTTCTTGTGCTAAGCATTGCATCACATGGATATGAATTGGCTCTCTTAAAAATCTAAACTCCGGGGTGCCTGGGTGGCTCAGGGGTTAAGCCTCTGCCTTCGGCTCAGGTCATGATCTCAGAGTCTTGGGATTGAGCCCCGCATCGGGTTCTCTGCTCAGCAGGGAGCCTGCTTCCCCCTCTCTCCCTGCCTGCCTCTCTGCCCACTTGTGATCTCTCTGTCAAATAAATAAATAAAATCTTTAAAAAAAAAATCTGAACTCCAACGGACTGTCCAGAGAAAGATGTAGGATGAACCAGACTAATCCTCCAGCAACTGCATGCCCAAAGAGAATTTTGAAAATCAGAAACTTCTTTGTTAATTTGGTATCACCTTCCCTAAAGAAAACAACTAAAAATTTAAAAGTAACGAAACTACTCCTTGCAATTAAGTTTGAAGATAAACGACTTGATCAGGTTTTTAGAAAGGAGGAGGGAAGGGAAGAAGCAATTAATTAATTTTTTTTCTCTCATAGAACAATGCATAGGTAATAGCCCATTGTGTGTACAGATTACAGTCAATCTGCAAAAATGCTGTGTAATTTTAACATGCTACTAGCCTTTCCCAATCAATCTCATTGATGTTCTTTCCAAGTATAAAAAAATGGAAGCTTGGCTTTTTCAACTTAAAGAAAATGTAAGATCTCATTCTGTACCTCTTAGTTTCTTTGTTATGATGCTTTAATACCACCAGCATAATTGATTTTTTTTCTTCTTCTCAAGTTGAATGCTCATTTTTAATTCCAGAATGATAGAATCCACTTCTCTGAAGTGGTGATGAATGAGATACATGTACTTTTCTAGCTCTTCTGTTTACATCTAAAAGATGCACTTGAAGAAGGGAATTGCTGTTTGTCAGAAATAGATGTTCATTTTTCCACCCTGGTAAAATATTTCCTGACTGCCTCTGTCTCACCTGAAGAACAAGCCAGCAAGACAGTCATCAAAAATTCCTAAGGAAACAGGCAGACATCCTTTGCAGGATTGCCCAGAAAAATCCAGATCAAAACCTGGGAAATGTATCAATTGCAATGATACATGGATAAGTACTTTTAAACAATTTCTCTTCTAATGCCTGTAGGTCACCCAAACTCCCAAAGAACATATGAAGCCCCAAATTCTCACTAGAGCCAGGCAATATTGGTAATGCTAGGAAGATTATATACATTTCACTAATTCCTATAATATCCTAGGAAATTGCTATCATTAATGATCTTCTCAGATAAAAGCAATGTTGACTCCATGACTGAACAGTCATTCTCAAGGTCCCTGAGCTAGTAAGTACTGAAGTTGAGATTTGAACCCAGAAGCATGTGTCTTCAAAGGCCAGGACCAACCAAACTATCTCATTGACAAGCATTGAGGAATGACTGCAAGATATAGCTTTTAACACTTGGCTGGGGTCAAAAACACAACCAATGTTTATCTCTCCATTTCACTGCTCCCTGCATAAATCAAAAGATATAATGCATCCTCTACTCCCATTTAAAAAAAAATCAAGAAGCATAAATAATTGTTTTTAATACTTTTTTGGGGACTCCAGTGAGAAATAATTTGAGTAAATACCACGACAGGCAAGGAAGCCTAGTTTAAAAGGATTTTGCTTTATAGACTTGGCTCTTAGTGAACTTCGATTTTTACCTATTTGCTGCTGATATAATCTAAGTGGATTGCCAACAAATAAATGGTAGGGTGTTGAGAACAGGATGGCAAAGCAGCAAAAATGCATGCTTCCTGATTATCCAAGATAGTGGCTTTTATAGTAACTCTTCCCTGAAACAATACTGTTCACTCCAAATACTTTGTGTTGATACTACACCTCATCCGAAGAGTTTTCTTTCCTTGTCTCCTTGAATCTGTTGCTTTTTTCATCTGTCAAGGGCCTACTCAGCACCAAGAAATTTTCAGGTTATCTCATTTCATCTCCACTAGGAAAGAACTGTCATGTCTGTTTTCTACTGTATGATTACATAGCCAACAAAGATGAACTTAAAATTTAAGCCTAGATACTTTTGTTTTAAAAGCCCATATTTTTCTACAATATCATGATGCATTTCTATTATCCCTTCTTGGTCTCTTTGTCTTTATTTCTCTACATAGCCCAACTTAACTGAATTTCCTTTTATTGCCCTTCTGGCCAAAGATATATCTTCACTCCTATTCCGTCTTTCTCTTTCTTTTTACCTCCCCATTCTACCTGCCCTAGACCCTACCACCAACCAACTAGCCTTCCATTCCCAGTACTATATTATACACTTTTTCATTCAATCAATCATTCATTCACTAATCCCTTCATTTAATAATTCAACAAATATCTACAGAACATATATTATGTGTCAGGCCCCCTGATGAGAATCACAGACAAAGAATAACAAAGTATTCCCCTTCTGTCAAAGAACTTGTCGTCAACCAAGACAAATACTCTCTAGTAGAAAATGTAGCCAGTTCTAAATATGGAATGCTAAGGAAGCAAAAAGCCTGGGCATTCCATTTTATGGAAACAGGGAAGTCTCTTTACCTACACGTTTTTTTCCAAAAGTGAAAACTTTAATCATTCACATAATTTGGGTCCTAACTAACTTTTTAAAATCTAACTTATCATGAATATTTTCTAATGAGATTATTCTTTGAAATATTCTTTTAATGACTACATAATAGTACATGGACTTATTATGATTTATTTTTAAATTCTACCCCTGTTAGCTATAGAGGTTGTTGTCATTTCCTTCCCTCTATTAGACTAGTAATATTTTTTTATTTACCCATATAAATATATATATATATATATACACCCATATAAATAAAAAAATAAATACAATGATTTACCCATATTTTTTATTGTCCTTATAAGGTAGATACCTGGAAGTGGATCTTCTGATTAAAAAAAAGAAATATTAGAAAGTGTCCTTAATACATCTTGCTTAAGTGTTTTCCAGACATTTCAAATGTGCATGCCCTCTGGCAGTCTGTGAAGCCAGCACTCAGTATTAAGTAACATGAAATTTTTAAAATTTCAATTTAACACATGAAAAAAAACTTCATTATATAAACGTATTTGATTAATTAGGTTTAAAATATTCCCAAAGACTTATGGGTTATTTGAATTTCTCCAGTTTATTTCTTTGCCCTGGTAGTCTACTGAGTCATTACTGTTTTTTGTTTTTTTTTTTTTTTAAGATTCATTTATTTTATTTTAGAGAGAGAGAAAGTGAGTGAGAGGAGGGTCAGAGGGAAAGAATCTTCCAACAGATTCCCTGCTGAGCGCAGAGCCTGATGCAGGGCTCAATTTCAAGATACATGAAGTCATGACCTAAGCAGCAGCCCAGACTTGGATGCTTAACCAACTGAGCCACTGGGGAGCCCCTCATTACTGTTTTTTATATTGATTTATAAAAATGTCTGTTTGTGAAATGTTACTTTTTATTAGAATCATTTCATTATTCATAATGTTTCATTAGAAACATTTTATTTAAATGTTGCAGAGTATGCCTCCATTTCCATTAAATCAAATATTCCTACAACATTTATTAAAAGACTACTGGTTCCAGATGACTGAGCCAACAGTGTCTTTCTCCTTCTCTCCTGAGCTCCCACTAAAATTATGATACAGCAGTAAAAAAGGAAATAAAATCAGAGGGACACAAAGAACACAAGGGGAGCATCAGCAGAGGACAAACTTCAAGATTTTTTTTTTTCTATCAAAAATAAATGAGGCATATCATGTGTATATGTCCAGACTCATCAAAATGCATACATTGGATATATGCCATTGGGGGTATATTAATTATATCTCAATAAAGCTTTAAACAAGTAAATTAAAAAATAGATGGAAGCATGTTGATAACTGAAGCAAATTAGAGGACCCACAGCCCAGAAACTCAGGTAGGGAATAAGCAGTAAAGGAAACCCATCTGCCCAGGAGACCTCCAGGGAGGGTCTTACTGACTAGAGGAAGGGTGAACATGAACAGAAAGACTACCTCTATTCCCTGAAAAACCCTGAGGGTCATCCCCACCCGCTCCCCATGCCATCTCCAATAAGACAGAGCTGGGTGTGTAGTCCCACCTAAGCAAGCAAACAAATAGAATCTGGAGAATACCGGGCTGAGTCAGACAAACCAGACTTGGAAAGAGAAAGTCTGCATGATCTCACTAAAATCTGGAATCTAAAAAAGTTGGATACAGAGAAGCAGAAGGTTGAATTGTGGTTACCAGGTGGTGATGAGGTAGGTGAAATGGTGATTTTGGTTAGAAGGTAAAAAGTTGCAGTTATGGAGGATGAATAAGTCTAGAAATCGAATGCGCAGCACCATGACTATAGTTAACAAGAGAGTAGTGAATGCTGGAACTTTGTTGAGAGATTAAGTTTCAGAGCTCTAACCACACACACACACACACACACACACACATACTGGTAACTACATGGGGAGATAATCTGTTAACTTGACTGTAGGAATCATGCCACTGTGTATGTATATCAGATCATTATGTTGTTTTGTCATAAATATATATAGTTTTATTTAAAAACTAAATTATTTAAAATTTAAAAATGAAGAAATTGAATGGGTAGACTGGGAGAGCTGCCCTAACTGGGCAGCGAGGAGGTGGAGGAGGAGAGACTGGGAGGGGGACCAGAACAAGCTTAGGTAAAGTGCACACCACTGATGGGGTAGGGGTCACCAGCATGATCGCCAGCCCACCATAAAGTCATGCCAATATACTTGAGCAAGCATAGGGTACTCTGTTTTAACACTCAAAACTTCTCAATTTTATGCAGTGCAACCTATTTCTCTTTGTGGTGGGATTACTTCCATTGGTTTTGATGCTTAGAAAATTCACATAAACTTATGATCAATTTAAGTATTGCTTATTTATCATATAATATTTTCAGTTTTAAACATTTCCCACTTTAATCCCTTGAAAATGTATTTTCAAATATATCATAAGATTTCACCTAATATTTCAAATATCAAATTTTAAAACATCATTTTTGGCATTTTAAATAATTATATGAATTCTTATATAAAGTATGGGTTTTTTTTTCAAAGCTATTCACTCTTTACCCTTGTACTCTCACTCAGGTAAGATGTCAGTTCCACTCTGCTTTAATTTTAACTTAAATATATTTCTTACTACTTGAAAAAGCAGATTCCCTGTTATTTTGCTTTTTTAAAATCAAAATTATCCTATTTATTTCCCAGATTAAATTTAATATCATTTCACCAAAGTCTCCAAAACCTCTCATAATATTTTAATTGATATTGTCTTAAAACTATAAATAAAGAATAGACAATATTAAAATAGTCTTCTTCTTCAGGAATACACTACATTTCTATATATATATATATATCTCCTTATGGTAAAGTTTTGCCATTTTCTTCACGTAAAAGCAACACATTTTTCTTCATGGTTTTCCCTGGGCATTTTTGGTTCTCTTACTACTATGAACTGATATTTCTCTCTAGTAATTCTTTTTAGCTGTTGTCATTAAATTTTTATTTTTATCAAAATGTATACACATACAGAGAGCAAAAGGGTCAAATACATCTTAGTTGTTGCAACTAAGAACACTCCCACACCACACACCTGCACATTTCCTCATTCCTAGGAGCAACCTTCAAACCTTTGAGCTGATTCTTTTGGTAGTTACCTCCACATTTCTAAATAATTACATTACTTACTGCTTACATTACTATTTATTGATTTCTTTTAGTTTTAAGGGCTGTCTACTGATTCCCTCCCATTAAAAAGTCCAAGTAAAACTTTCTTTTACAACACCTTCACTTTGTCCCTCAAAAGTTTTTTTGAGATGTAATTGACATTTAACATGATGATATATACAAATATTTATATATTGCAAAATGGTAACCACAGTAAATCTAGTTAACATGTCACCATAAATAGTTACAAAAAGTCTTTTTTCTTGTGGTGAGTACTTTTAAGATCTACTCTCTCAGCGACTTTCAAATATGTAAGATAATATTCATAAATACAGTCATCAGGCTATATATTATATCCCCATGGCTTATTTTATAACTTTTGACCCCCTCCATCCATTTTACTCAATCTCTTTTTATTTGATCAAGGCTTACATTGTTATTTTTATGTAAATGTTACCAGAGAGCTACGCAGTAGTTTTTCTTTCCTGGTCAACCTTTTATTCTGAATTGTAATTGTCTTGTTTTTATTAATTTGTTTGGGTGGGTTTTTCTTTTTAGAGGGACAGAGGAGGGCATCATTTTCCATGTGCTGCTCTTTATCCTTTCCCAGTGGTGGGAAATAGTCTTAAGATATCCAAAAACATAAAATGTTCTTTCATGTTCATATTTCTGGACAAGTTTTTCAAGTCTACTCCAAGTGTGGTCTCTCTCCCTGTAGTTTTTCTTTTGGTCTTTCTTTGCTGTTGAAGATCTTTCTGGTATGTTGGGTCCATTGTTTCCTGGATTCCATTTCTTCCTCTTCTTGCTTTACTATTGTATTTTTGGTAGAGCACATCCTCTAGTAGCTTCCTGAAGAAAAGGATGTAATTTTTTGCTTGTCTATAAATGCCTTTATTCTACCCTCACATTTAGTTGATAGTTACATTGAGTATACAATTCTAAATTGGAAATTATTTTCACTCAAATTTTGAAGGCATTTCTACAGTGTCTTCCAGTTTCTTGTGTCTTTCTTAAAAAATACTTTGCCATTCAGACTCTTTGTCCATTGCATAAACTTGTTTTACTTCTGGGGAAAGATTTTAAGATGCCCTCTTTCAAGGCGTCTGGGTGGCTCAGTTGGTTAAGCGTCTGCTCTTGACTTCAACTCAGGTCATGATCTCAGAGTCCTGAGATCAAGCCCTGCATCAGGCTCTGTACTCAGCATGAAGCCAGCTTGAGATTCTCTCTCTCCCTCTCTCTGCTTGTAATAAATAAATAAATAAACGCTTTTAAAAAAAGATCCCCTCTTTTCCCATGTGGTCTGAAATTTCACAGTGAGATGTGGGTTTACTTCCATCCATTCTGCAGGGTACTCAGTGAGCCTTTCAACTCTGGCATCATGAGTTGTTCATGAGCCCTTCCATTCAAATCTTCCTTCATTTTCTTGAATTATTTAATTTTTCATTTCCTTGTCCATTTTCTCTTTTCTCTTTTTCTGAAACTTTTCTCCATTGTTGTACTTCCTAGTCTCTTTCTCTAATTCTTTTTTTTCTCTTTCTCTTTCCCATCTGAGATTTGGCTCTACATTCTGAGATACAGCTTCAGTTCTACTGTTCAGCTGTTCTTTTAAATTCTGCCTTCATGAAATTATAGGTTTAATTGCCTAAACCTTGATTTTGCTGTCAAGATGTTATTTGATTTTACTCGTGTTCTTGAGGGTTGGGTGGGTTTTCTTGTTGATTTATTTTTTTAAAATATCTCTTTAAAAATATGAGCATTATTTATAATAGCCAAGATATGGAAGCACCCAAGTATCCATTGATGGATGAAAGGATAAAGGAGATATAGCATATATATATATATATATACACACACACAATAGAATATTACTAAAGTCATAAGAGAAGAATGGAATCTTGCCATTTGCAACAACATGGAAGGATCTAGAGAGTATTATCCCAAGTGAAATAAGTCAGTTAGAGAAAGACAAATACCACATGATTTTACTCATGTGGAACTTAAGGAACAATCAAAGGAACAAATGAATAAAAAACTAGACTCTTAAATACAGAGAACTAGTGGTTGCCAGGTGTGGTGGTGATGGGGAATAGATAAAGGGGATCAGGGTATGCTTATCATGGTGTTGAACACTGAGAAATGTACAGAATTGTTGAATCATATTAATACCTAAAACAAATTTAATACTGTATGTCAATCATACTTAATAAAAAATTCAATTTAAAACTTTTTAAAATTAAAAATATGTAAAAATTTCTCTTGGGATAATTTCTTCCTTCCAAGTTCCTTTCATGTTTGTGGTAGATTCTGTCTCTGTATTCTCTCATATTTTAGAAACAAAAACTAAAAAACTTATTGGAAACAGTGGGGACACCAGTAGGACCTATTCACAATGGAACAATATGATTGAACCATTTTTTAAAAATCTTTTCAGTGTTATATTTTTTTAGTCTTTCCCCCTGAACTGGGCAAATTCACTAGAAAGCCTCCTACAGTCTCCTGCCTGAAGGATGTAAACTAACTGGTCCTCTGTCTTCAAGGGGCCACCAGGAGAGAAGAAAGCTGAAGATCTCAATAATTGGTGAATAAATGTATAACCTATAATGTCCTTCTTGTACTAACACTCTTAAAGGAGGCTGGGAGCTCCTATAGTTATCCTCTGCAGGGAATACATTCAGGCTTCTGCTACTACAATAGTGAAGGGCATCACGTATTTGTGTGAGGACGGGGCAGGCTGGGGAGTTTACACAGACTTTTAATCCCTCTTCCTGTTTTAGGGGTCATATCACCCATACCCACTGTAACTCATTTCTGAGCCTTTTAATGGTCCACAGTAAAAATTAGTTTGCTTCACTGTTTTCCCTACTGTCAGCCTAGAATTCACATTTCTTGGGTCTGTAAGTGAGTTTTGCATGATAAATGATCAGTGCTAACCTAACAAATAATGGTCTCCCATTTGCTTTTGTGCTTCCAAGAGATCATGTTCTTACAGGTATATGCCTTTTGCCGGGAATCTCATTACTTTTTTGTAATCTGAGATATATGTATATATTTGCTGACATATACTCAGTAAATATATATTTAATTTACATGTTTATAAAATATTTGTAAAGTTATATAAAATATAAATTATATACAAATATATAAAACTATAAACATATAATTTAATTTAAATTAAATTATATATAATATAAATGTCATGTTGTATATTAAAGATTAAAATTAAAATAATAAAAACATAATATAATGTATGATACGAATATATAAATATAATAATAATTAAAATATTTAAAATTAAAATGGTATATATAGATGTATATTTATATATGTCTATCTATATTTGCTATTGTTGTTTTCTTCATGCATTATTGCTTTGCCAGAACTTTCAGGAAAATATTGTATAACAACAGTTTTATTGACTATTTTTTTTATTGCTAATTTTCCAATGTTTTACCACAAAAGCTTTGTTTCACCATTAGTTGTTGGTAGGATACATTTTTTATTATCTTAAGAGAATATCACTCATACTATTTTTTTTTAAGCTTTTATTCATTTGAGAGAGAGGGAGAGAAAGCAAGAGAGCACAAGCAGGGCGAGGGATAGAGGGAGAAATAGACTCCCCACTGAGCAGAGAGCCCTATGTGGGACTCAATCCCAGGACCCTGAGATCATGACCTGAGCTGAAGGCAGAGGCTTAATCGATTGAGCCACCCAGGCACTCTCATTCATAGTATCTTAAGAAAGTATCAAAGCTATATGTTTGCAGAAGAGTAAAAACAAATTCCGTCCATTGTATTACATGTATATGCATTTTAAAGGCACTTACAACTAACCTATATTGGTTTGGGGACTTGCCTTCAGAACAAATTACCTAAAATTTAAAAATTCCCCATCTAAGATTTATAAGAAACAGCTATTGAATTTTATTTTGTCAGATACATGTTCATTCATTAAAAATTCATAGACCTACTATCCAGCAGGCCATCGGGGAGGCACTGGGCAAAACAAAAGAACGAGGTTCTTGCAGCCGTGGAGCTGCCATCTTAGTCGTGTTGAAATGACAGGGTCCAGATATTCAGTCTGGGTAGTCAGAAGACATCTCAGAGCACTTGGGCATTTAAGCAGAGATTCGGAGCCCGAGTAATATGGTAAATGATGGTGCTATTTAACACAATGGGAAATACGATGGAGTTGCGGTTGATGGGGGCAGTAAGGGAAGGGGTCACGTGTGATATTTGGGCATACTAAATACAAGGTATCTATTAGGCAATGTGGTGAAGTCAACTAAGCAGTCTGATATTGAAATCTGGAGCTCAAGGGAGAGGCCAGAACTACAGATAGCAATTTAGAATCTTTCAGGATAAATTATGTTTAAAAACATGAGCTTACACAGTATTATCAAGGGAGAGTATGTCACTAGAGAGAAGATGAACAAGGGTGGAACCCTGAGGAACACCAAGAGGTTAAAGGATTGGAAAGGAGCCAACAAGGGAATCTGAGAAGGAGCATCCACAGAGGCAGGAGGAAAACAGGAGAGTGGAAAGTCATCAGCACAGTAAGCAGCATCTGCAGAGGAAAGAGTGCTCATCGGTCATAAATAGTTGTACATAACCCGTGGTTACGTAAAATGCTAACATCTGAGATATCTGGGTAAGGAGAACAAGGGAATTCCTTGTGCAATTTTGGTGACTTTTTTCAGAAAAGAAAAAAGTTAACATTTTCAAAATAAATTAAAAACTTGAGTGTTGGAAAACCTAAAAAGCTGGGAAAAAGAAAAATTAAATTCAAGAATATTATAATATTCAGACAAACCTTTCAAATCAGTAGTGTTTTCTCTTTAGGCTCCAAATAAAAATCAACGTGTAGAATTTTACCAAGTTTCATATTAGAGAATTACACGTCCAGGGCTTTACAAATCAAATAAAGTAATATTTACTGAGTATTTACTGCCTGCAGAAAGTGGGGTTACATGGTTGATATAATAGATAAATGAAGAAGATGCCATTTCTTTCCTCAAGGCACTTCTAGTCCAATAAAGAGCCAAGATCTAAAATAATGTGATAAATTCAACAACTATCAATTTGTGATCAAATAAACACAAATAAACAAGAATTAAGAGAGATCCTTATTGGGTGACATTGCCAAATGCATTTTTGTGATCTGCAGGACAGGCTCACAAGGAGTTATTCCCTGTGGCAGCGTTGTTACTGCCCATCTCAGCAGATTACAGCTCCTTTTATCTAATGGCTCAACACACATCCTTAGGTCATAGGGATATCATAAGAATAACACATATAGCACAAAAAACCGGAACAGCATAAGAAGTGTAAGCATGGATTCTGCAGCCAAATGCCTACATTCAGGTTCTAGCTCTGTCTAGCTGTGTGTCTTTGGACTTGTAACTTGACCACTCTGTGCCTCTATCCTTTATTTAAAAAATGAGAATAGGGGCTCAGGGAGGGCTCAGTCGGTTAAGTGTCTGATTCATGATTTTGGCTCAGGTCATAATCTCATGGGTCATGGGATTGAGCCCTGCCTCAGGCTCCATACTCAGCAGGAAGTCTGCTTAACATTCTCTCCTTCTGCTTCTCCCCACACTCCTGTGCATGCATGCTCTCTCGCTCTCTCTCAAATAAATAAGTAAATCTTTAAAAAAAGTTTTAAAAATGAGCATAATTAAAGTACGGAGTTGTTAAAAGGGCCAAATGAATTAATATGTGCAAAAACCTGGCACAAAATAAATGTTATAGAAGCATATTTATTCTGCATTTCACTCTTTCTCATACCTGCCCCAATCCCAACAGCCCCACATGCACTTACACACCATCTTTCATCGAATCCTTCTGAAGTTCCTCTAAACATTATCTCCCAGACCAACCTATATCTCTCTGCCTTCACCGCTAACTTGTCAGAGCCCTGAGCCTCTCTCGCCTGTAGTAACATAATTGTGTCCCACCCAGTCTCTTTGCTTTCACTTTTGCCACCTGCTAGCCATTCTGTACATGTAAACAGAGTATCTTCCTAACATGAAACAGAAGTCACTCTCGTAAGTCAACCAGCGGCTCCCACGCACCCTGTCCCCTTCCTATCACTCGTTGCACACACTGTTGGCTACTTCAGCAGCAATGCCGCACTTCGGTCCTCATCCAATTGTGTAAAGGTATTTAGGCTTGTGTCATATGACCCATAGGAGGCCTTTAGAACAGTCCCAGTTTATACCTATTGTTTAAGTATAAAATTTAATAGCATCCCCCTTCAATGTCAAAGAGCCCAGATTGGAACTAAAAATGGTGGAGTTACTCTATCCATGGGCAAATCCCAATTAGTGCAAGCCAGCGGTCAACAACTATGACTTGATGGTCAAACACAATGCTTGCTTTTGTAAATAAAGTTTTATTGGACATACTCATTCCACTGCATATTGTCTATGGTTACTTTTGTGCTACAGCAACAGAGGTAAGCAGTTACAACAGAGATTTCATGGTCTACAATGCTAAAAGCACTTACAGCAGCTCCTACCCCTTATCTATGTGGGGGATACATTCCAAGCCCCCAGTAAATGTCTGAAACTGCATAGGACCAAATGCTATGTTTTTCCTATACAAAATACATATGATATACTTAATTATAAAGTAGGCACAATAAGAGATTAACAATAATAAAATAGAACAATTATACAATATCCAGTAATAAAAGTTATGTGAATGTGGTCTCTTTCAAAATAGCTTATTGTACTGTACTCACCCTCCTTCTTGTGAGGAGATGAGGTAAGGTGAACGACGTAGGCATTGTAACAGCATTAGGCTCTACTGACCTTCTGAACATACCTCAGAAAGAGAAGCATATTTCTGGAGTGCTGCTGACCATCGGTAACTAGAACGGTGGAAAGCAAAACCATGGGTGGGGGAGAGGGCTTACTGTATTCTTTTGCCCTTTATGGAAAAGGTTTGCTGACTCCTGTTCTAAGCCAATCAAGGATATCCTATTCCCCCTGCCAGGTATGGGTTTAGGAAGGTGTATAAAACCCAATCCTGGCCAATGAAATGTGAGGGGACATCCCTCTAAGAAGAACCTAAACGTTCTTAGCTGACCAAAGAGATACACAGGGAGAGCGGCTACACTTCTTTGTCTTCCAGATGACCTAGGTATGTGGATATGATATCCTGAACACCGCAGCCATCTTTCAACAAACCTGAGGATGAGCCCAACAGGCTGAAGTCGGGGGTGGGTGGGGGGCAGATTTTCAGGGAGGTGGAGCTAAATTCCCAGAGAGCTAAGCCTGGAAGCTCTCATATCATATATATCTCATTACCTTACAGATAAAACTGCCAGGACACCTGGGTGGCTCAGTCGGTTAAGTGATCTAGGGACTCTTGATTTTGGCTCAGGTCATGATCTCAGGGTTGTGAGATTGAGCCCCGAGTCAGGCTCTGCACTCAGCATGGGGTCTGCTGACATTCTCTCTCTCTCTCTCTCTCATTCTTATGCTAAAGCTTAATTATAAAGTAATTTTTATTACTTTAATAATAATTGCTATTTCTCCACTCTCTCTCTCACAAATAAATAAAATCTTAAAAAAAATAAAGCTGCCAGTTATTTTACCAGCAAAAATGGGTTTATTTTTGAATAGCAGAGAATTACAACCCCAGACAAGTGCACTGCAGTGAAACCATAAGCAAATCCCGAGGACAAAGGATAATAAGGCTCTGTTACAGGAGCCAGGGGGGTAGTTGGGAGGCCTGTCAAAAACAAAAAGCCCAGGGGTACCTGGGTGTCTCAGTGGGTTAAAGCCTCTGCCTTCAGCTCAGGTCATGATCTCAGAGTCCTGGGATCGAGCCCCGCATTGGGATCTCTGCTCGGCAGGGAACCTGCTTCCCCCTTTCTCTCTGCCTGCCTCTCTGCCTACTTGTGATCTCTCTCTCTGTCAGGTAGATAGATAAAATCTTAAAAAAAAAAAAAAAGCCCATTGGAGCAAACTGGGGGAGTGCCAAGTGTACTGGCTTTTCATTGGCTGAGTTGTGTCAGCCTCTCATTGGCTGGGTTGTTGCGGGGGAGGGGAGAAGAGATGAGGAAAGCCCTTCCTCCTCCTGCTGGGATTGCCAAGTAGTAGCTAAAATACCAGGGACTTGCAAGGTTCCTCTCTTCCTGTTGGGTCTGCAATGGACCAGGAGAGGTAGTGTGCAAGAGCTCCCGCTTCTGATCTCCTGAAATGAAGTTTCCTCTTATTAATTTTTACAATCTTATCATGTGAGAAGAAAATCCAATTATTTAAGCTGATTGTTTGTTGTTAAAACTGAAATCATTTTAACTGATAGAAGGTCAGGCAACCCAAATGTCACCACCACACAGTCACTAAATTTTCCATTGTTTCTGTCTAACCCCATTGGCAGTCATATTGCCTGATTTTATTTTATTAATAGCACTTTTTAAACTTTCTGAAATTATTTTTCATTTCCGCGCTTTGTCACTCATTAGCTGACTCTGCCACTAGAGTGACATTCCCATTAACGAAGAGTTTCATCTGTATTGTCCTACCCTAAACCTCTGTCACCCTGTTTACTCCATCAGATAGAAGCACTTTAAAAATCCTTGTTCAATGAATAAATAAAAAAGAAAATTCTACTGGGGCTCCTGGGTGGCTCAGTGGGTTAAAGCCTCTGCCTTCAGCTCAGGTCATGATCCCAGCGTCCTGGGATTGAGCCCCACAACGGGCTCTCTGCTCAACAGGGAGCCTGTTCCTCCTCTCTCTCTGCCTGCCTCTCTGCCTACTTGTGATCTCTTTCTGTCAAATAAATAAATAAAATCTTAAAAAAAAAAAAAAGAAAAAAAAAGAAAAAAAATTCTACAAAGGAGGTAGGACTTAAGTTTGGAAGGATGCCAGGAACTGGGGCAGTCTGGGAACAGTGGGAGTTAGTGGTTTTTCTAGAGACGCATAACAAGATAAACACACTGGTCACGTCCTTGGGTTGTGACTGTGTCCCACTCCCTCGAGCTTTGCTGCAAGCTTTGCTGAGGTTTTGATAGTGGCCTGAGCAGCAAGGGAAGGGATCTGGGAATGAATGGGCTTACCTGGAGCTGGGGAATTGACCAGCCTGTAGGATAGACTGTTGAAGGCATTGTCCAAAAATCTAATGAGAGCATGCAGCCAAGGTCTTGTGTATTTGAACAATATTAATACCCAGGAAGGTCTCATGCAGTGAGTGCAGGGAGAGAGAAAGAGGCTTAGATAACTGTCTGCTGACCCAAGAGATTATAGTTTCTCTCATTTCAATGCAGTTTATCTCTCCCGAGTAGGGCAGAAAGACAGCAGTTCTCCTGACTCTGAGAGAGAGGGGGTCAGCAAGAGCTCAGCAAGTAGCCAGTGTTCCAGCCAAGAAGGCTGAGTTTCGAAGCAGGGCTCCGGAATGAACATGTGAACCAAAAATGTATGGTTCATATGCATGGTCCAAAATGTATGGAATCATATCGACCAGATCAGGGGTGGTGAGCTCCTGTGCTCCCATGTCTACAGCTCCAGTCCAAGTGTGGATGCAGTAGATCAGTGAGCCGGTGCCCCCTCCCAAATAGATAGCCGCTGTTCAGATCCATCTGATTTATGCTGTGTGCAAAAATAAAAGGGCATTGCTAGATCTGAGCTAGAAATCTAAATATTTTTTGTTTCAGAACCCCAAGTTCTAAATGTTGGCAACTCACTTGAATGTTCAAATAATACCATGCTCCTCAACCGTGGGAAGGCCACAGACATTTTTTTTCTATGTGTGGACAAAATAGACATGGCAGTGGAGCCTGGGTGGCTCAGTTGGTTAAACATCTGCTTTTGGCTCAGGTCATGATCCCAGGGTCCTGGAATGGAGCCCTTCGTTGGACAGGGAGCCTATTTCTCCCTCCCCTCCCTGCTCATGCTCTCTCTCTGTCAAATATATAAATAAAATTGAAAAAAAAATAGACATGGCAGTGGTTAGACTGCATCTCAATGAAACGTGGGGGTCCAAAGAAATTCTGCAGGTAGTTAGACTCCAAACCTAGGGAAGCAAGAGTTCTCCTTGATGCCACTTATAGGTAGAGATGGGGTTCAGGACATACTTTTTCATTTTTGTCTCTAAACTGTAAAAAACTTCATTTACATATTTATTTATTTTTAATTTAAATTTAATTTTTAATTTAAATTAAATGTAAATTTATTGTCATATAAAATTTAATCATTTTAATTTAAATTTAGTAAATTTAATTTATTTATATTTCAATTTATTTTTAATTTAAATTAATTTAAATTTTTAATAAAAAGTTATTTATGTTCCATTTTAATTTTAATTCAACTAAGTTAATGTACAGTGCAATATTGGTTTCTGGAGTAGAATTCAGTGATTCATCACTTACATACAACACTCAGTGCTCATCAAAAGTGCTCTCTTCAATACCCATCACCCAGCTAGCCCATCCCTACCCCTTCTCTCCATCAATCCTTAGTTTGTTCTCTATTGTTAAGATTCACTTATCGTTTGTTTTCATCTCTCCTTCTTTTCTTTTTCCCCTTCCCATATGTTCATGTTTTCTTTCTTAAATTCCACTTTTAAGTGAGACCAAATGGTATTTGTTTTTCTCTGACTTATTTCACTTAGCATAATACACTAACTCCGTCCACATCATTGCAAATGGCAGGATGTCATCATTTTTGGTGGCTGCATAGTATTCCATTATGTATATATACACCCACACCCCCCCACACACACACCATCTTCTTTATCCAGTCATTTGTTGATGGACATTTGGGCTCTATAGTTTTGTTATTGTTGATAAACAATGCTTCTACAAACATTGGGTTGCATATATTCTGTCAAATCTGTATTTTTGTATCCTTTGGATAAATGCCTCGTAGTGTAATTGCTGGGTCATAGGGTGGTTCTATTTTTAGCTTTTTGGGGAACCTCCAAACTATTCTCCAGAGAGGCTGCACCAGTTTTCATCCCCTCCAACAGTGTGAGAAGTCTCCGCTTTCTCCTCATCCTCTACACCTGTTGTTTCCTGTGTTGCTAATTGTAGCCATTCTGACAGGTATGAGGTGATCACTCATCCTGGTTTTGACTTGTATTTCCCTGACAATTGAGCATCTTCCCACGTGTCTCTTGGCCATTTGGATGTCTTCTTTGGAAAAGTGTCTATTCATGTCTTCTGCCCATTTCTGAACTGGATTATTTGTTTTTTGGGTGTTGAGTTTGGTAAGTTCTTTATAGATTTTGGATACTAATCCTTTACCCAGGCAGAACTAATTCAGTAACAGGTCAGCACTGAATCTGTGGGTCAGATTTTAGTGAATCCACCTGCCACTGGCAGAGAAAGCCAAGTCTGGGGCAAGTAGAAGGTTTGTGTATTAAGGAATGAGAAGTAAGGCTAAAGACTTAAGACAATGTAAATCCAGTTCGTTGTAGAGGAATATTATCAGGGAATGACTCATCAAAAGACAGAGATCCCTTTGCCATAAGTAGAAATATAATGAATATGCCAGAGCTTGGTTTCCCTAATAGAAATGTCTTCACACAAGTGAGTAGATACACCTGTCTTATTAACAGGCATCATGGGACCAAAGGAACCAGAAGAAAAATCATACCATAAACGTTACAATTAAAATTCTCCCTTTGTCTCTCTCTTTCTCTCTCTCTCTCTTTTTCATGTTACTATGCTGAGCTGGCCCTACAGCTATGGGGATCAACATAAGGAAGATTCGGAAATAATGTCTGTAAAAAGTGAGAATTGTGAGCTCATACCTTTCCCCCCCTCAATTCCTAAATTTATACTCTACGCTAAAAAGGCATTATACAGAAACCAGTGCTTCTTCCCTCTTGCCCTCGAACTGCCTGACATCTGCTTATATGTCTATGGAGAAAGAGTGAGTTTTTGAACAGAAAACAGTTTTTGGAACTTGGTCACTTACCTATTAAAGTGAAAGAGGAGGAAATCTGTGTCTGCCCAGCGGTATGTACATACTGATGGGCACCAAGAGTACACAACATCAGCATGGAACCAGTCTCCATCCTTTCTCAGCAGGCAACACCACCGGCTAATAAGGGACCGGGGGAAATGCTGCCTACAACTACTTAGGTCTTTACTGATCAATTTCAAACCCACAGAAAAAGACCCAGAGCGGTGACTCATGTGTAAATGTAATTAAATCGTGAGATCTGAATCTGCTATCAAAGAAACCGAAGGTCTTTCACCAGGTAAATTCACACCTCAGGAGATTCACACTGGTTAGCCAGATGCTTTAACTTAAGTGTACAAGTCCTTTCGGTCTAATTCGCTTCCGTACATACTAGCTAACTTTTCTTTATCAACACCACCGTCATCACCCTTATCACGGTCACCGTTAATAACCAGACGGCACTGGGGTGCCTGGGTGGCTCAGTGGGTTAAAGCCTCTGCCTGCAGCTCAGGTCATGATCCCAGGGTCCTGGGATGGAGCCCCCTATGGGGCTCTCTGCTCAGCAGGGAGCCTGCTTCCTCCTCTCTCTCTGCCTGTTTCTCTGCCTACTTGTGATCTCTGTCAAATAAACGAATAAAATCTTTAAAAAAAATAATAAATAAACAGACGGCATTTACGTCATGCCAGACACATTCCTAAACCTTTTATATGACTTTTCCCAATACAATGCTGTGGGGTAGGTACTATTTTTATTCCTCACTTACCGGAGCGGGGGGAAAATAAGGCTGAAGAACTAAGCACTTGACCAAGGTTCCAAGCTAATCCATGGCA
Source organism: Enhydra lutris kenyoni (assembly GCF_002288905.1). Taxonomy (NCBI): domain Eukaryota; kingdom Metazoa; phylum Chordata; class Mammalia; order Carnivora; family Mustelidae; genus Enhydra; species Enhydra lutris. The sequence goes on from NW_019154110.1 coordinate 19,822,527, forward strand.
ACATCGGGATTTGAACTTCAGTCTCCCTGAGATCCATCTCCCCTGGCCCTCCGCCTCAATTTCTGATTGTTTCTTCAGCCCTATTTGCCTCGGACACTCTGTTTTGGACTTTCCTCTTCAGCCCAACTCTGATGTTTACCTTTGAACATTCCCTCTTCCCCCTCCCCAATCTAGTCCCCAGAGGACTCAGACCACCTGGATCTCCCTGCCCACACTTCCCCTTCAGAAAGAGAAAAGTGACCATGGATAACCAGTTACAGAATTTCAGCTAATTTTACTTGAAATTTCATACCTTTTCCTCCTGATTCAGTAACTGGCAACAGTATATGGAGATCCCACACAGCAAATGTCAAAATCCAGGAGACCCGGCCAGCTTTTCAGGTCATTATTCTGTCTACACCTGGGGCAGGCATTCCGGGCAGCCAATTCCAATAAAACCAGTTATGGGGCCCTGACCAAGGGCTGAGTCTGACCCATGTTTATGACAGCATGAGGTAAGAGATTTAATGAGAAGTAAGAAAAACAGTTTGCTTTCTCTTTCCTGCCTTTCCCTGACTCAGAACCCACTGCCTGATTCCTTGTGTTCAAGCCCTGGAAGGCCAGGCTTTTAACGGGCTGGTTGCCATTCCCAAGGGAAATACAGCTAAGCTGGATCTGGAGTCTGTTGACAGCTAATAAGGTCAGAGTGTGAGTGCCCAACCCCAAACGGAATAATAATACATGGTCACTCAGAGTGAGAGGACTAAGTTCCCATAATTCACATCATTAAATAATAACAATAAAGCAAACAGCCATCCCGGCCATGAGTCCTTGGGTTCACACTACTGGCTACTTTAAATAAGGATGGTAGATATTTACTATTTGCTTCATCAAGTTAACATAATTTTATCTAAAAAATTCTGATTAATGAAATTGCTAAGTGATCTTCCCTGCTGTTATTCCCTATACATATTTTTGTTTATGTAAATACACACTTGTACGTGTGCACACACACACACACACACGTGTACATATGCACACAGCAGCTCCTCCTTCCTGTACCTCAAAGAGTCTGGCTTTTAATTCTATAACCAATATGAATGTCACTCCTCTGGAAATTCTTCCCGCGCTCCTCAGGAAGAACTTGCCATTTCTTTCTGCTAAGATCTCGGGGAGAACTACAGTCGTGCTGAAAACTGACATTCTTTTTTTCATTTTATGGGAAAATCTGTTCAAAGCCACATAAGACGATAGCTTCCTTTGACATTCACCAGCCTTTGATTCTGTATATAAGAATGAAAGAACTTAGTGTGTGCTAAGTTTGTTTATCAAATAGTAATGTTTATTACCATTTCTTCAAAATCCATACTCTAAAAACATTGCCCACACCAGGACTGATCTGCTAATGAAAGATGATATTTTTCTTTTCTCTTTTTTTAAAGATTTTATTTATTTATTTGACACAGAGAGAGACAGTGAGAGAGGGAACACAAGCAGGGGCAGAGGGAGAGGGAGAAGCAGGCTTTCTGCTGATCAAGGAGCCCAATACGGGGCTCGATCCCAGGACTCTGGGATCATGATCTTTGCCGAAGACAGATGCCTAACTACTGAGCCACCCAGGCATCCCCCAAAGATGACATTTTTCATAAGCTATACAAACGTAGTTCAAAACCTCTCTATTTTAAAATTTATATTTATGTTAAAGTGTATCGGGGTCTATATCTTCTCACCATACTGAAACAGAATGCTGAACATCCTTCTATTTTCCAAGCAAGTAGGGAAAAAGTGGGACAAATCGTCCTGGTTAAGTACCCATTGCTACTGTTATACGGGCAGATCATTACTCTAAAAAGAATCTGTATTGACCAGTGGAGCTCTATGCTTGGGGTCACCAAAGAGGGTGTCAGTGCTGGTCAGGGACTCAGAGGTATTCCTTCAGGCAAGTTTCCATATGAAGGGAAACTACACATTCACTTATAGCCCATTCAAGATGATCAGCCAAACTCACATTAGATCGAAAACAAAAATGCGAATTCCAAGTGTATATTAGCAACAAAGCTATAACTTCTGAGTACCTACAAAGCTCATACTGCCTACTCTGGGCAGGAGTCAGAATTTGGGTAACGTCTCACCTAAGCCCTGAGAAAGCCCGAGTGACTGCTCTGTTCCTGGTACCCCCAGATCACTTCCTTCCGACAAGGCTGCATTCATACTGATGAAATTAATTTCTCCTGATTCTGTTTTATGTTTGGTTAATGATGACCTCTGTATCAGCCACCCATTGTTGCATAAAAACTATGCTAAGACTCAGCGGATTAAAAAAACAAACATTTATTAATGCTGACAAGATTACAGGTCAGCTGGGTGGTTCTGCTGATTTAGGTAAGTCTCAGCTGATCTTGGCTGGGCCGTGTCAATTGGCAGGGTGGCTAGAGGTTGGCGTGCCTGTGAAGATCTCATTCACACGCTTGGCAGTTGGCTGGCTGGAAGCCGGGATGGTGCACAGAACCGAGCCATGTGCTTCTCTTCCTCCAGCAAGCCCGGGCTTGCTCACATGGCAGGGTTCCAAGAAAGCAAGTGGAATTGCTGATGCTTAGTCTTGGAAGTGACACCCCATGACTTCTATTGTATTCCATTGGCTAAAGCAAATCACAAGTGTAGTTTTTATTCTGCAGCTTGACAACTGTGGTTGTCAAACCTCATCCCCAATGTTGTTGTTTCCATAGGCAATTGCGAGTCAACATATATAGGTAAAAAAAAAAAATCTTTAGTTCAAATAGATCAAGGTTAAGCTGATCTTGTGGGGAGGATTATAAGAATAATGCTCAAGTGGAAGAAAGAGCCTGATCAGATGTTTCATCTATAGCTGGTTCTAATAATAGTGCAACAGAAAGCAACTGGTTGGAGAGAGTGAGAGGAGGGAATCTGAAGGCATCTCTTTTGAAAAACACAGTTCTTCTTCAGGAAAAGAAAGCATTGTATATGACATCCCCTGGTGGATCTGCCTTATCCTGGACGTTTTGATAAAGGACGTATTTCAGACATTGAGCACCAGGCTCTAGTTTCAAAAGAGCTGCTTATGAATTTACCACAGCCAGAAGCATTAAGCTAAAAGGCATGCCATGCTGGCTGCAGGGATCCTGGGGAAACTCAAAGACCCAAGTCATAGAGAGGCCACAGTGTCAAAGAAGGATGGAGGATGGGCAGGCAGGATTTGGCCAGAGATGACTCAAACCATAAGAAATGAAGGTTGCACCCTGCTTCTGTAATCGCACACCATATTTGCACAGCCCTTGAAATTAAAAGACATTTTCTGCAGAATTTCCACAACTTTCTGGTTTTTATCCACATATCTTCCCTTGAGGACTGCTTAGAGCAAGTTCCAGAAAATTTGCTGCATTTTGTAAGAGAGGAAATGAAGGCAGAGAGAAGTAAAATGATTTGTCCAATGTCAATCAAATAATCAGGAATAAATTCAGAATTGGGACTTCTCCAGGACTTTGCTTCTTCTTCTTCTTCATTTTTTTTTTTTTTTAGATTTTATTTATCAGAGAGAGAGAGAGAGCAAGCAGTGGGAGTTACAGGCAGAGGGAGAAGCAGCCTCCCTGCTGAGCAAGAAACCCAATGTGGGACTCGATCCCAGGACCCTGGGATTATGACCTGAGCTGAAGGCAGATGCTTAACCGACTGAGCCACCTAGGCATCCCAAGGACTCTGCTTCTTAAAGTCACCATTCTTCCAGAAGCTTAGTACATTTCTCAAACATGTCTAGTAACAGCCCCTCCAAGGAGAATTCCTAAATGTGACTATTTAAATTCTTAAATGCAGCTAATCCTAAATTCTTACTATTTACCCCTTCCTTCTTCCCTCATTTGATCTCTGGTCAACTTTGACACACTTCCCTCCCGCCAGCCATCCCTGAGGCCAGTTAACTGACTCTGGGGTGAGGGAATATGCCGTTAGCATCTGCTTATTCTGTTTTATTAACTCAATCTAATTCTATAATTAGACTAGAGTGATATTGAAAAGCAAAGAGGACCAATCAATATTAGATGTGGTCATTTACTGCAGTTCTTGGGACACAATAAGCCGTTCATTGGTAGACATTGACCATAGGCAAAAAATCAAATGGGGGTGAACTCAAGCCTTAGAATCAGCTAGACCCCATTCAAATCTTGAACCCATCCATTTGCTGATTCTGTGACTTTGGACAGGTTATTTAATCTCTCTAAACTTCAATTCCTTCACTTACAAAAATGAATATAATACCCCCATCTCACAGGATTCTTGGAAATACTGAATGAAGAAAAATGTGAAATCCCCAGAACGGTCCAGTCATTATTACTTCCTTCATGCAAAATCAGTTGCAAAACAATCTACAAGATAGCCAATGAGGTTGGGCGCCTGGGTGGCTCAGTCAGTTGAGTGGCTGCCTTCAGCTCAGGTCATGATCCAGGGTCCTGGGATCAAGCCCTGCATCGGGCTCCCTGCTTGGTGGGGAGCCTGCTTTGCCCTCTCCTTCTGCCTGGCACTCTGTCTACTTGTACTCTCTCTCTGTCAAATAAATAAATAAAATCTTAAAAAAAAAAAAAAAAGATAACCAATGAGCTAATTCAAATAAAATAAGGGGAACATTTGTCTGAAATATTTAACATAGTATATATATATATATATATATATATATATATATATATATATCTTTTATTATTTAAATATAGTCAGAAACATAATGGCTAAATACTTCCAAGCTAGAAGCAATACCAAATACTGTAATTTGAACATCGCACATGAGTATCAATAAAGTTATGAAAGAATTCAATGAGATAGACATTTCTTCTTCACAGCAGTTTATTGATTTATTAATTAAACTTCTGTGATGGTCTTTTTGATGTGTCCTCTTTGGCTGGACTACACTCCCCAGTGTGAAAGTAAAGAAAACCTCACTATGGAGCCCAAAGTCCTTACACGGGAGCTCTCAGGCAAGTCCCACTCCTGGCAGCCTGTGTGACCAGCAGGAAGAAGGAAGAGGAGAATTAACTTTGACAAGGGAGGACATCAGATTTCGTCTCCTGCTTTGAAGAAGAATTAGGAAGATCCCTCTCTGCCCCCAGCAACAAAGCCCTGACCACCGTAGCAGCCAATGAGAAGCTCTACAACTTTAAACTCTTGGTTTTTCCCAATAAACTTTTGTTCAGAATAATCTTCCCTAAATTCCTCCCAAAACCTAATAAAAGCTGACCTTCCCTTTGTCTTTTTTGGGTTTGCCTACTGTTCTGTATAGCTTGCACATTCTGAATTTTAATTCCTTTCCTATTCACAAATAAGCTCATTTTGCTAGTAAAATAACTGAAGTTTTATTTTTATTTTATTTTTTAAAAAGATTTTATTTATTCACCTGACAGAGATCACAAGTAGGCAGAGAGGCAGGCAGAGAGAGAGAGGTGGGGAAGCAGGCTCCCCACCGAGCAGAGAGCCCGATGCCTGATGCGGGGCTCGATCCCAGAACCCTGGGATCATGACCAAAGCAGAAGGCAGAGGCTTTAACCCACTGAGCCACCCAGGCGCTCCTGAAATTTTATTTTTAAGGATGACTCCAATTACACAACAAAGCGCTAATCTTGGCGTTGCTGTGAAGGTGCAAAGGTAGACACAATAAAGTCCTAATCAGTTCACCAGAAGGAAGGGGAGATTATCCTAAAAACCTGGATTGGCTTGACTCAATCCATTGAAAGACCTTAAACACAGCTGAGGTTTCCTGAAGGAAAAGAAAATTTTGCCTGTGGACTGTAGCTTTAACTCATGCCTAAGAGTTCCAGCCTGCTCTTCCTGGTGGTCTATCTTGAGGATGTGAACCTTGCCTAGTCAATTCCTTGTGTGTATATGTATATCTCTATACATATGTACATACATATCCTGTGTAAACAATTTTATATCTATATTGTGGGAAAAATATTGTACATGTATGCATGCATATATATGTCTGTGTGTAGGTATGTGTGTGTGTGTGTATGTGATTGAACTTTATGACTTTGTTCTTTTGCAGGTCAAAAGAGGTCACATGGAAAGTAGATTTTAATGTACTTCTATGTGCTAGAGGTCTCGGCCTGCTTTATCTGGCAAGTACTTGTGAAATGTGGGCACTTAATGAGCCTATGTGATTAACTCTGACCTGGGACCCTCAATGCCCTTACAATCAGCAAACAAACTGCAAGCCTGTAAGAATTTTATGAACAAAGATGGGCAATCTCCCTGTCCTGCTGTTCCCAAGAGTACTGGAAACTCCCACTGGCTCTCTGGACGCACACAACTTGTCTTCTCTCATTTCTCCCCACTTCATGGCTTATCAGACCTTAGTATCATCTTGATTCAGCAGGATTTAGGAGCAGAGTTAGGAGAAGCTAAACGTTGAAAGGGCACAAATAACCATCCCTTTGTGAACCCAAAGCCTCAGAAACACAAACTCCCAAGTAATAGGCCCTTGTTCCTTTCATTCCCAAACAAACATAATCAATACCTTCAGGTTTGAGGATATAATCTTTCTTGCATTCCCCTGTCCCATCTTCTAGACACTCCCATTGTTCAGAGAAATATATCCCACATAATACAGCAAAGAGGCCACAAGTCTGCTTTGAATTGAACCAAAACATTTCTCCTGCCCAGACAAAGCCAGGAAACTTTTCTTTGTGCGCTTTTCAGCTGATGTGCGGCTTCCTATTATGTGAGCAAGCAGGCCGCCATCCATCTTCCTTTGGAAGTTTGTGATGCCGTTCTGCAGTTCCTAATGAACTGGCAAGACCAATTAAGCACCGCATAGAATATCCATAGCCAATTCACCCAAGGAAGAACAGAGAGATGCATTAATACTCTGTCTTTCGTAGATGAGGATTATTGGGAAAGAGGACTTTTGTGTTATTTTCCAGCCCGGAGGAAAGTGGTTGCCCAAATTTACTAGAACACTTTTTTTTTTTTTTCCTTTATCTTTTAGGGGTCTCTTGGCCAACTAGATTCAACTAACATTTACTAAATGTCTAATATGTGCTGGGTCCTATACTAGTCAGTTTCATGTCTATAATGTCATTCAGTTATCACAAGAAAGACAGAGTTTAAGGATCACTATGTGATGAAAATATGGGCACTCATAAACTTGTCAAATCATGCGGCCAAAACAGTGGCAGGCTGAAACAATGCAGATTTCTTAACATTAAGTCTGATGTTCTTCCCACTCTATTAGAGGTTCAATGTATATTAGTGCTTGGATTTAAGAGATGACTGACCTCATGGGATATGGGTTCCCCAAAATGTCCTCTTCTGCGGATACGATCCCTTTGGTTTCTTCTGAGTATTTCCTTTCCTCCGCTTCCACTGGGATTCTTTCCATGGATTTTAGAAACAGAGACTAAGATGGGGAAAGTCAGTCTTGCCCTGAATGAATGAAATTAAGCATAAGGAACCTTTGGAGCTACACCCTACCTGGACCTGTTTAGTCCCGCAGAGGATGGAGCCATGGCAGGGAGAAGCATATGCAGCAGCAAGAAAGAAGATAGCTCTGACCCCTCTTTCGTCTATTGCTGTCATCAGCCCACCTTTGGGTGTCCCCAGAATAGCTCTAGCTCTCTGAATCCTTTTCTTTTGCTCAGGCAATTTCTTTCCTTGGAATCCAAACAGCTCTGATGAACCAGAAAGTCACAGAGCACACCTGGTCATTGGAAGTTACTAGGAACCATGCTTGGATTTGTATCAAGATCCTTTCCGAATCATTAATGTGGGAGAATAAGGCAAATTGTAATAAGGAAAAGGGAGTGAGGTGCCTGGCTGGCTCAGTCAGTTAAATGTCTGACTCTTGATTTTGGCTCAGGTCATGATCTCAGGGTTGTGAGATCAAGCCCTGCACCAGGCTCTACCCTGGACATGGAGCCTGCTTGAGATTCTTTCTCTCCCTCTCCTTCTGCCCCTGCCAATTCCCCATTTGTGCACATTCTCTCTCTCTTAAAAAAAAAAAAAACCCACACACACCCACACAAAGGGAATATGGGCGTGGAATTTAGGTCAACCTAGAAGTTAGCCAAATCCACAGAAGAAACTTCTGAAGGATGGGTAAAGAAGAATTCAAGAACTTGTACTCACAGATGATGTCACATTTATAAAATGAGAACAAGATGGTTCATTATAAAATGAACAAGATGGTCAAAGACAAAGATAAAAGCGTCATGGTTAAAGAAGTGGAAGAACTGGGATAGCACTGAGTCATAGGAATTAATGAATGCGTTTCCAAAGGGGAAAAATCTTCCACGGCAACCAATGCAGGTGAGAGAATGAAGGGAGCTAGGGGCCATTCCTGACCCTTAAGAAAGCTTGTTCATAAAAGACATAGGCACAGAAATCAGATTGCAATGGGTTACAGAGGAAGCAGGTGATAGGAAAGCAGGTGCGCTGAGTATAGGTAATTACCTGATAGAATTTTGGTGGTGAACAAAACGAAAAGAGGGCAGTAGCTTGAGAGGATAGCAAACTGCGATTTATGTGTCTTTAGCACATGGGAAATTCTAGTGACCCATTTGCTAAGTAGAAAACGCATTCATTTCCCTATAGTAATAGCCCAGCAACACAACGGCAGGACTGGTGATATTCTTACAGTACCCATTCTCCCCTTCTTCCTTTTAGTAATAAACCCCTTCTACCATCCTGTGTGTCAGCAAGACACAAAGCTGCCCAGCTAGGCGCTACTCATCCCAGTCTCCGCTGCTATAGTCTCCTATATGCCAGTCCTCATCAATGCCATAATATGTGCAATTTTCATATCCTTTCCTTAAGTAAAGTTTTCTGGCCCTCTGTGTGAGCTCTTTCCCTTTTCTCATAAGCTGGAAAGTGTACTTGTTGATGTAGTAGCTCAATCAGCATTCTAAGGAATGGTAGGATAATAAGAAAGAAGGAACTTGGGCCCCTGATGGAACAAAATTGCCCATCTGTTCCCCATTTGACAACCCATATACTACTGCATTGCTGAGAGAGAGACAGAAAGAAAGAGGAGAAAAGGAGAAGGAAAAAGAGAAACTATCATTCTTCAGTAACTACTTTGTCTTGGGGTCTACATTTTAGAAGTCTGTGCCCCAACATGTACCCCTATCAAAAAGGAAAGCTGTGATTTTCTGTTTTAACCAGATTCTGTCTCAGTGACCACTGAATATGATTGTCCACATGGAAGAAGTTGGGAAGACTCGGTCTGGCAGATCTAAACCAAGCACTATAAAAATATGGCTACTTCTTAGCTAGAGAATAAGTCTGATTTGGGACATCATCCCTCTGAGGAAGTAGACTATTGACTTCAGAGAAAGAGAAATAGTAAATGTTTAAAAATCCACTAAGTTGATTTATAAATGTCCAGGCAACTGGAAGAGGCTTTGCTAAGAGTGGCAGAAGATTCCATTCTGATGTTGGTGATGGAAGTCAGTTCCTGCATGTGACAGAATCGGACCTCGATGGGCTTAGGAGATAATAGTGATTTATTGGCTCATACAACGAAATAAGGGTCAGGGATAAGACTAATCTCTGTGAGAAAAAGAAATTAAGGCAGCTTTTTCTTCTTCTTCTTCCTCCCTCTCCCCCTCTTCACCCTCTCCCTCTTCCTCCTCCTCCCCCTATTTTTCTCCTCCCCCCTCCTCCTCCTTCTCCTTCCTCTCCTTCTCCCTCTCCTCCTCCTACTCCATCTCCTTCTTCATCTCTCTCTCTCTTTCTCTCCTGCCCCCGCCCCCTCCCCCACCCCCACATGCCCAACATTTATTGCAGGTCACCTTCTGTCTTTGACAGAAGCTTTCTCCACAAGATAGAGAACCTGAACCTAATAGCTTCTGAAACTTTCTTCACTCAATTTCACCTCCTGAGAGGACCTGGGGTTTCCTGTCCCAAGTTTAAAACGCCTGGAAAAGGACACAGACCAGCCTAGCTTGGCTCAGGTCTCCAAGTGTGGGTCAACTAATTCTTGCAGGAAAAAGGGTATCTAAGAAGATGGTAGTTCATATTTAATTATTTATTCAATAATTTATGTTTGAAACCAAGCACATCACTTGCTCCAGAAAGCAGACAAGAGCATCTGAGAAAGTCTGATACTGTTTACTCCACTTCTCAGAACTCTTATCTTACAGTAAATAAAGTGTAGGCCCCTGAGAAAGAGCATGCTTGTCTGCGGATAACCTATAAGACAAATAATGCCCTTCTCACCTGGTCTGCTGTTTTCTGGAATGAGGACATTCAATGAATTTGTAGAAGTCAAGCCCTGATTCATTTATTCAACCATCGTTTACGAGTGCAAACTTGCTGTTAGGAATTGGCCAAATCACCACCTGATAAATATGGGAAGTGAGTTGGAATATCCAGAAACAAGGGCCAAATGAAACACATGTGGCATTAAGAAGGGCAACTGCCGCCTCACAGTGTTGTGCGATAGAAGTCTCACCCAACACCAACCTCTTTGGGGCCCCAAAACAGGAGGTGACTGACTGCAAAGCACACTGACATCTTGAGTCAGGCTTCGGCGATGTGGAAAGTGCCCCCTGGCATTGCACCATGGTCAGATCAGACTAGGAGCTCCATGGTCAGACCAGGATCTGCCCCCATCTTTTTCTTTCTTATTTGGTACAGTGGAAGAATTCAAAGGGAGTTCCTCATCCCATCAAACGGCCTTGGTTTGAAGCTGAATTATGACTTTCAGATCCCAACTTCTCCATCTTCCCTTCTCTACCTCAGGGGAGTGTATGTCCGACTGAACATTCACCTGCAGAGTTAAGTAAAATAAGAAGCTGGAATCTGGGAGACTCGACCATAAAACATAATTGGACAAATCTCCACAGACAGTATAAAATATCGTATCCTGTCTTACACAGATGGGATTATTTAGCCTTCACACAACCTTCAAATAACACATTGTGCTCCTTTTAATCAATCCATAATTCAAGCAGGACATGCCTCAGCCCCCAGAGGCTTTCACTATGACAATAGTGTGGGCCGGCTAAGGCGAGGTATATGTTTTATTAGGAAAGTCAAAGTCAGCTTGGGTTGAATTTCATAAATCTCATTAGTGATTATCGTTTCTTGTTTCCAGGCATGATAAAATACCATTTTTACTTTGTAAATGTACCTCTGCCAAGAGGAGTCGTCCCAGGGCCTCCCTGCAGGGCCAAGGAACAAAGGGACCCCTGGAGTGGGAAGGCCGATCCAGGGCCCATAAGGAGCCTTGCTGAGAACCGCTGTCTTTTGCTTCCAAACAGAACCTTATCAAAAGATCCGGGAGCAGAGCAGCCTTCATCTGTGTCTTCCAGAGACAAAGAGGCGAGGAGTTTTGTGAATGTCACAACAAACACCTTCCCTCTGCCTTGCAGGCTCTCATTCCTCTGTAAGGCCCAGTGTCACCTGATCTGGGGACAGAAGCCCCTTACAATCACCCACAGCACATATCCTTGCAGAAGCTGAGCTGTAAACTCTCAGGTTAACTTGTGACTGGAGAAAGTGGACTCCTTGCTCAGAGGGGAGCCTGCTTCTCCCTCTGCCTGCTACTCCCCCTGCTTGTGCACTCTCTCTCTCACACACACACAAATAAATAAATAAAATCTTAAAAAAAAAAAAAAGGAAGAGGAAAGTTAGACTCAAGGAAACCAATTCATTCAGCAAAACTCAGGGTTTGTGCCCCAAAGAAATGCATTATGTATATCTGTGCTTTCCAATAGAAATAGAAACCAGGGGGGCGCCTGGGTGGCTCAGTGGGTTAAGCCTCTGCCTTCGGCTCAGGTCATGATCCCAGAGTCCTGGGATTGAGCCCCACATCGGGCTCTCTGCTCCGCGGGGAGCCTGCTTCCCCCTCTCTCTCTGCCTGCCTCTCTGCCTCCTTGTGACCTCTGTCTGTCAAATAAATAAAATCTTTAAAAAAAAAAAAAGAAATAGAAACCAAGGCATGTGTGTAATTATGATATTCTTGTAACCATATAAGCAAAAGTAAAAACAAGCAGATGAAATTAACTTGAGTATGTTGTATGTAATCCAGCATATCAAAAGTATTATCATTACGCCACGTAATAAACACTAAAAAATTAGTACGGTTCTTTCCATTCTCTTTTGTACTAAGTTGTAAAAATCTGGTATGCATCTTAAACTTGCAACCCGTCACTGCCAGCTTTCAACAGTTCAGCAGCCTCATTTGCTAGGGACAGCTAGTGGTGTAGACAGACAGACAAGACATATACCTAAGAAAAGTTCAAAGCTCAATTTAAAAATTTTACCATTTAAAAAAGCATTTTTCACAAGTGCCTGATAGTTCACTAAAATTATCCAATGAGTTATAAAATAGCCGTACACATTAACCATGACTTTTAACTTTACTTTGTAGATTTAAAAATATATGGGATCAAAACTTAAATGTCAGCCACATTCACCTTCACCAGCCTCATGGAGCTAATATGTGGTGGATATGGCTCTTGAACCTGGATTCTCACACCCCCTTGATGTCTGTTTGCCCTGTTAACTCCATGTGCCCCCTTCCTCTGCCCAGCGTGGGGTCTTACCGACTCCCAGATCTGACCTTTGCATTTCCGACCCTTTCTGTTTCTGTATAAGCCCCAAGGATGAAAGACAGAATTATAACACGAGGGAATTCGATGAGGAAAAGCAGAGAGATAGAAACGGCACGGTACAAGTTTGAAAAAAAAAAATAGAAAGGTATTTACCTGAACTGAACAGTGGTGAAGAGGTAGGGTGGTTTGTCCCTTGGAATCAGACAAACACAAAACCTGGCCTCACTGTTTATTTCGTTCTGCATGCCACACCCTGGCCCAAACTCAGAATTTCCATCTTTTCATCTGGGAAATAGGCTTAATGACAGCCACAATTCAGGCCTGCTAAGAGGATTATAAATTATTTTCATAAAGGCTCTAGAATGCGATAGGCACTCGATACACAGGGGCTGTGTTTACTATGGTAGAAAATTGTAATAATTAAGCCAATGGTGGCATCCCTCCCCCGACTGGAAATCATCAATGGTTCCCCATTCATGCCTTGAACATACAGCCAGAATTCAATAACCATATAGGAGATGCCTAGCAGCACAAGTGACAAATGTCAGTGACCATTAAGAGCTCTGTGCTCAGAGAAAGAAAAAAAAAAAAAGCCAAAATTAAAACACAGCAGGGGGGGTGGGGGGGAGGTAGATGAAAGAAATAAAGATTTAAATAAGAAAAGCCAACTTAAATAATTTAGAAGGGAATATAGGAGAATATTTTGTGACTTTTGACTATAAAATATAAAAGCACTGGGGCACCTGGGTGGCTCAGTAGATTAAGCCTCTGCCTTCAGCTCAGGTCATGGTCTCAGGGTCCTGGGATCAAGCCCCGCATCGAGCCCCACATCGGGGTCTCTGCTCGGCGGTGAGCTTGCTTCCCCCCCCCCCCCCGTCTGCCTCTCTGCCTCTTGTGATCTCTCTTTCTATCAAAGAAATAAACAAAATCTTTAAAATATATATATATATATATATATATATATATATATATAAGCATTAACCATAAAAGGGAATATTTGTAACATATCAAATAAAGGATTATTCGCCCAACAGTCCAACAGTAAAAAAATGTTAAGAATATGATTGGCAATTCATAGAGAATATGAATGCCTAATAAACATTTGAAGAGATGTTTCACCTCATAGATACTGACAGGAATGAAAAGCAAAGCAAATATAGAATGGGAATTGTTTGCTTATCAATTGGCAAAAACGAAAGATTGTAAACATCAGGGACTGGGAAGGATGTTGGGAGACAGACACTTTCATATATTTTTGGTGAGACAATAAGTATCTATCACACTGATGGAAAGTAATCTGGCAATTTTTATTAAAATCAAGAAGTGAAGTCATGGGAGTAAAGGCACAGCAAGGGAATCTTGTCAATGATATTGGAATCGCATCCTGTGGTGGCAGGTGGTAGCTACACTTGTGGTGAACGCAGCATAACACAGAGAGAAGGTGAATCACTATTGTACACGTGACACGAATGTACCATTGTGTGTTGGCTCTAATCAAATAAAAAAATGAAATAATAAGATTAAAAGTGCATATACATTTTGGTTCAATGATACGACTTTTGATAATAAAATGCTAGTGAGTAAATATAAAAAGATAAGGACAGATTGATGAATTGCATATATAAGCAAAACACTGGTATCAATCTGAATCACATGGAGCATATTTTCATAATAATATATTGGGATCCTGAGTGACTCAGTCGGTTAAGCCTCTGCCTTCAGCTTGGGTCATGATCCCAGGATCCTCGGATCAAGTCCCGCATCGGGCTCCTTGCTCAGCAGGGAGCCTGCTTCTCTCTCTGCCTCTGCCTGCCACTCTGCCTACTTGTGCTCTCTCTCTCTCTCTGACAAATAAAAAAAATAAATAAAATCTTAAAAAAAATAATATATCGTACTAGATAATAATAAGATCTATGAAAGCAGACATAGCTGTAATTGTATTGACTTGAGTGTTCGCAGTTTGCTTTGGATTAAAGAAAACAAACTACCAAATAATATTAACTGATCCATTTTCATAAACAAAAAAAGAATGAAAATGCTCCTAATATGGGATGTATATAACTACAGACACAAAGGTAGCAGGTTTGAGCAGAGAGAGAGAAAAGCTATTTAAATTTGGAAAATTCCATAGTTCCCAAATGATTTAGTTTGCTTATCTGATTTAATTCAAGTTGCTGAAAAACAGATAATTGATCAAATGCCTTTCAAAAGAATAAGACAGAAAAGGACAGAAAATGTATCCCACCCACATCCATAACACTCAGAAAATAAATTAGCATGAAGAGGACAAGCATGGAAATCAAAGGAAGAACCAGGTAGAAGAAAGCGTTCTGTGAACTTGGAAAAGAATGGTAATCCTTAAGTGAGGTTTGGTTGTGATTAGAAAAGAATGCAATCTGATATTATCATCGCATTGTTATTAGTATTTCCTTGATCACTATTGGGGTAAGTGGAACATCTTTTCATATACTCATGAGCCAATCATATTTCTTCAACTCATCTGCCTACATTTCTTCCTATGCGCACCCAAATAGTATCAATTTGTAAGAGAACTAGATATCTCAGGGTTATAAACACTTGAAAAAAAAGAAAACCCTTACTTTCTCAAAGTTCTAGTCTGTCATATATCAAAGGAGCATAATAAAATCTACCTCACAGGACAAACACTTCATCATTCCACATAGAAAACAGCAAAACTTATTAATAAAGGCAAAGTTGAGGTCTGGCCACTTGCATAAAGTGTTGAATTTGAAAACATATTCTGAGTGTCTACAATATGTCTTTGCTACTTTGCTACTTTGCTAGTCACTGGTAATAGCAAGATGACTCACACAGGTCTCTAACCCCAGAGAATTCATGTGTGTAGGTGATGAAGTAAAATAAGTTGACAGTTATACCAGAGTTTAATAGCTGTAATATTAGATTAATAGGCATAATAATAGAAGTCTTCACCAACATCCTAACAACATGCTTCCTCCTTGCTTTATGCTCTTAAAGAATCCTGCACCTCTCCTTGGTGGTACTTACCATAACTGTAATTAATTAATTATGGTTTGTCTCCCTAATGATTCGGACTACACGCACTGTTCACCATGCCTAGAATGCAGTTAGCATATGGTCAGCTTCCAGTAAATTCTTATTGGTTAAATGACAGAATGCACGTGGTGTAGTGATAGGACAGGAGGAAAAGGCAGCTCCGATGGGGTGGTTAAGGAAAGTCTACATCAGAGGTGAGATACCTGATTTTCCTCTCAAACATGAGATAAGATTCCCCAGATGGATGATGGCAGAAATGTTGGCATGGCCAATGAGAATAGCCAATAGGATGGTATAACAAGAGCTTAGAAAATATGAAATAGGATTGGTAGGGAGTGAAATTGAAGACTTAGGTAGGGCTCAAGTCCCAGGAAATCATGCTAAGGACTACAGGCTACAGGCCATTTAGGGAGTTTTAAAGCAACAGAGTGACACAATCACATTTAGAGCTTTCGGAAAATCGTATGGTGGTAGCATGGGGGAAGAAACTAAGGCTGAGCAAACAGTGAGGAGAGTATGGCACATGGTAGGTTCAGGAAAAATGTGTTAAATAAGTGAATGGGATAGACAAGCTATAGTTAACTTTTACATTAAAAAAAAAAAAAGGTCTCTCTCTTTTAGGTTGCCTTATCCAGGTAGAGTCAACTGATCAGTAACATCAGACTCTGTATAAATGACCCAAGATTCCCAAATTTTCAGCAAAGAACCAAATTGTTCATGGCAAGCAAGAAGGCAGTATTGAGAGGGTAAACAGCCAATCAGGGTGGGAATGGATTTCATCGAGGACTAGAAATGACATTTCATTAAGTTGCATGTCAACGGCAGGAACGATTTCACTTCAAATGCCAGTGGTTTTTACCATGTTTTTTTAATCGTGTGCAGAGATAATTTGGGTAAGTTTCAGCAGTAAACACTAGGAGTCAAAGGGGAGATAAGAAAGCAAAAAGTAATGCATAATTTATCCTCGTCCATATTTTATTATGAAAAGTAAAGCACAAGAGAAAATCTTGAAAGGAGAACTCATTTTCTTCCCTTGGCCTTCAATTTCTTGTTTGGAAGTTTGGTCACATCGCTTAATCTCTATAACCTTAAGGGACGGAATCTTATGCCCTAAGCACCATTCTGGCCTCTTTCCATGATGAAGTTGTTAACTGCCTATGTATTTTTCATGGATGCCAGCAAGAGAGCAAGATTACATTCTCCTTAAACTCAGAAAACAACTGTCCCAGGGTTTCAAACAAGCAGACTGACCCACACGGTCATTTGACTGTCTATGGTTCCATTTCTTGTTCCGATAATCAGGGAAATACGTACAACCCAGCATTTTCTTCTAACTGCTGCTTTAGAGGGCTGCCTAAGTTATCACTTAACTAAATTAAGAAGACGCACCAGGAAAAAAAAAAATATATATATATATATATACATATATATATGTATATATATATATACATACATATATATACATATATCAGCACATCCCCTCCAAATTCCCAGCTCTGAGATTAATTCTGAGTCTGGATTCAGTAAATATTCTCTCACCAGGGCAATCATTAAACCCTGAAATTAGCCATCTCTCTCTGGGCCCCAGTTTTCTCATTTACAGAGACTTCCCTGAGATCTCTAAGGGCCTTTCCAGTCTAACATTCCAGGATTTACAGGAGAAGATACCGCTATCCAGGCACCAGAGATAATTAAGGAACAACATCTCTAATGATTAGTAGAAATAAGGAAGAATCAAAACCCTGTGCTGCTGGCTTTTAGATACCATGTATTTCTTTATTCTCTTCAACCCCTTCACAGGTAAGGTATAAAACTTTGACACAGAACTCTTTAAAATGTCCTAGACCATAGCTTACCCCCACCTTCCTCCTGCTTGAAATACGTTGCCTTTTAAAAAGTTGAGCGAGTTGTTAAATTCACTTCTGCATTTTTGTTTATTTTCAGTACAGTTAACAGAACATGGCTGCATTTTATCTACAAGATCTGCCAGGACTTTCTGTTCTCAAAGGCTTTGGGCAGTATATCTTTTGCTATAGACACAACCCAGTGCACACATCTTAATACCGTTTCAATAAAATACGTGAACTTGAGGAAGGAAGAGTGGAAAGCAAGAAACTGGAAATCCAAGTCCCACACAGTGCGAGCCACAGGAGAGTCCAGCCTCGTGTGTTTTAAACGAAAACTTTTCATCTTTGCTGATGTGTCTCTGGCTCTCCACTTAACACAGGTCCGTTTCCAGGACTTTCTACTCATCATCAGCCCTCCTCATGCCCCAACAAGGCAACATCCCGGTTAAGGACAACTCCAAAGCCTTCTCATCGTTTCAAATATAGTTGCTTTCTCTCATTTCCTTGCTCTTTTTTTCTCCTTAATTTCACAGGCACCCAACAGAATCACTTGTAAATGCCCTCTCTGCATTCTTTTTCCAAAGAAAGAAAGAGGTGGGATAGGAGAGATGGAGGGGAGGCACGGGGTGAAATTTGTTCTACTTGAGTGTTCCTGTTTTTCTCAGCAGAACAATCGGACTTTTTTTTTTTTTCTCTCTATTTTTCCGGTGTCTCTCGCCGGACCATTTTAGATTTCCTAAAATAAAAGTGAGGATTCCAAACCCTACTTCTCTTCTGTCTGGCTCTCACTCAGATGCCAAGGTCTGTAAGGGTCATGTGTCTGGATTCCTTTGCACCCGCTCTCATTTCTTTCTTCTCTCATCTCTGGTTCTCGCTGGCTTCACCAACAGAACATTTCCTCTAGCCTCATCTGTTTCTCTGGACTTTCACTAATGAAAAACTTAATTGCCATGTCTTTCCTCTCTCAATACGTTCTCAGATCCCTGGCTGGGAGAGCTGGAGGAGCTAGAAGTGGGTCTCTGTGTACCGTGTTCTGTTCTGGTGACTTGGTCAAAACTGATTGCCTGCTTTTTACTCATCGGACAGTGCAGTTTGTGCAGGAGCACTGAGAGATGGTGGGGACCATCACATGGAATGCCCCCAGAGGAGAAAAACCTGGGAGGATTTTTAAAAACATTTCAAACACAAGAGCTTGCAATACAGACCTTCAATATCTTTAACCTGGATTCCTCCGAAAGTGTCCTACAAACTTCCCCTGCTGCTGGGCTTACACCTTCCAGTACTTCATGTTCCTACAGGGCTCATCTCTCTAAATGTCACAGCTGATTGACATGCATGATGTACATCCTTGCATGACCCTCAAGCCTTCAGGATAATGTCTTGGTCTTTTAGTGCAACCCTCTAGGACTTGCCCTTCCTACCCCTCCAGATCTGTGTCTTCCCTCCTCAACCTTCCACTCAAATCCTATGCTCTTGGCATACCAGGTAACCTGCAGATCGTTAAATACATCCTGCTGAAATGTCTCCCTCCCAGAATCCCCTCCTTGATTTCATCCACCCACAGAATATCTCTTTAATTTTTAAAAGTCAGCTCATGTTATCAAGCCTGTTCCTGACCACTCCTCAGGGAAAACTGAAGCCTTTCCTTCAAGTCACAAATATATCTGACACAGACCTGTACCAGTGTATGAGCAACACTTCTTGGATTTACAGCACGGAGTCTCGTCTCTTTCCCAGGAGGACTCTAAGTTTCTAAGTGTAAAGATGTGTCTGTTCTGTTTGTTTCTGACTCACCAAGGTCTAGGGCAGTGCCTGCTGCATAATAGATGCTCAGTAAATGTAAAATGAATGAATGACTTAGCACATTGTTTTCCTTCCTAGAAATCTACCTATGCCCACCTTAACTGAAATCTAAACTAGAATCAGTTTATATTTTTCATTTTCTCCACTGACTCTTTCCTGAACTTTGCACACTAATCAGGAAAAAGTCCTGTTGGGCATTTTGATAATTTCATCCAGAGGACCACCGGACACCAAGTGAAACATTAGGTCAACGGTGACATGTACTTTGGCATTTTAAAAAATTATGCAAATAGCCATCTGCTCAGATACCATTCTGGACTCCTTTAATGTGTACAGTTTAGGATAAAGGGGAAACCAGAAGAAGTGCATCTCACTTTGGACCCATAAAAATCTGAGTGGTACCTGATTCATTTCAAGTTATGAGGGGTCTCAGCTATAACGGAGCATCTTTTGTCTTTGGTCAGAGTTCTAAATCTTTTTAATTGCAGTTTAAACACCTGTAGTCAGACATGAAATGTCTTTCTCATTTAAATTCCAAACATTAAAATTCCAAACACCTTGATTATATAAATAGTAAGAGTAAGGGGCAGCTCTTCTTTAAGTTTTGCTTTCTTTCCACTGCCTCCTACTGCTCCCAATTATGTTTGTCCTTTTTGCCCCCGGCATGGTGGCTAAGTTTCCTGAATGACCCCAAAAGTTCATTTTCGGAATTGAACAGGAAGGCCAAATCCTGGCAATGTTTTCAAGAGAACAACAACAGCAACAACAACAACAAAACAAAAATAACCACCATTGTTCAAGACTCCTGTTATTTGCTGGTTACCATACTGTGTCCTTGATGCAAATTTCTTATACATGTTCAACCTTCACAACTATACAGTTTTATATGATTAAGCCCATTTGTCAGTTCAGGAAACTGAGGCTAATGCCCATGAGCCACTTTTCTTGGGTTATACAGCTAGAAAGTGGTGAGGCCAGAATTCAGAATAGATGGGTCTGAGTCTGCCCGATCTCTTCACCACATTGTTGCCCTCCACAGACCTGCCTCATGGTTCTCTGCCAAGAGATACTGTTGGAAATTTTCTGAAGAATTGATGTACCAAAAAAGATGGTGATTCAATGGCCAGAGAGAGACATGGAGAAGTGTGTTTAATCCAAAGGGAAGGTAATACACAGAATGAATAAGGTCTGTAATTACCATGTATTATCATTATTATTATTATTATTTTTAAAGATTTTATTTGTTTGACAGAGAGAGAGAGATCACAAGTAGGCAGAGAGGCAGGCAGAGAGAGAGAGGGGGAAGCAGGCTCCCCGCTGAGCAGAGAGCCCGATGCGGGGCTCGATCCCAGGACCCCAAGACCATGACCTGAACTGAAGGCAGAGGCTTTAACCCACTGAGCCACCCCAGGCGCCCCATGTATTATTATTTTTTTAATGGTCTAGATGCACACTAGGTTGAGTAGGATGAAGACTCCATCAGGGAGCTCCATCTATCGAAGACCTCAAGGAACTTAACTTTCAATTTGAGACCAACTTCAGTGTTTCCACTGTGCTCTAGCTTCCCTGGGAGACCTGCCTCCCACCCTCCTCCACCTGATTCCTACACGGAATGATCTTGATCATGGTTCAATGATACAGCTCTGCTCTTGGATGTTTCTGGCCCTTTTCCTGTTACCCAAATTGTTTCACCTAGACTCAGATATTGAAGTCTCCCTCTCCACCCGCTGCCAGCCAGTCACTTATACCTGCGTATTCTTTGCCCTGAGCTATCTACTCCTTTCACCCAGACATAGCAGTTATGTAGAAATGCCCACACCCTTCTTTGCCCGACTAAGGCAGCATAGGAGGTCAGTTGTATGAGGTTAATCAGGATACTTAAGCTCTATGGCTCTCAGTTTCCATATCTGTGAAATGGGGAGAGTAAAAGCTGCTGTCCAGAACTGTGTAAGCTTATGACAGTGATATATATAAGAAGGCTAATGACACAAAGCCAAGTATAAATCATATTTATTGAACAAATACTAAGAGTGCTAGATGCTCTTTCTTCTAGAGGCCTGGGATACATTGGTGAATCTGAAGTCCTGGAGTGCTATTCTAGAATGTTGAGTCACATAATAGACACCAGACAAATTAGTAAAGTCTACACTATGTTATAGAGTGATCCATGCTATGGATAAAAGCAAAGGGAAGGTGAAGCATAAACAGGAGAATGAGGAGAGCAGGGAAGGGTGAGGGAGGAGATGTGGTTGGAATATTCAAGAAGATGATGGTTGACAGAATAAGGAAGTTAGCCAAGCAGATAAATGGAAGAAGAGACTTGTGGCCAGAAGGAATGGCTACTGCCAATGGGCCATTCAGGGAATAATTAAGAGAACTGTGATGCTGTAGCTGAATCATGGAGATGGAGAGTAAGGGGAGACAAGGTCAGAGAGACGAGAAGGGTAGGCTATGCAAGCCAGGGGGCTATTGTAAGGATCTCTACCTTTGTTCTGAGAGACAGACTAGAAAGGCAGTTAACTTTCTTTTGGAGGCTGGTATGATAGTGGATCCTTCAGAGCTTCTCCCTTTTCTAATGTATCCTCTGTGTAACGAGGTCAGAGCTAGATGCTCATGGGTAGGACCATGCCCCACCCATCTTTGCAATGCCAAAGCCTAGCATAGTGCCTGGGATATAGACCATGTTCGAGAAACATCTCTTGAATCAGCTGTTATTTTAGCTGCTTATCCTAGAACAGTTTAAGGTAACATAATGCTTTTATATGGTTAAAATGTCCACGTCTCCTGAAGGCACTAGGAGAGATGGTTTATGATAGGCCTTCTTCAATTTCTCTCAAGTCAGAGCCATAAATGGTTGTGTGCTCCTGCTGCATGATTGTGAACCATATCTCACACCATTTAATAAAAGAGGATGGACTTGGAACTTAGAAAACCCAGGTGTGGCTACCAGAAATATCACTTCATGGTTATGTGGTCTTAAATAAATTATGTAATCTCTCAAAACCTTTTACATCCAAATCATGGGATCAATGAGAACCTAAAAATATTATGCATAGGAAAATATTTCAATAACCTGCATTGCAATATTCAAACGCTAAACATTGTTGTAAGAATTCAAGCACTAGCTAACTAATATTCAGCATCAAAATTTGAAACTGCCTCTAAAAATGGTGGACACACACCTGGGCAGAAGAACCAGAGATTGCGTTGTATTTGTTGCTCTGGGTCCACAGTGAGGAGAAGACCCATTTCACCAAAGGAGTAAACACTTCTGTTGCTCTAATAGTTTGCCATACTGTTGAATTTTCCCCCACTTTCCTGTAACAACTGTACTTGTGTTAGAATGTTCTTAAAATAGCATTTTTTCCAATTAAGAGACCATTAACAATGCAGAAGAGTTTGTGCCAGATCAGTAACACCAGCTCAAACCATGTGATCTATAGGAAAACTCAGGTGCAAGGTGATAGATGTACTCAGCTCTCCACTTACATTCTCTCAAGTGATTGGGTGCCTCTCTGAACAACCACAGCAGACCCAGGGGTAGAGGCTCTGCTATCCTTCAGGGTTTGCTAAGCTCATTCCCAGCTGGCACATTGGGAACAATCTGGAAATATCTCAGTGGCATTTTTAGTAAGGCAGCTGCCCAACTGATGCACAGGAGTCCCCCCTCCCAACTTCAACCAAATTCTATCCCAAACTGAGTGTGTTTATAGATACACAGCCTTGAGCATTTCCCCACAGAAGATTATATAAACCTACAAAGAAAATGGAAGGATGCATGCATTTCCCATGACTGGGTGGGATAACATATTCAGTTTTAATTGACTCTGGAGAATCCAAGTCAATTAGACTAGGGGTATAATAGGAATGAGAAACTGTATTATTTTACTAGCTTGACTATTTTGTAAAAATAGAAAGAAATAAATGTAAAATTTGAAGAGTCCCACAGCATTGAGATGTGCCATCTATACTAGGCTGTTTTGAGCCATTAAGAGTAGGTTTCTTTAAGTTATTTTTAAATGAGCTGAAATGAGGATGTACTTGTCCAATAGTCTGAGTCTTATATTGTCTTGTAAAACATTAAGTCATCTCTGGTCAAGTAAACAGAGCTCTTCTATGTGGGTTAAATATATTTATGGAAGTAGAATAAAGGTTTTTTTTTTTTTTGGAAGAATGAATTTAAAAATAAGAATTCTGAGAAAACTGAAAAAGAATCAATTTGACATCCATTAAGCACCTACCAAATTCCACACATTGAGCTAGGTTCAGAGAATTGGGCGATAAACAGATTCACTAAAGGGGTTCTCAACAAACACTAGAGCTATACAGATATCAAGAGAAAATAATTCATTTGCTATGTAAAAATTATTTTGCCGGGGGCGCCTGGGTGGCTCAGTGGGTTAAGGCCTCTGCCTTTGGCTCAGGTTATGATCTCAGGGTCCTGGGATCGAGCCCCACATCAGGCTCTCTGCTCAGCAGGGAGCCTGCTCCCCCCTCCCTCTATGCCTGCCTCTCTGCCTACTTGTGATCTCTGTCTGTCAAATGAATAAATTTAAAAAAAATTATTTTGCCAGGCATTGATGAGCATGTGGTTAATTTTATAAAAAAAGAAGTGAGTTCATGGAAGTTTCTATGGAGGCAGTGAGGTGAATCCTGCAAGATTAATAGAGCTGCAGCAGGTAGAGTTCAAGGAGACATCCAGCTTAGGCAAGAACACTATTGTATAGCTTGGAAGGTACACAGAACATACAGGGTTGAAAATAGCCCTGTTGAGCTAGCTCATAAGGAACACAGTGAATAAAAAAGCTAGGAGAACGACTGGATACTTGCAAAGAGGGGAGGCTGGATGTGCTGATCAAAGCCGGATTGTACGCAGAATTGTTTTCTGTAGATTTTGAACTTTGTGCTATGAGAAATGAAGACCTATTATTAAAAACAAAAACAAAAACAAGGTAAGGCATATCCAAGTTGAGAATTTTTTTTTTAATTAGTAGGTTTATGTCAGTGAAGGAGAGGTAGAAACCCATCTCCTGAAGTATAAAGTTATCTATCATCTGTATCAAACTGGTAATAATAATTATTGGTAATAATAATAAAAATTAATAATTTTGCCTAGACCTTACAATAATCACTGCTTTTTCATACTTCATCATCCTTTTATCCCATCAATATTCATTAAATTCCCTGCATCATGATGGATTTATGGGATGCAGTGGAGGCCAAGACAAATATATTCCTGGTCCTTTTAGAGTTTGTAAGATTGTAAGATAAACATCAAACCTATAAAAGAGATGATTACAGATTGTGATAAGTACCATTACAATAACATGCTAAACCGCCCCAGGATTCA
Source organism: Enhydra lutris kenyoni (assembly GCF_002288905.1). NCBI lineage: Eukaryota > Metazoa > Chordata > Mammalia > Carnivora > Mustelidae > Enhydra > Enhydra lutris. Next base: position 19,847,099 of record NW_019154110.1, read on the forward strand.
CTGGTACTGAGTTACAAAATTTCATATTGAGCTCATCACCAAAAGTCTGTGAGTGTTAACTTTTTTTTTTTCCCTTAAATAACAGAACTATGTTCTCCTTTTAAGCCGTGTCATTTGCCAGTGAATCTGGGGCTGGGTAACCTCAACACAAACCATTGTAATTTCTGTGAGATTTTTTGCTATTTCAAACATTTACAGATTACTAGAAATCATTATATTTTGCTGGAGAAGAGAAATAGTCAAGCTCTTCTCAGCTGGAATCTTTGAAATGTATGGGTTTGCCGGTAGAAAGGACAGAGGGCTGAGCTAATGTTAGTAATTACAGAGAGGAAAAAGTCCACTGTTGACCTAAAAATGCAACAAAATCTATTTCTTTATAACTTTCCAGTGACTGTTTAGCTCAAGTCCTAATTATTACTCTGTGAAAAGAATAGCTTCACTTTAGAAGATTTCCCTAAGAACATAAGAATTCCAGGCCGTATCTCTATACATGACTGAGAGCCCATTTACTTAACAGCACACTTACCCAACCTTATTTGGTCCATGACACATTGGAGAATTTAATTAAATGCTCACGTGTCATCCTATGGGAATGAAGGTGAAGGCTAGCCTCAGCAGAAAAGTAACTCAACTATCACATATAAAGAGATTCTTATGAGATTATTTTTGTCTCTAAAAACTTCAAGTTTAATTGGGCCACTTTACAATGTATAACCAATACCCTTTCACATTTTGATAATGCTATATTCTTTTGGTAGATTGGCTACAAAAAGTTACCACAAACAGGGTGACTTCAATAACAGAAATGTATGGTCTCACATTTCCAGAGGTTAGGAGTCCATGTTTTAAGATGTCGGCAGGGCTGGTTCCTTCTGAGGGCAGTGAAGGAGCTGTTCCATGCTTCTGCCTGCCTTCTGGTGGGTTAGGGGCAATCTTTGGTGTCCCTTGGCTTGTAGATACATCACCCACCCAGATCCCTGCCTTTGTCTTCCCATGGCATTCTCCCTGTGTGCTGTATCTGTCATCTGTCTTTAAATTACCCATTTTAGGGGTACCTGGGTGGTTCAGTCGGTTAAGCATCTGCCTTTGGCTCAGGTCATGATCTGGGATATCCTAGGATCAAGCCCCACATTGGGCTCCTTGCTCAGCAGGGAGCCTGCTTCTACCTCTCCCCCCACCCTTCCCTCTGCTTGTGTGCAAGTGCACTCCCTCTCTTGTGTGTGCACAAGTAAATAAATTAAATCTTATTAAAAATATTATAAGAATGCCAGTCATTAATCCAAATGGCTAACAGACACATGAAAAGGTGCTCAACATCAAAAAGAAAAAGTGCTCAACATCACTCCACATCAGGGAAAAACAAATCAAAACCACAGTGAGATACCACCTCACACCAGTCAGAATGGCTAAAATTAACAAGTCAGGAAACGATAGGTGTTGGCAAGGATGCACAGAAAGGGGAACCCTCCTGCACTGTTGGTGGGAATGCAAGCTGGTGCAGCCACTCTGGAAAACAGCAGGGAGGTTCCTCAGAAAGTTGAAAATAGAGCTACCCTATGACCCAGCAATCGCACTACTGGGCATTTACCCCAAAGATAAAAAGGTAGTGATCCGAAGGGGCACATGCACCTGAATGTTTATAGCAGCAATGTCCACAATAGCCAAACTATGGAAAGAACCTAGATGTCCATCAACAGATGAATGGATAAAGAAGATGTGGTATATATATATATACAGTGGAATACTATGAAGCCATCAAAAGAAATGAAATCTTGCCATTTGCAACTACGTGGAAGGAACTAGAGGGTATTATGCTAAGTGAAATAAGTCAATCAGAAAAAGACAATTATCATATGATCTCTCTGATATGAGGAATTTGAGAGGCAGGGTGAGGAGTCATGGCAGGCAGGGAGGGAAAAAATGGAACAAGATGGGACTGGGGAGGGAGACCAACCATAAGAGACGCTTAATCTCAGGAAACAAACTGGAGTGGAGGGTGGTGGGAGGAATGGGGTGGCTGGGTGATGGACATTGGGGAGGGTATGTGCTATGGTGAGTGCTGTGCATCGTGTAAGACTGATGACTCACAGACCTGTACCCCTGGGGCAAATAATACATTATATGTTAATTAAAAAAATAAAGAATGGCAGTCATATTGGATTAGACCCCACCCTAATAACCTCATTTGAAAGTGATTACCTCTGTAAAGACTGTATCTACAAGTAAAGTCAGCTTCTGGAGTAGGACTTCAAATACAAATTCTGGAGGGACAAACCCAACCCATAAACAACACTCTGTGAGCTGAAGAACGATTTTTTCTTCAGCAACAAAACCGATGCAAAAAGCATCAAATTGCTTTGACACAATTTTTTTTCCCTTTTGGATTTTGTGTGTGTGTGTGTAGTTCATTTTCATTTTTCATGTGATCTATACTTGAGCTTTGGGAAAGTTTGGATTGTAAAGAATTAAGGTTGGGATATAAGGCGTGTAACATAGAATCTGGGGGTGGGGTGGGTAGCTACGCAGCTCAAAACGAATCCTCTTCCCTGAGACTGAACCCAGGCCACCAGAGTGTGTCCCACAAGCTGTGTTCATCCCATATGACCTGACCCCCCCAGAGTTAACAATCTAATCCAAAGATAGTCACCTGACCCAAAATGATATGATGGGGTTTTGACATCTGGAATAGCAAAATTTAGAAACACAACAATGGAAACAGATCGGTCGTCACCTCAAGAAAAAGGCCCCAAACTTTGCTGATAATGTGTTCACGCTGCCTTCATTCCTTCCCCTTCTGTGCCTGGTTATTCATCTCTTCCTTCAGTTCTGTAAAAACCACATTATGATCACGATAAAATGTTTTTGATTGTGCCTGCGCTTCCCAGGATTATTTTCTGGTGCATGTGACCAAAAGAACCTTCACAAATACAGGTGGCTCTGTGGTGATCTGTGTCCCAATTGTGCCCTTCTGGTCCTTTCTCTCATCCCATCTCTTCTGGCTCATGATTACTGATGAGACTCCTGGCATCTGCCGATCCATGTCATTGGCCATAATGGGAACTTGGGGAAAGAATAAAAGTTTGGGGCAGAAAAACAGTCCTCCTTCTGGAATAACAATAAAAAGCCTACATTTTACCTGTGTTGGGTCTATCCTGTGATCTTTGTACACCTAATTTTTAAAAATGATATGGTAGCATGCCAGATTCGTTCTCTACTTTAAAAATAACTCAAAGTGGTAGCCAAGACCTCGAACAAGCCTGAGGGTCAAAGTCATCAGCCCTTATTGAGAAAACATCGCAGTCCATGATTGCCTTTCAGGGTGTCCTTCAGAGCTTCTGCTCCTACTGTTCACAGAAGCAAAAGCAATCGCTCTCGCCTGTGAGAAAGGACATATTAAATGTGGACAACAATGCAGCAACCTAATCCCCTGTGTTCTACTCATTCTCAGTCAAGTGCCCCTCAATGCCCAAGCATTGAACCCAAGACCTCTTTAGGCTTCTGTCAAAATTAGAACCGGCTTTATTTTGTAGTGTTATACCAAGTGTCTCTAAAGGAGCTCCCAATCAGGTATTTGCAAGTACATATGCGAGGCTCTTTGGACGATAAAATGAATAACAAAAGGAAAAGTTTGGGGTGCCCAAAGCTTGTCTGAGAAATGTGGCTCCATATCAGAAGGAAGACCTGACCCTGGCCATGACTCCTTGTTCCACTAAACCTCATGAGGGGGAGGAGTTACATCACTGAAACTCCACAACGAGTCTCTGAGAATTTAGTCACTGCTTTACATCAGAGAGGAACAGAGTCACGGCTCAAGGAAAATAAAGATGGTATGGGAATGTTGATGGCCTGCACAGATCGGCTTCCGCATGATATCTACATCAAACTTGTCTTTTTACCTACAGATCTTCCAAAGACTTCTTAGCTCAGGACAGCTTGGTCTGAGAAGCTATCTAAACTTACCAGCAAGAGAAAAATGAAGGAGCTGGGTTGGTAGACAATCTAGGAGGATGAGTTCAATAAAATGGAGGATTGGCACCTGACGGTGTTGACTCACAATCCTATCACAATATTCAGAAGGACGAGGTGAGCTTGAACTTATTCTGATCCAGTATTCTCTATCCACATGGGGCAGGACCCAGTTGGTATTGAGGGCTCTGAATGACAGTCTCATCTGTGAAAGGGGTAGGTGTGAAGCCCTAGGCACGTTGTTATCATCTCAGCAAAGTGTCCTGAACTCCACTAGAGGAACCAGCATGCAAATCAGGACACCAAGGCAGATACTGAGGCTCAAGGCTGACAAACTAATGATAAGGAGGAAAGTAGAAAACCATGTTCCCAAGCACATTAATTAATATGCTTCAGGACACAAAGAATTTCTCCAGGTTCCAGCAGTTAGAGCAGCTGATTTTGCTGCTCTGTCCCCTATCTTCCTCAGATTTGGCTAAGGACCTAGGCAAGGTAGTTGAAAGAGCCTTCAATATTAGAACTGACTCGTGCCAAGAGAGACAGGAACTAATTTACAAGCATGCTGTATTTACCTTGACTCCTTTTATCGGTCTATTCACTTTCCACAGACACCTGTACGGTGCCCATTTTTCTCCATGTCCCTAAGATTATGTAACCCTCACCATCACTTATCTAAGCTAGGTTTGATGTTACCTGATAAAAGCTGCTATTTTTTCAGGACCTATTATATCCCAGGTACCGTGCTATGTATTTCACACGCAGTGCTGCTAATTTTCACAACAACATTGCACATCAGTACCCTTACCCTCAGGAGAGGTAAGTTACGTGCTCAAGGTCACAACACAGGGCTGAGCTGGAAACCCCGATCTGACTCCCCAGTGTGTGTATTTTACACTATGTTCTGCTGAGAAGTGTTTGAAAAGGATGATTCATTTTGATGTAATTTTGCTTTGTGAAGTTTTTAATACAACCAATTAAACATTAGCTCTTTCCTTCGACTTGAGTTGAATGTGAATATTGCACATTCAACATTTTTTAAAAATACTTTTCATAGTGAAAAGCAATTTTAGCAGAATGAGCACTGATCAGAAATGAGATTTGAGATTGCATGCCAATGAGTCATGTGACCTTGGGAGGACCTTCACTTGCCTGGGAAATTTTTCTTACTTGTAAAAAGGGAGAAGAGGGGCACCTGGGTGGCAGTTGGGTAAGATGCCTTGGGTATCTCAGGGTCTTGGGATTGAGCCCCTAAGTGGGGCTCCCTGCTCAGGGGAGAACTTGCTTCTCCTTCTCCTTCTGCCCTTCCCCCTGCTTGTGCTCTATCAAATAAATAAGCAAAATCTTTAAATAAATAAATAAAAATAAAAAAATAAAAAAGGAATAGAGACAGAGGGGCAGTGGGGAGGGTTGAAGCTCAGAAGTTAAACTCTCACAGTATCTTCCAGCTCTCCCAGTTCTAAAGGTCTATCCAATTCTTTAGAGCACATGCTCTTTATATAATGAAGCTTTTTGCAAAGAAGCCATAAGAATTATCCCTTCATTTTTCAAATTTATTTCTTAAGGGAAAATTGTCCAGCTGTCTGCATATCCCAAGAAGTTAATCAATGTCTTTCACATGTAGGCAACTTAAAAGAAAAGCAATTATAGTACTTGAAAATTGACAACGGAAGTCTTTCTGAAGCCTTGTTGACCAATGGAAAAAATAAATAAATACACCTAGTAAATAAAACCAACTCTCATCTTCAACTGGAAATGGATTTTCAAGATAATTCAATTTAAGGGACGGGTGTCTTAGCACTTAGCCATGAAAATGTCGTTAGATCATTTGAATGATAAAAATGGAGACCGGACTTGGTTGTGTTCTTCACGAAAGCTTTGGCAGCGGCAACACTCATAGAAAGTCCTGCAGATAAAAGCTTCCACAGACCTTCCAATGAAGAGGCCGGGCGCGTTTCACGCAGACAGCTGTTAACAAAATCACCTCTCTCCCTGTCTTTGTGGCTTAAGTGAAGAACTCCATAGAGGAGGGAGAGGAGATAAAGAAAGAGAAAGTGGGGACGGGAAGGCCTGGACAGAAATACATAACGAACTGTTTCCACGAGGTAATTTTTCACATGATGGTGGGGCAGACAGAACAGCTCACCATGATCTTGCAGTCTGGTCTCAGATTTATCACTAGAATTAATTCCTACATTTCAGCGTGGGACATTATACCTTCCATTCCTACCATTTTAAATAATAAATTAATTTTAATGCATTTTTGCTCTAGCTTGAATGAGAAAGATGAAGAGCTTGGAGATAAGCTTGGAGTTTTTAGAGCACCTTTCAACAAGATGAAAAGCAATAAGGCATCCCAAGTCGGCTCTTCTAGAAATAGAAAGTAGCCAAATGCTGGGGCTGCAGAGTTGTTCTACTCTAAAGTGCTGTGTGGTCCAGTATAATATTCGCAGCCCAAGGCACATTCCTTGACCACGCTGATCCTTGGACAGAGTCACGGCCCTGTGGGCTTTTAAGCAACTTCCTCAAGATGCTTATCTAAGATGCCTTCAATTTATATTTGATAGAACAAATGAAAAGGAAAAGCTGCTTATAACTATCTCGGACTTGGAAGACAGCAGTACCTCTAGCGAACTCCCCAGTCATCAGATAGACCACTGGGGTTTCCCACAGTTCCGTCCAGCTAGGAGAGGGGGCCACAGAAGGAGGCTGCCTGATTCTTTATAAAGAGCTATGTTGCTATGTTGGAACTTGAGCAGAGAGAGAAATGAAACTATTTTGATTTTGTTTGTTCATTTGTCCTGTTTTGTCTTTTTTTTTTTTTTTTTTTTTTTGCTTTCTTCTGACACCTCTTTCCTGTTTCTAAATCTTCTCCTGACTATAATGCTTTTGTGTTTATCTGTCTACACTGGATTGGACCCAACACTGCAGTGGGAAACTACTTCTCAGGGAGCACCTTCTTCTCTAATACTCCAGATCAGCTTTTAATGGGTGTGTTTCCTGAAGGCAAAGTATAGAGCTAGGGTGACCCTCTCTTCTGTCACAGGGAAAACTCTGTGATCTTTATTTAAAGTTTATTGAGATCTGAAGGAAAGACCAGAGAACAGAAAAGATATGCTGACTCTTTTGTTTATTTTAGAGGGAGAGAGAGAGAGAGAGCAGAGAGAGGGGCAGAGGGAGAAGGAGAAGAAGAGAACCTCAAGCATACTCCCTGCTGAGCACTGAGCACTGAGCCTGATTCAGGGCTCCACCTCAGGGTCCTGAGATCATGACCCCAGCCAAAACCAAGAGTCAGCTGCTTAGCCGACTGAGCCAAAACATGCTGACTCTTAATCACCCTTAATGATAACTACCCCTGCACACTGGAAGCTTCTCTAAGAACACAATGCTATTGATTGCTCAACAGCTGGTTAAAAACTGAGGTGTTCAAAAAAGTATCTGTTGCAAATACTGTTCGATGTCAAGCCCAACATCCACTCTCAAGCTCCTTCTTCCTTGCTCACCTGAAGTCCCCCGTCTTCCTCGGTGCTCCAAGTGGCAACTTCCATAGCAGTTTCAGGCAATGAGATGGGAGCAGAATTCTGATGGAGGCTTCCAGAAAAGCTTGTGCTTTCTAATAAAGAGAACAAATAGATCTTGTGCTTTCTCCCTTATCTCTCTTCTTTCTGCCTTAGATGAAGATGTCAAGTCTATAACTGCTGAAGCCATCTTTGAAGCAAGAGGCATGAAGACAAAAGCCAATGTGCTCAAGATGATGGAATAAAAATAGAGACAGACCCTGAGTCCCTGATACATTACTGAACCAGCTGAACCAACTCTTTACCTCCATATTTCTTGCTGATGAGAAAAATAGACTTCTGTTTCTAAGGCCACTGTTTTTCTGGTTTGGGTTCTTGCAGTTGAAATCATTCCAAACAATCAAGAAACTGTGCTTTTGGTATCTGTAAACCACTTACGTGTGATGATCATAATATCCTGTATTTTTAAAGCATTCTTCAATTTACAAAGTTGTTGTCACAAATGAGCTCACTTAAACTTCACAATAGGATAGTAAGACAAGAATTGTTAGCCTGACTTTAAAGCTGAGCCAATTCAAGTTCAGAGGGTTTATTTAAACAACTTGTCTACATTCATGGTAAGAGAATCTAGTAGAAGTCAGGACTTGAACACTTAGCCTCTAACCCCAACTCCCAGTTGAGTCTCATCAGCTCATATTGGATGACAAACTCTTGTCCTCATGGATTTATTATGTTCTTAACAATTCCTGAAGAACTTCTATGGATAAGTCTTTCTATAGATAACAGGAATTGGATAAAAATGATTGAATTCATCATCTAGAATGAACTGAGCACTGTGATAATCCCTGGGGTTTAATGGTGAATAGTATAAAAAATCCTGTTCTGAGGATTTCAAAAGGCCACTAGGAAAGACAATCATTTAAATCAATTACTTTAAACAAGCTCTAGAATTGGCCATATGCGATCTATGTACACTGTAGTATAGGATGAGTAATTCTTATTTTGGGGGGAAGTGAGGATGAGGGGTGAGTGGAAGAAAGTGCCCCAGACACAAACACAGGGTGTGTCACTAAGCAATTTTGTGTGGTTGTGTATACTTTTATGAAGTGGCAGTTTATGGGGCTCCAGAACTGCCCACATCTGATCATAAAAGTTCTTATAGGGCCTGGGGTATTATATTCCTGTGTATGGTTACAATCAATGGAGTTTATATTATAGACATCATATTATATAAAGAATTATAGTTTTGAATACTTCTCTGGCATGAGACAGTAAACTAGAAATCTCCTCCGACATAGGTAGCAAAGTATTGACTGGGGGCAGGTTGAGAAGGTTGCTGGGGCAATCTTACCAGAAAGATCTAATGAGATCTAAGACTCAGGTAATGACTATAGACTGGTTAAGAGGAAGCATATTAGAGAGATCTTCAAATATTATTATCTACGGGCTATTATAGACAACTAGAGGTGATGGGAGTGGTGTGTGAGAAGGAAGAAAACGGGAATTCATGGAGTTTTTCGGCTTGGGCTTCTATGGAGGTGGTGGTGCCTTTCGTGATAAGCAATACTAAAGGAGTAGTAGAGGCGGGTAGAGTGGCATAACAAAGGAAAGAAATTCCACATTGCATCTGCTGAGTTTGGTGGCCCTTTAAAACATCCAGGTAGAGATACTCATAAAAGAATCAGAAGTAAAAATCCACGATTCATTAAAAAAATTCTGGACTAAGAGAAATGAATTTCTGAAGTTACAGAAGTAAATGGAACCTCCCCGGGACATGAGTAGGGAGGGAAAACCACAGAATAGAACTCTAGAGAATGCAAACATTAAAAAAAAAAGCAAGCAAAGGCATAAGATCCAGTAGAGGAAATGAAGTAAGAGAGATCAGATGGGTAGGAGCAAAGCAAACAGCATTGTTTCCAGAAAGCCTTAAGATAGGTCTCAAAAAGTTAGGGAGTAAGCAATAACCTTAACAGAGGTCATTACGAAGCCCTTACTATACACGTAATATTACTTTTCATCTCTGCATGGTCAGTTGCTGTGAAGGGGTCAAGTGTTACAAGGGCTGGACATTTACAGTTGGATTTTACCTTGGCCAATCATTAGTGATGGTTGACCTCCAAAAAAAGGAGATTCAGCCAAGTAGTAAGAGTAGAAGCCAGATTGCTGTGGGCCGAGAGGTGGCTGGGAAGTGAGAAACAATAGGGAAAGGAATCTGTTCTTTTTAAGAATCTTGCCTGGAAGAGGAAGAAAACATCCCAAAGTACCAGGGTCATTTTTGTAACACAATAAAGATTCCAGGGATGAGGGAACTATAAGAACAAAAGAGGGATTAAGGAGATGCAGAAGGGTCCCTGGGGTAAGCGGGATGAGATTACCACACCAGCGGAGGAAGAATGAGTCCTGAGTAGGAAGCAGCACACAGAGTCACCTAGAACAGTGGGACTGTTGCACTGTGCGCCAACTGTAGAATCTGGTGACAAACGTAAGCATCTGAGTGACAAACCGGAATTAGTATGCGTCTGACTAGGGAGTGACAGACAGCCTCTCCAATAGTTGTTGACCGCTGGTCATTGGCCCCTGGTCTCCACTGACGCTGGTCTCCTTCTGTGCTCATTCGGAAGGAAGTGACTTTATGCAGACCGGTTGCTTTCTGAATCCAAGCTGATATATTCACTGGGGAGAACTCCAACATTCTCTTTCTCCAAGAGCTCGAAGTTCAATATTTAAGGAGGAAAGTCGTTTTTTTTTTTTTATAATTAAAAAAATTTTTTATAAACATATAATGTATTATTAGCTCCAGGGATACAGGTCTATGAATCGCCAGGTTTACACAATTCACAGCACTCACCATAGCACCTACCCTCCCCAACATCCATAACCCAACCACCCTCTCCCTACACCCCCGCCCCCCGCCCCGGCAACACTCAGTTTGTTTTGTGAGATTAAGAGTCTCTTATGGTTTGTCTCCCTCCCGATCCCGTCTTGTTTCATTTATTCTTTTCCTACCGCAAGCCCCCCACATTGCATCTCCACTTCCTCATATCAGGGAGATCATACGATAATTGTCTTTCTTAAGGAGGAAAGTCTTAAATTGGGCACCCCTGGAAGCAGACCTTGAGATTGGAATGTCAGTGCCAGTAGTTTATTTGGAAGGTGATACCAGGAAGCACCAGGAGGGAGGTGAGGAAGTGACATGAAGAAGACAAGGGAGTCAGCACAGGGTACCTGAATAAGCAGGTTCCCCCTTTGGGCAGCTCAGGTTCAGTTTCCCTAGGGAACTCCAGGAGACGGTGCCAAACAGGCCTCAGAGTGGACGCTCCCTCAGTGAGGGGAGAAGGAGGCTGGGGTATTTATCTATTGATAACTGTTAGTCATTGATGAGAGTGACACCCGAGAGGGTTAACTCTGCTCCCAGGGGTGTTAACTCCCTGGAGATTCCGGCCTGCCCTGCATATGGGCTGACGTTTGCTCTTAGAGATAATAAAGCTCCAGGCAGAGAATCATGGATGGCAGCTGAGAAGGAGACTAGGTAATAGAAGCCAGACAAAGATAAGTATCTACTAAGAGCCCCTCTTCATGAATGGAATATCTCAATTGCTATCCATCCTTTTATTTTATGGGGCCTATGCCTGGAATGTGCTAGAAATGTGTCTCTCTTCAGTCTCTGTGCCCTGCAAGATCTGCCTGAGACTCTTTCTTGCACTGGGGACAGTAGACTCTTAGGGTAGGTTGGGGAGGGTGTGGGGAAAGGACGGCGATCACCCCCTGTAGGTTTCAGCCATAACGGAACCAGTTCTAGACAGAACATTACCAGAAAGAGTCGCCATTCTTTAGTCACTGAATTTCATCAGCAATTAAATGTATATGGCTATGAAATCATAATAAACAGTGTAGTGGACTTATATTTAGAACAATGTAGATTCGAATCCTGGGGCTGCTACTTACTGTGCAAACTTGGGCCAGCTGAGCCTTCAGTTTCCTCATTTGTAAACAAGGATTCTATTTCCTGTTCCATTTACCGCATCAGGTTATGAAAACCCAATGAGATCATGCACATGAAAATAATTTAGGGACACCTGGATGGCTCTGTCAGTTAGGCACCTGACTCTTAACTTCAGCTCAGATCGTGATCTCAGGGTCATGAGATCAAGGCCCGCATCAAGCTCCACACTCAGTGGGGGGTCTGCTTGAGAGTCTCTCCCTCTGCCCTCCTGCCACTTGCATGTGCGCGCTCTCTCTCTCTTAAAAAAAAAAAAAGAATTTAAAACCATGTCACATCCTAAGAAATATTTATCACTATTATTGTAAGAGGCGGCCATCTTTTTCTCCCTTTCTTCACTACACAAGAACTATGCCCTTATTTCCCCTCCCCTGGTCCCCTCAAACTCTGTCCCTGCTCTTTCTATCTCTATTTGTGTGTGTACATGCAAATGTCCATGAATTTTTTGTTGTTGTTCAAATCCTAAAACTTGAGAGTGAAGGGGTCCACTTTTCAGGATGAAACTAGTATGAGTAGACTGGGACTTTTCTGCATTAACCTGATGTCATGCTCTCAGGATAAGGCCTACAGAAAAAAAAGGGGGGGATGAGGAAGGACTGCACGCAGAGCAGATGCTCTCTAGTTCTACGAAGGAGAGAAAAAACTGAGGTCAGAACAGAAAAGAAGACACTGGAGATGAAAAGAGAAATGTGATCATTTTCGCAGAGCTCAACAGCAAGAGGTCACCTCCTCCAGCTTATCTGAGTGGAAGCAACCATGGAGTCAATCTGGTATGACCATACCTGATTTATGATTCCACCGCTTCAAGCCCTATTTCCTCCTCTCATGTTTGTATGCTGTCTTATTTTCTGCCAAACATCCACCGGAGATGTGAATAAGCATGAATCAATCTGAGAAGTAGCTGTGGAAAGCTTACAGTGTGGTAGGTGCTATGCTAATGCTGAAGACACAGGAGTAAGACACAGACTGTACCTTCAAGGAATTGTAACTGAGTAGGAGAGAGCGAGAAACCAATTATAATCTCCAATGAGTACACCACGACAAGCAGGTACAAGAAGCAGAAATAATCGCAAGAGGGAAATGATGAAACACACAGACAGTAAGTCAGAAAAGATGTTCCAGAAGAGATGAGTGCTGGTATGGGGTTTGCAGGATGAATAGGACTTCCCCAGTCCCGAGATTGAACAGTGGAAGTATTCCAATCAGAGGTATGGAAGGCATGTAAATTTTGCAGCAACACAGCTGTGGGTAGAGGTAGAGAACAACCATGGATTCCGTTATAAGTTGTTTAGACTCGATTCTACAGGCAATAGGGAACCATAGAAGTTTTAAGCAGGAGAGCAATGTCATAGATAGATATTTTTGGAATATCTCTTTCACAACCCTGTGGAGAATAGTTTGTATTGCTTTTTGGCAAGAGAGGCGGAAACTGGGGACAGGAAGACGAATGAAGATGTTATATTAAAAATTCCATCTCTGGGGCGCCTGGGTGGCTCAATGGGTTGGGCCTCTGCCTTCGGCTCGGGTCGTAATCTCGGGGTCCTGGGATTGGGCCCCGCATCTGGCTCTCTGCTCAGAAGGGAGCCTGCTTCCCTCCCCCTCTCTGCCTGCCTCTCTGCCTACTTGTGATCTTTCTCTCTGTCAAAGGAATAAATAAAATCTTTTAAAAAATTATTTTAAAAAATCCCACCTCTGAGGTATATCTAGCAGCCTTCTTTTGGGTGACATGGTAAGGGCCGAGGAAGGGGTAGACAGGGGTAGGAAGTGGCATTCAGGAAATGGCCCTGAGGTGGTTTGAACAAGCACAGAGGCATTGCAGACCAGTGAGAATTCAGAATGCAGCTTACAGCTCAAGAAGACATTTTTTGCAGAAGGACAGAATTACAAGCAGCCTTTAGGGTAACATGAAGCCTACACATAACGCTTATAAATACAGAAGACATCCAAACAGTCTTCCTGATTCAGCTCAAATTAAATACACTTCCTTTTGAAAGGTTAGCAAGCTTGGCTTTTGCTGAAGTGTTTCTTCTCCACACTTCGTTTTAATATCGCGTTGACAAATTGCCTTCACTTTGAGAATTTATCTCCCTTCAGATGGAGCTCACCAAACAGTAGTTGTAAAGTCCCAAAACTTCGAGGTGGTGATTAGTGGTAACAGGTAGAGGGCAGCGGGGCTGAGGGTGTGCAGGGAGAGGGGTGGATGCCGTGCCCTTTCACGAGGAGGAGGTATCCCCAGAGCTAGCCCAAAACACCTGCAGCTAGGTTTTCAAGATGTCATCAGGACCCCCTCTAATTGGCTTTCTGCGAGGCCACCAAGTGAAACTCTGCACTGGTGACAAGACTGGGGAGTCACACAGCCCAGTGGGTGCCTCCCAGAGCTCGTGCAAGGCTGATCCTCTGAGAACAAGGATTTGGTGAGAGCCTGGAAGGGGAGAACTGCCTTCGAAGTCAGCCCTAGGCTTCCAAGGATCTTGTCCTGACAGCCACGAGGCTCTTGCCCCTGAGAAACGAACAAAGCCGTGTCAACGCCAAGCAGACAGCCCCTTGGGTAGTCAGACTCCTAGGAAAAAATAGTCTGCCCTATTTTGGTCCCTGCTCATGAACTCCCCTGGTAGCAGCGTCTCCAAGGTATTTCGGTACACACAGCTGGCACTGGCTTTCCCAATCTGCAGAGAAGGAAGTCTGTAGGAAGACCAGGTTTTGTGAGGGCACAGAGGAAGGCCTGGCGAGGGACTTTAAATAAGCCTTCCATGAATGTTAGATGTCTTCTGGAAATGGTGGTGTTTCCTCCTTAGCTAGTGGGAGGCAGCGTAAGTGCCTATTACCAACAGGGAAAAAACTCTGGTAGGCAATCTTGAACTCACAGATACCAGAGGGAGCAAAATGGTCCTTTACTTTTCTCATGCAATCATTCATTATTAGGAGCCTTTTGAATCACTGGTCTCTTATCCTTCCTCCTTCATTAGCATCACTCCTTTCTGCAAGAGTCCATGCTTCATTTTGGAGAGAGGGAAAGGGTCTTCAGATTTAATGCTCTGGATGGTGACCGGATGCCCTTCTTCTGCTAAGGAGGAAATCCCATTCAAGACAGACAATCTCTTCTCTAACCTGTATTTTCTTTCTCTTGGAACATTATTATTATTATTATTATTATTATTATTATATAAACAAGGTCTCTGTTTCATCATCTTCCTGGCTGGACACCTTCAATCCCGTAAAGAATAAAAAAGAGCCAGAAAGGATGAACGGAATATAAAAAATATGCCTTCTGCCATATCCCTGGTTCTGTCATGCTTGCTATCATTACTACTATCTCTGTGCTATTGTGGAGCTGGAGCTAAGAGTTCCCCACTCAGAGCTAAACTCCTAATATTTTTAAAGGCCTGTGTCTTTCTGTAAGAAATGTTTGTCATTTTTTTCCCCAGCAAATAATTCAAAAACTTGCTTATGCTTGCAAAACTTCAGTTATTATAGAAAATGCCTTCAGTTTCTCAATGAAAAGGAGAAAAGAAAAAAAAACAACTATAAAAAGTGTACTACAATCCAGAAGAATAGTGGCAGGGATTTCAACAAGGTGAGGAAAATTGGTTTACAACACATTAAATCCGAGCA
This sequence comes from Enhydra lutris kenyoni, assembly GCF_002288905.1. NCBI lineage: Eukaryota > Metazoa > Chordata > Mammalia > Carnivora > Mustelidae > Enhydra > Enhydra lutris. The sequence goes on from NW_019154110.1 coordinate 19,862,192, forward strand.
TTAGGAGAGATTTAAAAAAAAAAAAAAATGAGAAATCAGAGCATAGGGAAGCTGATGCCAAAGTTGGCTTAGGACCAGAAGTGATACCTTCTAAAAACTGAGCCAAAGAGTAAAGGACAGGGCGCCCCTTCTATCTCCCCTGCCCAGAGCCAGGGTTGGTCTTGGAGTGCAGGATGTCCTGTGCTGCAGGCTAGGATTAAGGAGAAATCGTCACCCCAGTCGGAGGCTACGGGAAAGGAGAGCAGATATTCCTGTCATCTATAATGAAGAATTCTTTATTTACATTTGATTTCAGGAAGAAATCTCTCAAAAATGATCAAGACTCCAACCTTCTAAATTCTTTGTGTTTTATCTGATTGTGTCATATTTTTTAAAGCAGGCTCCATGCCCAGCATGGGCGGGTGCGGTAGAACTCATGACCTTGAGATCAAGGGTCACATGTTCTTCCGACGAAGCTGACCAGGCATCCCAAAACCTTTCAAATTCTGAAAATGGCGATGGTTGGTGGTACTTTCCAAACATTTCTTAGATGTAAGTTATTGTTTCATTCTCAATTCAATTTTGAAAACTGCTTCCTGGGTGGGTCTCAGTCTGCCCCCAGAGAAGGACAAATGAGAATTTCCAGGACAGAAAAGAAATACTTGCAAAATTATGTATTTTCTGTTTTCAGATTACAGTACACTGCATGTACACAACTAGAGCTCATGTAGTAGCACAAAGTTCCTCATTAGATTCTTTGGACCTGTTATATTTTCTTCCTCACCTTTTGGACAAGGGTCAGTTATTGCTACATTATTTATCTCTGCTCAGATCACAGTAAAGCTAAGGGACATTTCTTTTCTCTCCTCCTTGCCTCACATCCAAGGTCAGAGAAAACAGATGGTGAGGGTATCTAACAGCTGCTTCTCTTCCTTGTTCTCTTCTCTACAGAGCAGCCTTGGCGGCGGGGTTGTTTAAAAGGGGTTCTCAGTGGGGTACCTTCCAAGAGACCATTGGTAATGTCTGGAGCCATTTGGACTGTCAAGTGGGGGGTGGGTGCTATCCAGCATCTGGTAGGTAGAAGCCTCAGATGCTGCTAAGCATTCCCACTTCCCATGGGAATACTCCCCACAGCAAAAATTATCTGACCCAAAATGTCAGTAACGCTGCTTTTGGGACACTCTGCTTCCCCCCAACCCAAGGTTTTATTTATTTATTTGATAGACAGAGAGAGAAAGAACATGCATGGGGAGCGACAAGCAGAGGGAGAGGGAGAAGCAGGCTCCCCACAGAGCAGAGAACCTGATGCAGGACTTGATCCTAGGACCCTGGGAACATGACCTGAGCTGAAGGCAGATGCTTAACCGACTCAGCCACCCAGGCACCCTGGGACACTCTGCTTTAAAACATTCATTAGATCATGTCACTCTTCTGCTGAAATCACTCCAGGGGCTTTCCATAACCCTGAGAATGAAATTCAACTCTTTTCCAAAAGTGCATCTTGATAAGTAAATAAGCAAAACATAAACAAACAAACAACATTTGTTTGCCATCTGCTATGATCTTAGTGCAAATAAATTTTAAATTGAACCAAAGGGACTATGGGATGAATATCACATGATTTAGGACAGAACATTCACAACTAAAGGTTGCTGGATTTCATGGGCATGTTAGATAAGGAGGAAGTACATTTTTAAGTGCTAACTCACATGATCAAAGGAGCAAGAGTGGGAAAATGAAAGACATGCAAGGAGTAGATGGACCGGCTGGAATCAGGATTTCAGAAACAGGAGGGAGTCACAGGGACAGGAATGAAAAGTCAGATGGATTTACTATTGAGGGTTCTGAATGCTGGAATGAAATTTTTTTTAAAAGATTTTATTTATTTATTTGACAGACAGAGATCACAAGTAGGCAGAGAGGCAGGCAGAGAGAGAGGAGGAAGCAGGCCCCCTGCTGAACAGAGAGCCCGACGTGGGGCTCAATCCCAGGACACCTGAGCCGAAGGCAGAGGCCTTAACCCACTGAGCCACCCAGGCACCCCTGGAATGAGATTTTTAATGATGTGAAGCCGTTGAAGATTTTCGGGCCAGGTAACAAGTTGAAATCTGTGTTTTAGGGTAGATTTTTCTGGCAACATAGAATACTATAGATTAGAGAAGAATGAGTAGAGTCAGGAAATAGGAGACTTACAAAAATAATCTGAGTGTGATGTAATTTGCACCCAAATAAGAGCAAAGACAGTGAGAACGGACAGGAAGGCAGCAAAGCGTTCACAAATTGTGAGGGTTTTTAAAATTCATCCAGGAATGGTCATTTAAGTGTCAAATGGGTGAGAAAAGGAAGTTGGTGGTGTTAAAAATATAAAAAAGAAGTTATATTGGATTCCCATTCTAGAAACTCCTAGTTCAGTGAGCATCATTCATTCATTCATTCATTCACGATTCAATATTGAATAACTGTCTATGTGTGCCAGGTGCTGTTTTAGGGTGTTTGCAAATCAGCACAGAACAAAACAAGTAAATATCCCCTCACGAAATTGATATTCTGGTGGGGAAGAGATAGGAAACAAGCATGCAATGAACTAATAAGAGAACACAGATATTTAGTTCCATGATTTTAGTTAAGTAAATACTGAGAGCCTAGCATCTACTCCATATTCTTGGAGGAGAAACAAAAGTATGTCTGAAGCATAAGCTCAGAGTCTTACAGTCTTGCTGGAAAGTAAAATTCACGCCCAGGCTGCAGAAAAATACTTAAGACAGCCTGACTGCGTCACGCAGTTTATAAAATGCATGATGCTTATTTGGCCCTCACAACCACTCTTTGAAGCAAAAATGTTGGTATCTCCAATACAGAAGAGGATGCAAAACCTCGATGATTTCATTAATCAAAACCCCGAGAACCAAAAAGGGGCAGACAGAACTTGCACCCGCCTGTCTAACCGTGGAGGCATTGTCCTGCTCGTTCAGCAGGAGTAGAGCCATACCTGTTGTCAGACACAGGTCCCCTGAGTAGTGCTTCTTTGCTAATGCAGTTTTTAATCTCGACCAGTAATTCAGTGCGATCTAGGCACAGGTCAACCTTAATGCAGCATATAAATTTGGATTCCAATTCCCATGGTGCCAGATTAAAAGGGGACAACCAACTCCTGGGCCTCCATGGCTAACTTGAGCAGGAGTGGGAGGCAGGGAAGTACCTGGTACACACAGTCATCAGATTTACTCCCTTTCTCCCTCCTCCTCCTCCTCCTCCTCTTCTTCTTCCCCTTCTCCTCCTCCTCCTCCTCCTCCTCCTCTTCTTCCCCTTCTCCTCCTCCTTCTTCTTCTTTTAAAGATTCCATTTATTTATTTGTCAGAGAAACAGAGAGAAAGAGAAAGAGAGAGAGAGAGAGAGAGAGAGAGCACATCATAAGAACTGCAAGCAGAGGGAGAAGCAGGCTCCTTGCCTGATGTGGAGCTCAGTCCCAGGTCCCAGGATCATGATCTGAGCTGAAGGCAGACGCTTAACCAATTGAGCCACCCAGGCACCCCTACTGCCAATCTTTTCATCATTTCGCCATCAGGGGCCATTGGGGGAGATGCCGTTTAGCACATGGCTTCCAGAAATTCATTTTAAAATCTCAACTTTTCCTTCAGACTGGCATGACTGGACAGCAAGTTTAGAGCAAAGTAACATGCAATAGTGGTCATAGTATTGTGTAAAAGAAACAGCCTAGAATCTGGAAACTGAGGATCTTGATGCAAGTCAGATTAGGCGTTTCATAGAATGTGACTTTGGGGGGTGACTGGGTGGTACAGTTGCTTAAGAATCTGACTCTTGGTTTTGGCTCAGGTTGTGATCTCATGGTGGTGACATTGAGCCCCACTGTTCTCATAGCAGAGTCTGCTTGAGATTCTCTCTCTCCCTCTGCCCCTCCTCCCACCCATTCACACGTGCATGTGTGCGTGCGCGTGTGTGTGTGTGTGTGTGTGTGTGATACATCATACCTAAATCTTAAAAAAAAAAAAGTATGACTTTGGGAACCAAATAACTTTTATCAGACTCAACATCTTCATCTGTAAAATGATGATAATGACCATAAAGTACCATGAATGCCATGTAAATAACATTAACTCGAAGTATAAAAATGTTTTGTTAACTTTGTTTACCTATGAGGTATTTTTCTTTTACAAAGCTCTGTATTGCATGAGACAGATAGCTGGGAGGATAAAATGGGACAAATTTTATAAATTATAAAGATGTATATGGGTGTGAGTTGCCATCACTGAGAGCTCTCACCCAAAAATTCTGCCTCACCAAGCAATGATAGCCTCTTTGAGTCTGTCTCTTCAAATCCAATGCACCCACTCAGCATCCAAGAGAGGGTATCACACGGGGCTTAAGAGCACAGGTTTTACACTCAGGAAAACTGAGAGTTGAATTCTAGCTCCACCTTTTTCCAAATATTTAAACTAGAGCTCAGAGGGTGCCTGGGTGGCTCAGTGGGTTAAAGCCTCAGGTCATGATCCCAGAGTCCTGGGATCGAGCCCTGCATCGGGCTCTCTGCTCAGCGCTTCTTCCTCTCACTCTCTGCCTGCCTCTCTGCCTACTTGTGATGTCTGTCTGTCAAATAAATAAATAAAATCTTTAAAAAAATAAACTAGAGCTCATATCTGGAAAACCTATTAGAATTACGTTGTGGTGTTTTACTCCTTCCTCTTTATCTATCAAATGGTCTTACATGTTCCATCTTTCTAGCCCTCTGTTCCACGTAGAGTAATTACTCATCAATCTTTTCCTTCCAGTCCATGAATTCCCTCTTAAGCTATGTTTAGTGTCCTCTTTGGTCTCTCTACTGAGGTATTTGCTTGCTCATTTTATCTTTTGTAAATTTGTATTTTGCTCCTTTCCAAATATGGGTTTTTTTCCCCCAATTGCCTCTTTCTCTTCATTGTTTCTGCACCTTTTTTTATCTCTTTGTACATTTCCACATAATTGACACCCATATCAGAGTGTTCTGTTTTCCAAAATTCATTTCCCATGATTTCTCTAATTTGCCCCATCCATTTGTTATTTTTCATAGCACTGTATGAAAAATTGTGTGCTTTGCAAGTTTTGTCTATGGGCTGATCTTCAGTGGTCTCTCAGAACGGTTTTCTAAGGGAGTTGTTGATGTTCCTGGTTTGGAGAAGCCCCTAATGGGCAGTTCTGTGAAAATCCATGCTGGGAGCTAATGACGTTAGTTTTCCATCAATGGGCTTTTGCACAAAAGTGTGGCATAAGAATTCAAGCCTTACAGTCATATACAGTTCAGTGTTTTTCATTCAATTTCCCATAGTTAACTCTATATATAGCCACAATTTGGGGGAGTTTACTTACTTCTGTGAAGCACCCTTGAAGGGATAGGTTGAATTTTTCCAAAAGGGCCTCCCTTCTTGTTGTCCAGATTTTAAAAAGAACCATAGCTCCTATTCCAATTATATAAGGGGACTGAGACTTTGATACCAATTTCTATGAATATTTTTAGACATCAGCTGTTTTGGCATATATCCCGTGCAATTGCCCCACCAGCCGCACAATTTCACACACCTCTGGGATTACATTTCCATTAGAATGGTTTGTAAAGATTTAAAAAATTGTTTAGCTTGGCTTGGTTCCATATTTAAATTATGGTGATAATTATTACAATCTCATCACTTTCTTTTCTTATTGAATTTTATTTATTTATTTATTTATTTATTTATTTGAGATAGCCCAAACAGAGGGGAGGGGGAGGAAGAGAAGAGGACTCCCCATTGAACAGGGAGCCTGAAGCAGGGCTCGAACCCAGGAGCCCAGAATCATGACCGGAGCCGAAGGCAGACACTGAACCCATTGACTGAGCCACCCAGGAACCACAATCTCATCTTTTTCATCAAGCATTTCCCTGTGTTTAAAATTGAAGGAAGAAGTTGATATAACTTATCTGTCCGTCTCAGCTGGAAGAAACTCCTTTACTTCTTTTGGAGGTGGTGCTTTATTAATTATAATCCTAGATTCAATATAATTGTTTCTCATTCTTAAGACCTCATACAAATGTACAAAGACAACATTATCTAAAATACCAAAATCTAAAATAGTAAGTTTCTAATATTTCAGTTAAAAAACAAAATCAAATGAATGAAGCTATCGGAGGCAACAATCTCAATGGAGCTCTCCTTGGGAGATGGGAAATTCTGCCAGCTCATTGATTTGAGAGACAGAGCGATAGAGAGAATGAGAACACTCTCCTAGGAAACACCTAATTTCTGATACTGGTCGTGGTCACAGGGAACAGGAACTCCAGATCTGATCCTAACAGGAGATGCACTAAGTTAATTTTCACCCACTTCTCTTAAAGGACCAAACAAACCAGTGTGCAATTGTTGGCAAGAAGTCTATCACACAGTTCTAAGATCTGTATCAAGAAGAGAACGAAAATCAGTGTTTGGGTATCCTGTAGCCTACATCCTATTACAGGCGTTCTAGCTTATGATTTCCCCTTAGGGACTGGAAACCTGTGAACTTTCTTTTCATAGGAGGACAACTGGTCTGCATTGGTAGATAGCTAGACTGATCCTGAAATATTTCTGCAGCCAAAATTTAGTCTTCAGCACCGTTCTCAGGCTTCCAGTTTTGCCAGAACAATAGACCAGATAACCAGAAAATGTCCTCACTAAGAACACTTTAGGAAGTCGAAACAAATAGGTCAAATATTCTTTAAACTCCTAGCTAAAATTGTGAGTGAGTGAGGGAAATTCTCAGGGATCGGATATAAAGAGAATATTGAAAACTACAAATGTAAGTAAGTGAGCAGAGGTTTCAATGGCCTGAGGAGGTACTGTCAGTCTCAATGATGTGTTTTATATTCTCATATTTTATTACCATGGTAGATGAAACCTTGGGCCAATGGGAAAGAGGGAAATGAAAGAGACTCCTACATAATGCTGAGACCCTTGACAGCTGGATTAGTGAAACATAACAAAAAGACTTGGTCTGAATCTCCTAGGTATGTGAATGAGAAAACAGATTTCCCCCTAAAAATTTGTATCTATGAATTTATAACACATGCATTTGGGGTCAAACGTATACCACCTGCATGGTATGTGCCCTTTTAAGCAAAGAACAGACTATTAAAATTGATCCCAATTTGTAATGTTTCCAAGTTCTAGGCTAAAGAAAATTCAAAACCACCTTAGAAAAGCATGCCTAGCAGCCAGATCACACAGGAGTTCCACAGGGAAGGCCAGCGTAAGGAAGCTCTCACATTAAAAAAAATATAACGGTCACGAGGAAACAAGCAACCATGAGCAAGAGTCAGCACACACACATACATGCACACAGGCAGAACTATACATACACACAGAATTAGGCTGCTGAGAAAATCAGACTGTAAAATAATCTGAAATTGTAAATGATTATGTGTAAGATGATTAATGACGTAAAAGAAGGAATTAAGGCATACAAATAGTCTATGAAAAAAAGGAAAGAGGTATTTGAGAAATAACCACTAAACACTTCCAGAAATAGAAAACGTCATCATTTAAATTAAAGCTCAACAAACGAGTTAAAGAACAAGTTGGACATAATTGCAGAGAGCTGGAGAACACATGGTAGAAAATTCCTCATCACGAAACACTGAATAATTAAAAGGTAAAAAAAAAAAAAACAAAACCCATATAAAAGGGAAGTTAAGCCTGGAGGCTACCGAGAAGATTTACCATGTATCTGGTAAGACCTTCAGAGAAATAGGTCTTTGTGGCCTTGGATTTAGCAAGGATTTCTTAGATATGAGGATACCAAAGGACCCCAAAGGAAAACAGATGCTTTGAATTTCATCAACATTACAATTTTCTTACATCAAAAGAAACAAGAAAATGAAAAGAACTCACAAAATGGGAGGAAATATTTGCAAATCATGTGTCTGATAAGCATCTAATAACCACGATATGAAAATAATTCTCACAGCTCAATAAAAAGATAACCTAATGTTAAAATGGGCCAAGGTTTTAAATAGACATTTCTCAAAAGATGATGCACAAACGACCCATAAGCACATGAGAAAAATGCTCAATGCCATTATTCATCAGAAAAATGCAAACCAAACCATGAGCTCCTACTTCACGCTTTCTGAAATATGTATAATAAAAAAATGGAAATCACAAGTAGAGATGAGGATATGGAGAAATTGTAACCCTCACACTATAAGTTTAATTTAGTGCAGCCATTTCAGACAATAGTTTGGAAGTTCCTCAAAAAGTTAGACATGCAGTTACCTTATTATGTACAATTTTCCACTCTGTCCCAGAAAATAATTGAGAGCAAGTCTACATGAAAGCTTATGCATAAATGTTCATAGCAGCATTATTTGTATTAGCAAAAAGTGGAAACAGTTCAAAGGCTCATCAACTGATGAATGGGGAAGCAACTGAGGCAAATCCATACAATGAAATATTATTCAGCCATAAAAAAGCGGGTGTTGGTTCATGCTGCAGCAGGGACGATCCTTGAAAACTTTGTGCGAAGTAAAAGAAGCCAGAATAAAAAGGGTCACATATGGTATGATATCATTTTTACATTTAATATCCATAATAAGCAAATCCACAGAGACCAAGAATAGATTAGTGCTTACCAAGAGCTGGTAGAAGCAGGTACTGAGAATGGCTAACGGACATGGGGTTACTCTGGGATGATGAAATGTTCTGGAATTAGACAGCGGTGACGGTGGTACGACTTTGTGAATATACTAAAATCCATGGAGTCATGCACTTTAATAAGGTGAATTTAAGGTAAGCGAATTATGTCTCAAAAACAAAAAGAAAAAGAAAGGTCGGAGCCCACTGTGCAAACTTGTCAAGCTCTACTCATATGCCATCTCTGAATATCTCATGAGTCACAGCAAGTCGCATGATGGACCCCAGAGTCCTGGGGCAGGGAATCATATTTGGCCCAGGAAGAGAGTAGCACTTACTGAGCAAGAATCATATGTTGCACAAGCCATAACAAATTATAACGTTGAGTGTAGGAAATCATGGAGGAATAAAAACACTGGACAAAATCAATATGTAAGGTCAGTGACTTAAAGCAGGTTAAGGTTATTGTATTGATTAAATGGAAGGTAAAATATTTGTTAACTTTAGAGTCAGTTAAGAAGCATGTTACACATCTAAGTATATATATGTATATATATACATACACACATATATAAAATATACACACAATGTATGTATATATATATAACTCTAAGACAATAGAAAAGAAAAAGGGAATAAAATCTACTTAATTTGGGGCACCTGGGTGGTTCAGTCAGTTAAGTGTCTGCCTTGGGCTCAGGTCATGATCTCAAGGTCCTGGGATAGAGTCCCACATCGGGCTCTCTGCACAAATAACTAGATAAAATCTTTTTTAAAAAGACTACTTAATTCATTTAAGAAGGTAAAAAATGAAGAGGGGGGGAAGAGGTAAAAGAAAAACAAAATCATAAAAAGTACAAAGTGAGATGATAAAAATCACCCCAAATATATGAATAGTCACAATAAACACTCCATAGTCATCAGGGAAAATAAAGTCTCAGATGCGGTTTTTAAAATAACACATTTATATGTTACACACTAAGGAGAAGACAGCAGACTTTTTACCTCATTACTAACCGAACACAAATATCCACTCCCCCCACCCCACCCTTGATAATTTGGCCATAAGGATACCATTTTAGTAGTGTTTGAAAGCACTTTGCTTCCAATCAAGGACATTTAAGCTCGCTGTAGAATTTTCCCACATTCATCCTCATATCCACCCCACACCAGGTGGCGAATAGAAAAAGCCAACTTTTTCAAGTGGAAATAAAAATGAGCAAGCCCCTAGAAATTTGCAAGTGATTTCCCAAATGTATGTTTGGGGAAAGCTGGAAAACTGGACCGTAAAACACATTCTCTCCATGAGAAGATGCAGCTGGGGTGAGTCTGTGACAAGGAGCAGATCCGTGGTCTCTCCTTCCCTAATCGGTTGCTTTCAATTGTCCGAAAGCACAGCCCAATTTGGAAGCCATTGAAGCGAGGTTTGGAAAAGTAGGCAGGAAGCTGTCTGAGGTCAGTTGCTACAAACCACAATTCCCTTATCAGGTTCTGGGCTCAGAGATGGTGGCTCAACAAGCTCTCTGGTTTGAACAAAGTAAATAGACAAAAATATCCCAAGCAGTTCACAGAATTGTGTTGGGAAAAAAAACAAAACAAAACAAAACAAAACAACACAAGCTTGTCTGTTGTCTGTGATTATTAAACCCCTAAAAGAATCTCCTTGCCCCTAAACTCACACTGTGCCATAAGGGCTACCAAAGAGGGAAAACCCACATACAGGAAGGGAATTCCAGCCAATGGCCATATTACAATATGACCACAGAGTGCAATGAAAAAGGAAGAATCCAACTGAAGAACAGAACTAAGGATTACCAGACTGACCAAGAAATCCCCTCCTCTATTGGGGATCAGCATTCCCACCTTCTGACCTACGTACAGTATGTGATGAGCCACATGGACACAGGACCGCAGTATATTATTTACCAATATCTACTTCTCCAAAGGGAAGGGTTATACCATCGACACCCCACAACATGCTGGATGAGTTAGGTGTGCATAAATGTATAATTCAGACATATAACAAAAGACAAGGAGATGCTATGTGCCCATGTGGCCAAGAGAGTTACATACTAGCTAAGGAGGAACACTAGACTTGAACCTTCTCCCTCTGAGTGAGTTTTATGTTGGGAAAAGTAGCTGTGTGATTTATTTTGAATAGCAAAGGATGTACTTTCTAGGATGCGTGCCATTGTCAACCTGGCATTCGTTTCTCCTCCTTCTGGAAAAAAGACCCTGAATTTCCTTTGGAAACCACCCGACCTTCTATCTCAGTTTTCCAGACTGGGTTGGGTTGACTACATATCTACTCAATGAACCCTGAGTAGCCTAACCCAAGCAATTCCATTCAAATTGTTGGCAGAATCCAGTTCCTTGTGTTTATAGGACCGAGGTCCCCATTTCTTGGCTGAGCGTCAGCTGAAGGCCATTCCCAGCTTCTAGAGGTCGCCTGCATTATATGATTTGGGGCCCCCTTCCTCCATCATTAAAGCCAGCAACATTGGGTTGAATCCCTTTCATGCTTGCAAAGTCCCCTCTTTTTCCTTCTGTCCTTATCTCACTGACTGACTTTTCTGTTGCTGTCTTCAACATTTAAGGATGCATGTGCTTAGATTGAGCCCACCTGGATAATCCAAGTTACTCTTTTCTCACAGTCCATACCCTTAATCAGCTCTACAAAGTCTCTTTTACCATCTAAGAAACATATTCGTATGCTCCAGATATTCCAATGTAGACATTTTGGGGAAGGGAGGCATTCTTCTGTTTGTTACAGCATTGCTGCTACAATTTTTAACAGGATTTCAAGGGAATTTGTTTCAGATAAAGAAATCACAGTGTGAATGTTTATAAGGAGTGACTCCATCTACTCTTAAAATGAACTAAGCATGTTGTTTGCAACATTTGCATGAAGTGAAAATAGTACTTGTTACCCCAGTCCTCTGACGTGTGACACGTACTACTTTACCTTTGAGTGACATCTCTAGGACACCGTATTACTTGTATGGGAGGCAGGTCTGAGGTCCTTCTTCCCTGTAATGCAAGGGAATCGTTTAGAAACAATGAAAATCTTCACTGTAGGTCACTAAAGTAAATAATCATGGATTATTCCTCTCTGCCTAACACATCATCGTATCCCCATGTCCAAATTCTATTTAGCTGGATATGGCCAGCCCAGTGTGGCTTCTTAAAACATATAGAAATCATCGTCTTCATATTAAGGTTTGTCCTAATTTTCTTTACCTGGTCTACATCAAAGCCAGATGCATGGTTGTTTAATTTATTAGAATTCAAACCTATTTAAAAGGTGAATAAGAAAAGAGAATAAACAGCACTGGAAATCTGAGCAGAGTTCTGGTCTCTACTTTGTTTGTGTCCTTTTGGTATGTCACCTCATTTGATGGGTATTTCTTATCTACTAAATGAGAGAGGTAAGAGAAAATAATTTCTTATGTCATTTCCAGCTCTGGATGTCTATATATTAACTATATCAGATATAGACTCCAAAGAGTCTTTTGAAACCCCTCATTCTTGTCAAATTTGCCAACTGAATCAGGACCCGATGGGATAACTCTCTTTTAATATTTAAAAACACACAAGAATAAACATCTTAAAATTCTAAAAGTAAAAAATAAATAATGGTATTAACTAGCCCTATCGTAATAATTATTTCATAATATAGACACATATCAAATCATTATGCTATACACCTCAAACTAATATAATGTTATGTCAATTAGATGTCAATAAAGAAGTTAAATAAATAACATAATGATATTCGCTATTAGGTATTAAAAATTCCTTTTTGCTTTTTACAGCTCATCCTCTGAGCAATCGCTTCTCTGAGCTCTTGAAGACGTTGTACATTGCCTTTCCCTGGAGGAGGTAGGATATTATAGCTGTCAGGTGTGTGGGCTCTATCTGCTCTAGACCACCCACTTTCAATGTCTGGGCTCCCATTTCGTAGCATACAATCATGGAAAGGTGACTTAAGTCCTCATGTTTCAGTTTCCTCATCTATGAAATAAAGATGATCATTTCTTTTTATTGTATCTTGATGAGATGATGAGCATTATCATAACTTAGTATGGATACCATTTCACAATGTATGGGAACTAAACCTTCATGCTAACACCTGAAACTCATACAGCGACATATCCCAATTATATCTCAATAAAACCAGGAAAATATAAAATAATCATAACTATCTCACAAGTAACGGAGTGCAGTGAGTGAATTAATACAAGTTCTCACTACAGAGCCCGACATGTAAAAACCCTCGATAAATGAGAGCTATTACTATTGTAGGACTCAGTCATTTTTTTTTTTTTTTAAATAATTGAAGAGTCTATCTTGAGATAGTCAGGAGGTCCATTCTCGAATTTGAACCTATTTCCAAATGCCTAGGATTCTTCAGCCTGGACTAAATATCCAACAGAAATCATAGCAGAGACGACAAGGAAAATACATATAAATGGGGACTTCTTAATTGTGGAGGTAAGGCTTAATGGGGCTTTACCTTAAGAAAAAATTGTTTCTTCCTGTTTGCATTTTAAGCATCTGAGAGTTTTCCAGCAAGAGTTGGAGCTGTTGGAACAAATTACCTGGTTGCAAAATTAAGACTTCTGATTCCCTACTGAAAACTGGAGGGCGAGGGTTGATGTCATTGTTGAGCAGGCGCTAACACGTGCTGGGAGGCTCTAAGACGTTAGCTCTCAGGGCTGTACAGGCCGGGACTTGATGCGGGCTCTGGGGTTCAAGCGCCGCTTCTGAAAAGGCACCGTTGTGCCTCTCCGCAAACACTCAGACCTTCACCCGCATTTGCATGTTGGTGGCGCCCGCAAGCTGGAAGTGCGTCCCCAGGTGCCGCTCTTCCAAGGGAGATCCTGACGGCCTACGTGTTCTGGGCAGCGGAGCTGGGGGGCATCCATGGAGATCAGCACAAATGCTGGTTTCTTCTGGGACTCCCCCAGATTAAAAAAAAAAAGTTCCCTCATAAAGCAAAACAAAAACCCATAACAACCCCCAAAAAACAAAAAACAACACAAAAAACCTTGGTAGTTATAGATTAAGACAATGGCGATATTGATAAGAAGAAGAAACACGTGTGTGTCTATTAAGTCCCAGCACTTTAGACACGTCGTGGAAGGCCATGTCTCCGCTAATCAGTAAGGCAGGAGTAGCATGGCCATCTTTTTTTTTTTTTTTTTTAAGATTTTATTTATTTATTTGACAGAGATCACAAGTAGGCAGAGAAGCAGGCAGAGAGAGAGGAAGGGAAGCTGGCTCCCTGCTGAGCAGAGAGCCCTATGCGGGGCTCGATCCGAGGACCCTGAGATCATGACCTGAGCTGAAGACAGAGGCTTAATCCACTGAGCCACCCAGGCGCCCCACAGTGCCATCTTCTAAGGAACAGAAGCAAGGCGCAGCTCACTGAAGACACTGGCCCAGGGTCAGGACATTATCTAAACCCCCCTCTCTCTGCATTCTGAGACCCTGATATTGACTCCAGAAAGACCACAGGGAGGGCCCCTTCCACCGCTCCTGGCCTTGCCCCCAGAGGTTGTCTCTGCCTTGTCTCATTTGTCTTTAGCGTACAGATTCACATTCACTATTTGTGTTTACTTATGAAGGGCTTTGCTCCAGTGATTAAGGACCTAACGCGGATAATTACCCTGTGATTTGCAAGCGGAGCAGAGGCTGGTATTTCTTGAAGTAGTACTGCCGAATAAATATTACCTGTGTGCTGTGTCAGCTTATTGCCCACCTTGAGAGCAATCTCCCTGTTAGTTTTATGGCACATTAAGTCTCCTTTTGGAATGAATTGAGTTTGTACGAGTGGGATTGGTTACATCAGAATAAAAGAGTAAACAGCGGGGAAGACCGGAACAGCTATAAAACAGAAGCATTAGGAAAAGAGAAAGGAGGGGTAGGCAGGAAAGGGGAGGCACCAAAAGGAGAGGTTCACAGTGATAAATAGAAATGGGGTGACTGTCTGAAAGATTATACTTAATGCAGAGAGTGTGACTGTTAGGGAGAATGGTGAGTCAGAGGATGGAATAACACTTAGCTCTACAGGAAGGAAATTATTTGGGGAAGTGAGAGGGGAGAAGAGAAACATTACTATTTATTAAATGTCTACCACGTGTTCCTCCCTGTACCTTCCAGCCAGCATGAAAGCCCAACCAGACGCCCCTTATACTCTGTCGACTTGCCCCCCACGGGCTGTACCATCCCCAAAGCCATCAGGGGAAATGAGGCACCACAAGCCAACCACTTCCCACACCATATCGGCACTGTTAGGTCTATTTTCTCTGCTCACGTTTAAACTATTTGAAGCCAGAAAGCGTCTCATGTATCTTGGTATACCTAGTAACTGGCACAAAGTTCTCAGTAAGCATTTATTGATTTGAAAAAGTAAAGCAAATGCACAGAGCAAGAAAGCCTCTCTGTGAAATAGCCAAAAGTACTGGGTTTCTTGGTATGGGTGTCAGGATAAGACTGGAGCCATTCCAACACAGTTTCATTTACTAATGTGAGGATCCTGGAGGCACCAAATTTGATCAGAGTCCCTAACTTAAATAACCTACTCATTTTGAGATTGATGTGTGTTACAGGAATGAAATGGCAAGAGTTAGAACAAGAAATACAATAGTTCTTCTATTTACCACTATAGAGGGGGTCTCTATGTTGTATCATAAAGTGAAAAAACACAAGGTAGAGAAAAGTGTTTAAAAAGAGAGTACACACACGTGTGTGCTGTTTGCATATTTGACAGAATAATCAATAAACTGAAAAATAAAAATGGTAAGTTATGGGAGGGAAGAAGAGGGCATAAGCAACAAAAATTGAAGCTAGAGATCTCTAAATATATCTTGTTTTATTGCAGGATCAAAGAATTAACATAAAAAGAAAATAAAAATAAAATGTAAAAAGCAGTTTCTAAAAATCGAAATCAGAGTGAAAGAAAGGAACCTTGGTGTGTATTGAGTTAGCAGCATAGCCGTACATAGAAGAATTATTTCAAGCAATATAAAACATTTATTATACTGGATATCCCTAATAACATACGTCCTAAAAACAGTAAGATCATTTAAACAAATCTTAATAACCATGCCTTCGAGGTAACATTAATAAATTTGAAGAAGATAGTCATAAATTTTGGTACTTCACACATAAATTATTATGTTGGGAACACCTAGAAGCCAAGCTTTTCAACATAAGAGAATGTTCTATAGGGCTAAGATTGAGGAGATTAAGTTTAAAAGTTAGTAACCCTAAATTTTAATTGGAAGTATGCATTTTCTCTTAAATATAAATATATGTAAATAGATACCCATGTATATGTGTGCAATGACACATGTTTTCATATATGTGCACACAGGCATCACGTCGACCTGCATATACATAAACACACATATTCCCCTCCCCCCAATTCTGTTCATCAGAAAGCCCTGGAAACAGTGGAGCAACCAGTACACCTACCAGACAGGTAGGTGTACCTGTCTGGTCTTAAATACTCAGCTCTTCAAGAAATTCTTTGACTTTAGATCTTGAACAAGAGTTGTACAGGATGGAGGAGGAAGCATGATAATGGAGTAGGAGACTGAAATAGCATTCTGTCCTAGGAGTTCAGCTAGATAGTAATCAAACCATTCCAAACACCTACAAACTCAACAGGAGATCGAAGAGAAGAAGAGCAGCAATTCCAGAAACAGAAAACTGACCACTTTCTGAAAGGTAGGATGGGTAGAGAAGTGAATCTGAAGCAATGGGAAGATAGACCGTTGGGGGAGGGCCGGCTCCCGGCAAGCGGTGGAGCAGTGCAGCACAAAATCAGAATTTTTAGAAGTCTGCTCCACTGACGGACATCGCGCCAGAGGCTAAGCGGAGGTGGAGCCCTCGCAGGGACAGTGTGGGCTCAGGACCCACGGGGTCACAGAAGGATCTAGGGTGTCTGAGTGTAGCAGAGCTTGCAGGTATCATAGCAGGGAAGCTGGCTACAGAGACAGAGCCAAGGAGTGAGCTCTCAGCTCAGGGTTACCTTAAACCGTGATCTGCAACACAGTTGGGCCACTCTTTGAGCAGGGACCCTGCAAGTGGCAGACCTGGGGAGACTCACCTCCCTTCCCCGGGGGGAGTGCCACAGGATTGCGCTGCAGGAATCTGCCAGGTTTGGAGACTCCAAATGGGGCCATGCACCAGAGACAGAAACACTCGGTCACAGGCCCAGTTAGCTCAGAGTGCAGCTGGAGACCAGGGAGATAGGAGGGATTGAGCTGTTTTCTCTAAAGGCACACTGAGGAGTGGGGTCCCAAGCTCTCAGCAACTCTGGGCTGGATATTGGGAGGCCACCATTTTCATTCCCAACCTCCAGAGCTCTACAGAAAGTGTTCAGGGAACATAACCTCCCAAGAGTGGGCCCAAGCAGATTACTCAGCCCAGCCCCTGACAAGGGCGGTGCAGTTCCAGCTCAGGCAAAGACATTTGAGAATCACTGCGACAGGACCCTCCTCCAGAAGATCAGCTAGAACATCCAGCCAAGACCAAGCTCACTGATCAAGGAGAACAGTGGAACTCCAGAGATAGGGGAAAGCAACATATAGAAGTCATGGCTTTTTCCCATGATCCTTTAGTCTTGCAAAGTTAAATTTTTTTATTTTTATTTTTTCCTTACTCTATTTTTCAAACTTTTCCTCTTTCCTCTTTTAACATTTTTAAACTATTTTATCAATACCTTAAAAAAAATCTTTTTAGGGGTACCTTGGTGGCTCAATAGGTTAAGCCTCTGCCTTTGGCTCAGGTCATGATCTCAGGGTCCTGGGATTGAGCCCTGCATCGGGCTCTCTGTTCAGCAGTGAGCCTGCTTCCCCCTCTCTCTCTGCCTGCCTCTCTGACCACTTGTGGTCTCTCTCTCTGTCAAATAAATAAATAAAATCTTTAAAAAATCCTTTTAAATTTGCATTGTTATAGTCATATTTTATCCCTTCATTGTACTTAACCTTATTTTTTGTATAGATATAGGTATTTTTTTTCTTTTAAATTTTGGGACATAATTTCTTCCAATAGATCAAAATATACCCTAAATCTAGCACATGGCTTTTTTCTAGTCTCCAGCCTGATCACATTCTCTCCTCTTTTTTTTTTCTTTTTCCAACCAACTTATCAAATCTTTTTAGAATCTTTTAAAATTTTCCTCTTTACAGTCAGATTCCATTCCTTCATCGTGTTTACCCTTATTTTTGTATACATGTGTTTTTCTTCCCTTAAAATTTTAAATATTTTATTTATTTATTTGTCAGAGAGAAGGAGAGAGAGAGCACACAAGCAGGCAGAGAGGCAGGCAGAGGCGGAGAGAGAAGCAGGCTCCCTGCTGAGCAAGGATCCCATGTGGGACTCCATCCCAGGACCCTGGGATCATGACCCGAGCCCAAGGCAGTGGCTTAACCCACTGAGCCACCCAGGCGTCCCACTTTCTTTACAATTTTAGCAGGTAGTTTCTTCTAAGAGAACAGAATACACCCAAAATCAAGTGGGTGGCTCTGTTCTATTCACCAGTCAAATATATATATATATATATATTTCTCCCCCCCCCACCCCTTTCTTCTCCCCCTGGTTTCAGGTCTCTTCTGATTTGGTTAGCATATATTTTTCTGAGGTCTTTGCCACCCTTTTAATATTTTACTCTCTCATTCATATATCTTATCTGGATAAAATGACAAGGTGGAAAAACTCCCCACAAAAAAAAAAAAAAAAAAAAAAAGCGCAAAAGGCAGTCTCGACAGCTAGGGACCTAATCAAGACATTAGTAGTATATCAGAACTAGAGGTCAGAATGACGATTCTCAAGGTGCTAGCCAGGCTCAAAAAAGGCATGGAAGATATTAGAGAATCCCTTTCTGGAGAAATAAAAGAACTAAAATCTAACCAAGCTGAAGTCAAAAAAGGAATTAATGACGTACAATCAAGAATGGAGGGTCTTACTGCTAGGATAAATGAGACAGAAAGGAGAATTAGCGATATAGAAGACCAAATGACAGGGAATAAAGAAGCTGAGCAAAAGAGAGACAACTACTGGAACATGAGGGGGAGAATTTGAGAGATAAGTGATACCATACGACGAAACAATATTAGAATAATTGGGATTCCAGAAGAAGAAGAAAGAGCAGGGGCAGAAGGTATATTGGAGCAAATTATAATAGAAAATTTCCCTAATATGGCAAAGGGAACAAGCATCAAAATCCAGGAGGCACAGAGAACCCCCCTCAAAATTAATAAAAATAGGTTCACACCCTGACATCTAATAGTAACACTTACTAGTCTTAGTGCCAAAGAGAAAATCCTGAGAGCAGCTTGGGACAAGAAGTCTGTAACATCCAATGGTAGAAATATTAGATTGGCAGCAGACTTATCCACAGAGACCTGGCAGGCCAGAAAGAACTGGCATGATATATTCAGAACACTAAATGAGAAAAATATGCAGCCAAGAATACTATATCTAGCTAGGCCATCATTGAAAATAGAAGGAGAAATTAAAAAGCTTCCATGACAAACAAAAATTAAAAGATTTTGCAAACACCAAACCAGCCCTATAGGAAATATTGAAAGGGGGCCTTTAAGCAAAGAGAGAGCCTAAAAGTAATAGACCAGAAAGGAACAGAGACAATATACAGTAACAGTCACCTTACAAGCAATACAATGGCACTAAATTCATATCTTTCAATAGTTACCCTGAATGTAAATGGGCTAAATGTACCAATCAAAAGACACAGGGTATCAGAATGAATAAAAAAAAAAACAAACCCATCAATATGCTGTCTGCAAGAAACTCATTTTAGACCCAAAGACACCTCCAGATTTAAAGTGAGGGAGTGGAGAACAATTTACTGTGCTAATGGACATCAAAAGAAAGCTGGGGTAGCAATCCTTATATCAGATAAATTAGATTTTAAGCCAAAGACTATAATAAGAGATGAGGAAGGAGACTATATCATACTCAAAGGGTCTGTCCAACAAGAAAATATAACAATTTTAAATATCTATGTTCCTAATATGGGAGCAGCCAATGATATAAACCAATTAATAACAAAATTAATAACATCGATGATAATAGTAAGGGACTTTAACTACCCCCTCACTGAAATGGGCAGATCATCCAAGCAAAAGATCAACAAGGAAATAAAGGCCTTAAATGACACACTGGACCAGATGGACATCATGGATATATTCAGAACATTCCATCCCAAAGCAACAGAATACACATTCTTCTCTAGTGCACATGGAACATTCTCCAGAATAGATCACATCCTGGGTCACAAATCAGGTTGCAACCAGTACCAAAAGACTGGGATCATTCCCTGCATATTTTCAGACCACAATGCTCTGAAGCTAGAACTCAATCACAAGAGGAAAGTTGAAAGAACTCAAATACATGGAGGCTAAAGAGCATCCTACTAAAGAATGAATGGGTCAATCAGGAAATTAAAGAAGAATTGAAAAAATTCATGGAAACAAATGGTAATGAAAGCACAACTGTTCAAAATCTGTGGGACACAGCAAAGGCAGACCTGAGAGGAAAGTATATAGCAATACAAGACTTTCTCAAGAAACAAGAAAGGTCTCAAGTACATAACCTAACCCTACACCCAAAGGAGGTGGAGAAAGAACAGCAAAGAAAGCCTAAACCCAGCAGGAGAAGAGAAATCATAAAGATCAGAGCAGAAATCAATGAAATAGAAACTGAAAGAACAGTAGAACAATGAAATTAGGAGCTAGTTCTTTGAAAGAATTAATAAGATTGATAACCCCCTGGCCAGACTTATCAAAAAGAAAAGAGAAAGGACCCAAATAATTAAAATAATGAATGAAAGAGGAGAGATCACAACCAACACCAAAGAAATACCTACAATTGTAAGAACTTATTATGAGCAACTATACACCAGCAAATTTAACAATCTGGAAGAAATGGATGCATTCCTAGAGATGTATAAACTACCAAAACTGAACCAGGAAGAAATAGAAAACCTGAACAGACCCATAACCAGTAAGGAGATGGAAGCAATTATCAAAAATCTCCCAACAAACAAGAGCCAGACAGCTTCCCAGGGGAATTCTACCAAACATTTAAAGAAGAATTAATACCTATTCTCCTGAAAGTGTTCAAAAAAATTGAAATGGAAAGAAAACTTCCAAACTCATTTTATGAGGCCAGCATTACCTTGATCCCAAAACCAGACAAAGACCCCATCAAAAAGGAAAATTACAGATCAATATCCTTGATGAACACGAATGCAAAAATTTGCACCAAATACTAGCCAATAGGATCCAACAATACATTAAAAGGATTATTCACCATGACCAAATGGGATTTGTTCCTGGGCTGCAAGTTTGGTTCAACATCCACAAATCAATGTGATACAATACATTAATAAAAGAAAGAATAAGAACCATATGATACTCTCAATAGATGCTGAAAAAGCATTTGACAAAGTACTGTATCCTTTCTTGACCAACACTCTTCAAAGTGTCCGGATAGAGGGTACATACCTCAATATCATCAAATCCATCTATGGAAAATGCACAGCAATTATCATTCTCAATGGGGAAAAACCGAGAGCTTTTCCCCTAAGGTCAGGAACATGGCAGGGGTGTCCACTATCACCACTGCTATTCAACATAATACTAGAAGTCCTAGTCTCGGCAATCAGACAACAAAAAGAAATAAAAGTTATCCAAATCTGAAAAGAAGAATTCAAACTCTCACTCTTTGCAGATGATATGATACTTTATGTGGAAAACTCAAAGACTCCACTCCAAAACTGCTAGAACTCATATAGGAATTCAGTAAAGTGTCAGGATATAAAATCAATGCACAGAAATCAGTTGCATT
The DNA here is from genome assembly GCF_002288905.1 of Enhydra lutris kenyoni. NCBI lineage: Eukaryota > Metazoa > Chordata > Mammalia > Carnivora > Mustelidae > Enhydra > Enhydra lutris. The sequence goes on from NW_019154110.1 coordinate 19,883,689, forward strand.
TCTATACACCAACAAGACAGAAGAAAGAGAAATTAAGGAGTCGATCCCATTTACAATTGCACCCAAAATCATAAGATACCTAGGAATAAACCTAACCAAAGAGACAAAGAATCTGTACTGAGAAAACTATAAAATACTCATGAAAGAAATTGAGGAAGACACAAAGAAATGGAAAAACGTCCCATGCTCATGGATTGGAAGAACAAATATTGTGAAAATGTCTAGGCTACCTAAAGCAATCTACACTTTTAATGCAATTCCTATCAAAATACCTTCAATTTTTTTCTAAGAAATGGAACAAAAATCCTAAAATTTATATGGAACCAGAAAAGACCCCGAATACCCAGAAGAATTTTGAAAAAGAAAGCCAAAGTTGGTGGCATCCTAATTCCAGACTTCAAGCTCTATTACAAAGCTGTAATCATTAAGACAGTATGGTACTGGCACAAAAACAGACACATAGATCAATGGAACAGAATAGAGAGCCCAGAAGAGACCCTCAACTCTATGGTCAACTAATCTTTAACAAAGCAGGAAAGAATGTCCAATGGAAAAAAGATAGTCTCTTCAACAAATGGTGTTGGGAAAATTGGACAGCTACATGCAGAAAAATGAAACTGGACCATTTCCTTACACCACATACAAAAACAGACTCACAATGGATGAAGGACCTTAATGTGAGACAGGAATCCATCAAAATCCTTGAGAAGAACACAGGCAGCAACCTCTTCGACCTCAGCTACAGCAACTTCTTCCTGGAAACATCACCAAAGGCAAGGAAAGCAAGGGCAAAATTGAACTATTGGCACTTCATCAAGATTAAAAGCTTTTGCACAATAAAGGAAACAGTCAACAAAACCAAAAGACAACTGACAGAATGGGAGAAGATATTCGTAAATGACATATCAGATAAAAGGCTGGTATCCAAAATCTATAAAGAACTAATGAAACTCAACACCCAAAGAACAAATAATCCAATCAAGAAATGAGCAGAGGGCATGAACAGACATTTCTGCAAGGAAGACATCCAGATGGCCAACACACCACACATGAAAAAGTGCTCCACATCACTCGGCATCAGGGAAATACAAATCAAAACCACAATGAGAAACCACCTCACACCAGTTTGAATGGATAAAATTAACAAGTCAGGAAATGACAGATGTTGGCGAGGATGCAGAGAAAGGGGAACCTTCTTATACTGTTGGCAGGAATGCAAGCTGGTGCAACCACTCTGGAAAACAGCATGGAGGTTCCTCAAAAAGTTGAATATAGAGCTACCCTAGGACCCAGCAATCACACTACTGGACATTTACCCCAAAGATACAAAGGTAGTGATCCGAAGGGGCACATGCACCTGAATGTTTATAGCAGCAATGTCCACAATAGCCAAACTATGGAAAGAACCTAGATGTCCATCAATAGATGAATGGATAAAGAAGATGTGGTGTATATATACAATGAAATACTATGAAGCCATCAAAAGAAATGAAATCTTGCCATTTGCAATGATGTGGATGAACCAGAGGGTATTATGCTCAGTGAAATAAGTCAATCAGAGAAAGACAATTATCATATGATCTCCCTGATATGAGGAATTTGAGAGGCAACGTGTGGGGTTGTAAGGGTTAGGGAAGGAAAAAATGAAACAAGATGGGATTGGGAGGAAGAGAAAATCATAAGAGACGCTTAATCTCAGGAAACAAACTGAGAATTGCTGGAGTTGTGCAGGGGTACAGATAGGGTGGTTGGGTTATGGACACTGGGGAGGATATGTGCTATGGTGAATGCTATGAAATGGATAAGCCTGATGATTCACAGACCTGTACCCCTGGGGCAAATACTACATTATATGTTAATAAAAATAATTTTAAAAAAAGTTGTACAGGATTAGCTAATTACATCTCTTCATACCATAAAACAAGGAAGTATTCAAAGACTATACTGGAATCAATCGATCAATCAATCAATCAATCAATCCCACAAAGACTATGTTGCTTTTTTACTAAATATTCTGGAAGCAAAGGAAAATGATTTTCTCATCAATCACTGTTTCTGTTTCTACTAATATCTCCCCTGTTAGTGTAACACACACACACAAACACACACACACACACACACACACACACACACCCCATAAATTTATGGTGGGTAACATAAACATGATTACATTTGGAGGAAGAAAAAGAGTAAAGCCACTCAAAGTCCATTTAGATAACTAAAAACTACCCTTTATCTCTGGCAGAGGGTCTGCTAAATTCACTCATTTAAGATTGTTGTTATATGCTATTGATTAACCTGATGTCTTGGCTATTCCTTGGCTTTTTATTTTATCTTTGGTTCCAAATAAGTGGTATTTTCAGTTGTTTTTCTTTTGCTCACATTTAAGGCTGTAGTTTTCACTACCAAATTAAGCATGGAGTAATTTTTATGACTTTACCAAAATCAATAAAAGGGTTATGTTGCCTTTAATACAAATTAAATATAGCAGAAACTGGATAGAATCAGCTACAAGATTATTTCAATTCTATAATTTATGATTATGTTAAAACCTCTCAGAATTTTAAAAAAATTTCCTTGTTTTTAAAAGTTATATTTTATATATTTAATGTTTTATTGGCACATAAATGTTCATAATTGTTACCTCTTTATTGGAGACTGTACTTATACTAGTATAAAATAACCAGCTTTTCCCCACTGAATGTTTCTTACCTTGAGTTCTACCGAGCTGGAATAAAAATTTTCACCGATGCCCTCGTTTTCCTCGTGCATTTCTCTTAAGCAGCATAGGATTGAATTTTGCATTTTATCCAGCCAGCAAGTTTGATAACAGTTCCCCTCTACCTATAGAATTTCAGCAAAGGTAAATACCCTTTAATCAGAAAAATTATCCTTTTCAGCTCAAGTTTGATACAATGACGGGAAAGAACCTGACTACATACTCTGTTGCCTCTTATAAGACGGATATTCCAATTTGGTCCGTGGACCTACCTGCATCTGAATCACCTGGGATCCTTGGCAAAAAGGTCGGCCAGGGGCTCTGCCTCAAGCTCGGAGTCTGCATCTTTAGGGATGGAATCATGGCATCTGCATTTTCAGCAAGTTCCCTGGGTGATGCTTATGGTCATTACAGCTGAGAACCACTGACCAGAAGGCTAGTGAAAAGACACACTAAATCCACTTCTTATTTATATGGATGGTTTTAAAAGGTAGTCTTCCAAATGAACTTTTTCTCAGGGCACCTGCGTGGCTCAGTCGGTTAAAGGTCAACTCTTGATTTCGGCTCAGGTTATGATCTCAGGGTCCTGGGACTGAGCTCTGCACTCAGCATGAAGGCTGCTTGCCCTCTCCCTCTCCCTGCTTATATGTTTTCTCTCTCTCTCTCTCTCAAATAAATAAATAAATCTTTTTAAAGAATGAACTTCTTCTCTAGGCAGGAACAGTTAAAGAGTTGATAAGAGGAATTTGGCAAGATTACAGAGAAATTTGTTTTCCTATTTCCTTTCTCTCACTAACTCGTAATAGTGGAAGATAAGAGAGTGGTACAACGTTCAGGTTTGCTCTCTGTCCTGCTCTCCTGCATTTTTCTCCCACCTTGCCCAAATGTTTCCCATTTCTACCTTTCTTCTATCATTAGCTGTTGCTGTTTTCCTATTTAAATTTCATGATCCTGGCCTATGGGATCTTTCATGTAAACAAACCAAGACTCTTTTTTTATTTATTTAATTTTTTTTGCAAAAGAGAGAAAACACATATCTGAAATAATAACAGTGTGTTAACATGCTCTGATTACAAATCAACGTTTCTTCTTCTTCTTCTTCTTTTTTTTATTCCTGTGTAACAGAGTTTCAATTTACCAGGCCAAATATCTCAGTACTTTTGCTGTCAATCAATGAAGCTATAATATGTAATTCAATCATCATGATTTCTTTCCCCACTGAACAAACATTTACTAACTTTTTAGATTAATCTTTTGGCTGAAGAACTTGAAACATTGTCAAACACATAGTGGTGTATAATAACCAGATTGAGCCTCTTCCTGTGCCCAAGGCATTAGTGAGGCAAATTTCTGTTTATTCACTCTGTTTTATTAGGTCAGGTCATCAAAATAGGATTCTGTGTAAGCTTTAAATGACATCTCAATTCATTGGGTACATTGCTAATGAAATTCTACACACTTTTCCCGTGGGAAATACTTCCCTTACAGGCCCTTATGAAGCCAAGTCACCAGTGACGTCACTAATGGGTTCAGAATTTCTATTAGCAAATAAAGGTTGTGTTTAATCCTTAGAGACATTGCACAAATGAAGTAAATGGACTGTTAGAGAACATATAGTTTACCCTTTAATTTTTACCCTTTAATTAATTATGTGGGAAAACTGAGGTGCCTACTGATGGGAAATTTCTTGCTCAAGTCTAAATCTTAAGTGACAAGGCTTAGAAAAGTATGAGTTCCTAGTCCAATGCTGCATTGGTTATACCATGCTGTGAATGAGATGTGTCAGGATATTCTTTTTCACATGTCAATAAAACTTCTCTTCGGACCCACTGATTCTTTACTTGTTCACAAAAACCACTATGCATGGATTCCACAATGAAATCCTTAACCCTCTCTTTCTTCTATCCCTCAGTCATCCCTACGACAATCGAGTTCTATCAACACTACTCTTCAAATAGATCCCAAATTCAACCACTTGCCCTAGTCCAAGCCCCCAAGATCTTTTGCTGTGATATTGTGATTTATCATAAGAAATGTATATTTGGGGGGATGCCTGTATGGTTAAGCCTCCAACTCTTGATTCAGCCCAGGTCATGAGCCCAGGATTGGGAGATCTAGTCCCACTTCAGGCTCCCATGCTGGGTGTAGAACCTGCTTGGGATTCTCTCTCTCCCTCTTCCTTTGCCCCTCCCTCACTCGTTCTCTCTTAAAAAAAAAAAGAAAGAAAGAAAGAAAGAAATATATATATATTTAGTCTTTTTGCTATCCTTGGCAGAGAGCTCCAAAAATCTTTGGAATTATCCTAAGTGACAAGAGTAAGAAAAGTATCCTATGTTATATTAAGGAGGTGACTTGAGGGACTGGTTGCCTTGGAAGCCATTGGAGAGTTGGAACTTCAGTCCCTCCTCCCTCCTCCCCAACACACATGCTTCCAGGGAGGGGAGAGGGGCTGAAGGTTGAATCAATCACCATTGGTCAATGATTTAATAAATTATGCCTTTGTACTGAAACCTCCATAAAAACCCAAAAGTACAGAGTTCAGAGAGATTCTGGGTGGTGAACACATGAAGGTGCTGGGAAAGCCGAGCCTGGAGAAGGCAACGAAGCTCGGAGCCCTTTCCCCATGCCTTGCCTTACACATTTCTTCTACCTGCCTATTCCTACATTCTATCTTTTTACAATAAATCAGTGATCTAGAGAGCAACGAGGTTGTCTGAGCTGCTCTGGCAAATGAATTGAACCCACCGAGGGGCTTGTGGGAACCTCTGATCTATCACCAGTGGATCAGAAGTATAAGTCACAGCCTGAGCTAAGGACTGGGGTCTGAAGTACTGGTAGAGGGAGGCTTGGGGGACTCAGCCCTCCACCTGTGGAATCCGAGGCTGTCTCCAGGCAGATAGTGTCAGAACTGAGCTGAACTGTAGGACACCCAGTGGGTATCCTGAGCATTGCTTGTGGGGAACCCCGCCACTTACACACACACACACACACACACACACACACACTGGAATTGGTTATCAGAACACCTGCTACCTGCCTCGTCCGCAGCTGTCACTTTTCCCAGGTGATCTCCCCACTTCTCCTCTCCATGGTCTCCCTACCACGGTCACCTGGGTCAATTCTCTACCCTGGAGCCAAAGTCAGTGATCTCAAAATGACAGTTCTCTATGAAAAACCCAAGAGGATTTCTTATCCTTCTTGGAATAGAATCCCAACTTGTTATCCCAGCCTACAAGGCTTGATAGCATCTGATTTGTGCCTATCTCTCGGACCTCATCTCTTACCACGCTCCCTCTGGCCTTGCACTAGAGGCACCCAGGTCTCTTATGGCTCCTCAGACATGCCAAGCTCATTTGCTTCTGGACCTTTGCACTTACTACTCGCTCTGCCAGAAATGCTCTTCCTTCAGGCCCCACTGGTTCATTCCTTTGCTCTGTTCTATGCCCTCTTTAAATGTCACATCATACAGAGGACAAACTGGTGATTGCCACAGGCGATGGAGTTAGGGAAATGGGTGAAACAGATGAAGGGGGTTAATAGGTGCAAATTTCTGGTTATGAAATAAGTAAGTCATGTGATGTATAGACTTGTAAAGTCACTACGTCACACACCTGAGCTAATGTGACATTGTGTGTCACCTGCACTTCCACCAAAAATAAATATATAAGCAGCAGAGATGACAAATACAGCATAGGGAATATAGTCGATTACCCCTGTAATAACTTTGTGTGGTGATTACACTTGTCTTGTTGAGCACTGAGTCACGTACAGAATTGTTGAATCAATACGCTGTATACCTATGACTAATATAACACTGCATGTCAATTATACCTCAATAATATGTTTTTTTAAAAAAGATATGCTGATTTTTTTTAGAAAGTTGCATCATAAGCAAGGCCTATCCTGATCTCCTGATCTCAAAGAGCTACCCTCTCCTCATCAAATATTCCGTTACCTTACTCTACTGTTCTCTCCAATGCTTATCTAGATGCTACTTAATCATATATTAATGTATTTGTCACTCTCGAACTAAAATATAAGCCTCCTGAGAACAACAAACGTATCTATTGTGTTTGTCTTTGATGGCTATCAGGAGCAGCACCAGGCATGTACAAAGACCTTAATCAATATTTGTCAAATGAATAAATAAACACTGTTATTTCCTTCACAGCCTGGTAAAAGCAAGAGGATATATACAGACATGTGTACATACATAGCACACACACACACACACACAGATGCAAACACACAAAGGCACAACCCACTTGGGTCAGAACACACTTGAAGTGATATATTTAATTCTGGTTACTAGTTGCAAAGACTGAAGAAGCCAAGCTATTAAAAAAGAAAAAAAAAAAGAATAATTAAGAGCATAATGAAAATGTCATTGAAACCTTGAAAATCTGCTACTTGAAGGAGAAGTAAACAGAGCATGGATGGAGTCAAGACAGATGGAAATTTTGTAATACAAGTTACAGGAAAACAGATTTCAGCTCCATTGTAAGAAAGGATTTTCAAAGGACATAAGTCACCAAAGGTAGAATGGGCTACAATGTGGATTAGTGAGTCCTGCATCCCTTCTGGTATGCAAGCACAGCCTGGACCACCAGTGATGAGCACAATTAGGGAAGAGCTCTGGCTTTAAGAGATAGCTGCTGGTGGTGGTCGGAGAGTCCTTTCCAGCTCCTGAGTGCTCTAACAATAAGGATTCCACCTATGTTCTCACTGCTCAGAGTACTGCACACAGCCTTTCTTGGAAACTGCTCTCAAAATCTCTAACCTATTCCTTAAAATATATTCATTAGCGACAAACTCAAGTTTACCGAAGAAAGTGAGTGATAAAACTTGTTTATGCTTTTTCTACTTTCAAAAATAGTGGTCGTGACGGTAAATTAGCCATTTTATTTTGGCATGACTGTTTTAAAATCCATTTTTCGGATAAGAGTTGCCATACTCTTTTGAGAAATGATAGAATTGCAGAAAAGTCCTTTTCTGAGGTTCTTCTTTTGAAGAACAAAGTTATCTGAACATGAAAATTCTGCATGAATAAAAAAACAAACAATGAAAGACACTAAAATCCTCAACATACATTATCATCTCACCTTTTGCACAGCACTCGTTAACCTCCACAGTATATGCAAAGTGCTTTCACTAACACCTCATTTTACCCTCTCATAACACATTTAATAATAATAATATTATCAGTGCTTTTATTTTTCACGAATGTGTGAACTGAAAATCACATATTAAGTTAAGTGGCCTTGTCCGTAGTCTCAAAGCAGATAGAGGAGAGCAGACCAGGTCCCAACCCTCCGATGTTCATGTTCATGTTCGTATTTTTCACCCAGCGTGAAAAAGATCTTTTTCTGGAGGGAAGACCCTCACCAACACTTCAGAATTCCAGGCCCCAACAAAGGTACCTGGAAGAAATAATTCTAGGAGATTTACTTTTTATTTCCCCTCAAGCCACACGGTAGAAGAAACCTCCTAGTCACCTTCCTTGTTGGACTGCTCCAGCTATAAAGCACAATAAAAATGTCAAAAATTATTCCCCTCTCCTGTAATGTGGGCCTTCTCTTGCCTGTGTGTGAAAGGGAATGATGGATTTCCCACACGCTTTATAAATTGTCACACGCTTGTTATTTTGTTTTCCAAAATCTATTTACATTCCATGGCTTTATGTTAAGCTTGGGTTACTAACTCACACATTTATTCTAAACTTAATTGAATTTTTATTACTCATGATAAAATTGGTGTTTTGCATTTTGTACAATATTGCTCTGCTGTGGGCTTTCGTAAGGTACAAGTATACTTGAAACAGAGCCTGCGGCAATTAATTATTAATGAATGGAATAAAGATATTAATGTTTATCTGTAACAAGTGAGAGGCTACATTTGCTCCCCTCAATTGTCACAGCATGGCCTGGAATTTGAAGCCCTTCCCTTGCCTTAACCAGTAAATCCCAGTCCCAGGACTACTGTAGATAAACTATGTAATATTTGGACATTTCCAAATCAAGGTCTGAATCAAGACCTATAGGTATGTGCATGTGTATGTATGTGTATGTAAAGATACATATGTGTATGCTCACATATATACAGATATGCATACAAGTATATGCACTATATAGATATATACACATATACAGACATATTGGGGTATAAACGTATATATGTATGCACACATACATAAGATGTCTTGCAATGATTTTTTCATCAGATGCATTACCCATTTACCCTGCGAAGTAGGGAGACTTCAGTTTTTGTCTCTTAGTTTGAAACACGAAGAAACTAAGACCAGGAGATTTTAAGTGAGTTACCTAAGATCACACAACTAGTAGGTGGCAAAGCCAAGACTCAAACCTCTCTCTCACTGATCCATCCACGAAAGCCTAGTGCTCAGAAGCTGAAAGGGCTAACCTCCATGAATTTAGGGCTGACTCTGCACCAGGCACCTGCATGTCTTATCTCATTTCTTTCTCAAAACTGCCCAATGAGGTAGATACTGGTCCACCTATTACAGAGTCAAAAAAATAAATAAGTAAATAAATAAAAACAACAAGTAAAACAAAAATCTATTTAGGGAAAAGTCAAGTAACTTGCCCACATAACTGCTGAATGGCAAAGCAGTGACTTCATGCTTTCTGAGTCCTATCTCGGTTCTCCTTCAAGTATCTTCCTGGGGTTTTTCTTCCCTGTTAAGAATAAGAAAAAAAGGGGTGCCTGGGTGGCTCAGTGGATTAAGCCTCTGCCTTCAGCTCAGGTCATGATCCCAGAGTCCTGGGATCAAGCCCCACATCAGGCTCTCTGCTCAATGGGAAGCCTGCTTCCCCTTCTCTCTCTCTGCCTGCCTCTCTGCTTACTTGTGATCTCTGTCAAATAAATAAATAAAATCTAAGAATAAGAAAAAAAAAAGTTCAGTTAGTACACATCAACTATTTGCTTAAACTATAAATTTCTGTTTATATAATTTTCTACTCTCTTTTATACCACCTTCCGAACCCAGAACCCCACCAGCTAATCAAGCATCATTGTACTAGCTAGGGTGGAAAGGGATAGAGAACAGGATACGTGGGAACCATAACTTGGCATATGATGAGTGTCTGGTAGTTGTTTTAAAATTCCAGGCTGGCATGTTTCCTAAACCACGTATCGGATTTTCCAATTACTGTTCTGTATAGATTTCGATGAATAATTATTAAGTATCTATAATATATTAAATGCTTTTATGTACACTGTCCCATGTAATTAACTGAACAATTCAGTATGAAAGATGTTTTTTATGCTGCTTTTGCAGAAGAAACTGTGGCTTAAAGCACTCAAGTGTCTTCGGAAATCCCATAGATGGTGAAATGGTAGACCTCAGATTCAGATGCCAGTCTTACAATTCAAGATCCAGTGCCCCTTTATCTGTTCCTTGCACTGCTAAAGTTAGCATACCCTTGAATTTAGGGTGACTCACCCCTGCCACCCCAAGCTTTGCCCAGCTATCATGGTGCATACTGGACGTTTCTTCTTTGAGTTCCTCTAATGCTTGCCTATCTAATTCAGATGACCTCAGGATCAAGTCTTCGGACTACAAGATGTCTTTTCTTTTTGCATCAACACTGTTATCTGGCAGGTTCTAGACACATGGAAGTAAAGCATCATCTTTGTGGAGAGGGGTCACTGGCTATTTGGAAGCTGGTCCCAGCCATTATTCTGAGGAGGGCTTAGCATTTGATTGATACGGTGGAAAAAACCAAAGTTATGACATGCCAAATTCAAAAGCAGAGAAAGAGACTTTGGTGTAGGGCTGCTTCGTTTCATTAGGCAGTGAGAAATCCACCTAGAAACAGGTTTTGGAAAATGAAATGAGGGATATACAAAGTTATGTGTAACATGTCAGAACCGCTGGTGAATCAGACAGAAGAGTCCTGTTTCAGTCTCATCAAGCCTTGAGAGAAGCTCTGAGAGGCAACACTTCATTTTCAAAACCCTGGACGATAGATAGCAACCGATGTAGCTCTGTAACGTTAGAGGATAATTTTTCCTCCATCAAAGTCCTGTTGTTGTTGTCATTAGTGGGTGTTCGTTATTAACCTATCAGCTTTCTGTTCAATTTCTTCCAGACTCTGTGACGCTGTGGCTGGGTCTTTGTATCACATACACTTCTCTCTTGCCAGGCTGTTCTCTGTGAGGTTTTTGCCAACAGGGGGTGCTAGAGGGAGATTAGAAGGCAGGAGGCCAGGTAAGCCCTTGACCCATTCAGTTTTGCAACCATTTTTTGCAAGTGTCTCCAGTTAGTCGCAGCTGAGAGCACCCCCCAACTCAGGGTCTGAGTTACAGGTTCCCCTCAGAGCTTCTCAGGGGCCAGCACCAACGGAAAAGCACCTTCTCTTGAGTGGTAGGGGTCCCAGACCCTCAGGAACCCCTCTTCCAGGCTTCTGATAACCCTAACACCTTTGCTTTGTCTCCCCAGTCATAATGATGGCAGCTGTTCCCTATAGTTAGTCTCCCTGTGTTGACTTAGTGTATCCTGTTGGTTTTTTGTCCTCCCCATGCCTGTTCAACCAATTCCCTACATTAAATTCTCTCAGAAAAATAATGAGTGGATTTTTGTGTTCCTGACAGGATCCTGCTTGGTTCACTGGGTCTGCATTATCTAGTTTGGATTTCCAGTAGAGTAGCCAGAAATGTCTTCCCCTCAGTGGGGAATGGTTTAGGAGGAGGCTTGCAAGTTCCCTTACCTAGTGAGCTTTATTCTAAGTTTGGTCATCGCTTCTCCACAGGGATAAGGCATATCCAGGCTGACTCAAGGTTGCACCCTGCTGGTTTAGAGAGCTCATAGCAGGTGGTGAGAATAGGCTCCTCTGAGAGCTAATTTGGATCAAAGTCCCTGTCTGAACCAATGTAGACCCACTTCCTTATACCAATGGGCTTTATCCAAGGTTTCCACCATTTGATTTTTATGACTCTATCACCCTACACCTCCTTAGAAGGCATTGTAAATCAAGTATATTAAAATCAATTTTCTTCAAAAATTTTATGAAATTCCTGAATGTAAATGAGAAATCTTTGAGAGTGGGAGACCGGCACTCATATTCTGCATTATTAGGAACCCTATTCTCTTTCTTTGGTTAATGAGGACTATTGAACCAGCTAATTCAATTAGTTATTGATTGACCTGAATGCAAGGATCCAAAAAATTATTATGGCCACACCTCCAAAATTACAACCACCACCTCCTAAAATTCACTTACACAGGAGGAGAAAAGAGAGCCCATTCTGCTCACGTTCTTTCTCACTAAATGCCTGAAGTGAGGAGGGTAGGATGAAAGTTGGTTTCCCGTTTTGTGGGAAGGATAGCGAGGAATGGCCATCAGGAACTCTCATTTTATTATGAGAGGAGTTAGTGATGTGCAGTGAATGCTCTCTTTTTAAATAGTTGATCATTTAAAAGACACTGAAGATTTCATTCATATTCTTTTAAAATCCATGTTCCTAAAAAATATAATAACTTGTGGAAGATTAAAATGAGCTTTATTTTCATGTGGGCTATTTACGTTTTTCCTCCTCCAGAGAGAAAATTCAACATAAGATAATGTTCGCTTATAAAGGTCCTAAAAGATTTCATCAAGAGAAAGTACTCAAGTCAGAGAGACGAAAACCATCACTTGGTTTTAAGTTTATGTGACATTTGCTGCAGTCTTGATATTTTACAGCCTCTGACAAAGGCATGTTTATATTTTTGTAACGAAAGCTCCAGTCTTACAACCCCCTTTAGTCTCAAGTATTGTTAACTCTGTCGTAGGGTTATGGCTACTCATACCTCTCCTGTTCTGCATGGCAGGAGGTTCTTTTTGCTTTAATGAGTTTTCTTCTCTGTCTGGCAACAATCAGAGAACAGATTCAGAACTTGGTGGGTTCCCTACCACTGCAATTCAACTCCTGCTTTATTAAATCCATAGGGTCGTATCAGGAAGAAAAACATCTGTGGCTGGAGTTGGATAAAAATCCAGAAATTCCATGCGCAGGAGAAAAAAACAAGGGAGATGTGGAGACCAAGGTCTCAGCCCCTGTGTTGATTTATTTATTTATAGATTATTCATTTATTTGAGAGAGAGAGAGAAAAAGAGAGCACACATAAGCATGAGCCAGGGGAGGAGCAGAGGGAGAGGGAGAAGCAGACTCCCCGCTGCACAGGGAGCTCCAAGTGGTGCTGAAGGACCCAGAGACCATGACCTGAGCCAAAGGCAGATGCTTAACCCACTGAGCCACCCAGGCACCCAGCTCTGTGTTGGTCCAGAAATGGGATTCCTTTTAGAACCTTTCAGGTGTGGTTTTCCTCGCTATTGAACATCTTCAAGGCTTTGAAGAAAAGGACTGTTAATTTCACATGCGCCCTCGAGTCTCCTGTCTAATACTGTTGCGGGAGGGCGGGTCTGCTTTCCCAAGGGCAACTGAATGGTGGGAGCGTGCACACCCAGGGCTGTGGGCGTGGCCAGGAAAGTGTGTGTGAGAAACCCCAGGCTTGGGCTTGATTCACTTGAGCACATGAAAGACCCCACAGGAGCCCCCTGGCAATGTGAGACAGTGTTGGCAGGCAGAAGAGAAGGAGCGAGGGCCACGGCTTGGGGACTAGAGACTCCCTCAGACTTACTCTTGACAGGAACCTCCAAATATCTGGGGTGAGTCTATCTGCCACCCTCACTATTTGTGGGTTTTCCTTATAACTAAATGGGACATAAGACTCTTTCTAATCCAGCCTGAAGAAAATGCTACGTCCTGGGCCAGAACATTTTTTTTTTCAAGGGCAAACAAAAATGTGAAACTTAATACTTATTATTTTAATGCTAATCATTGGGGAGGCCATGTGAAAAAAAATCTTGGCAAACAATTTAGAAAACTAATGCATTAGTTGCTAACTCCAAAATTATACAAGCTGAGAGAGGAGCACACTGTTGTTCTAATTGAAGCCTTTCTTTAAACCTTAGAACCATTATGAAGCAAAAATCCTCTATATTGATCTATAACTGCTACCTGAAGGTACTGCAGCTGGCTTAAGGAGAGGAGCAGAGTTTTATTGGTATAAAACACTGGAAAGTGTTTCATGTCAAAGAAACACACACACACACACACACACACACACACACACACACATATGATAGGGCAGAGTTGAAAGTCCACTGGACAAAAAGCAGAAAATCCAGGGAAAGCATCTTCTACTGAGTTGTATAGGTTTGGATAATGTATTTCTCTTCTGTGTTTCAGCTGTTACAATGTGTTACTCGGTAACAACAGAAAGTAGGTTGGGGATGCTAAGTTGTTACAGGTCATCAAGAGGACACAGCTGTCAGCTGACCTGAGATATGCTCAGCTTACAGCCACCTAAGACAAGGCTTGTGTCTAAGCTCTGTTACTCATTGAACTTGCTACCTATGGATCTGGATCTGGAATGCTCTGCCTCTTCAGTCTTCCCTTGCCCTCTGTGTACAGAGACCAGTTTGCAAACCAATAAGGGTACACAAATGATTAGGAAGGCTGGAGTCAAATTCTAACTCTCCCTCTGCTTCTGCCTATATTTGAACTTAGGCACATCATTTAATTAGGTCCTCATGTTCTCACCGGAAAATTATGGGGTGAGATCAGGTCTGAAATTTTATTAATGTGCACTTGAAATGGACCGTAAAACATCTACCATTAAATTTGTGACAAAAACGCAAGAAAGCGTGGAGCTATTTACATGAACAAACAAAGAAACCTACTCAGTTTTTCAGCGATCATTTAGAAGTTTTCTGCTACTTCTTCACTGCAAACAAGTCTTCCATTTGTAAGAGCTCAAGTTCAGGAGGTTAGATGTTTAAGAGAAATGGACTGGGATGAAAAGACGAAAAGTATAGCATGGCTTTCATGGACTTCCAAAATGATGCCCAAATCATTGGTCAACATGCTGTGAAGTTAGTGTGTATCATTTCCTAGTTACTGTCCGTCTGCCAAAACTTAAATACCAAATAAGGTATAACATTTGACAGGAATAAAATGTCTGCTATCTCCTTTGGAAAAAAATAAAATTCCCTCCTGTTGGTCACAAATTAGAGTGGATGAGAAGAAATCCTGTTTCAACCTGGGTGGCTCAATGGGTTAAGCCTCTGCCTCCGGCTCAGGTTATGATCTCAGGGTCCTGAGATCGAGCCCTGAGTCAGGCTCTCTGCTCAGTGGGGAGCCTGCTCCCCCACCCCCGCCTGCCTCTCTGCCTATTTGTGATCTCTGTCCATCAAATAAATAAATAAAGTCTTTAAAAAAAAAAAAAAAGAAAAACATAATATACATGGGTGGGAATAAACCTATTACCCAGTCTGATGTCAAAGAGAGGGAAATAAGCCATTGTCCTGGTGATAGATGCCATTTCAACACTTTCACATTCTCTGTTCGGAGAAGTGAACTGCCTCCACTCAAATACATTAACATCTCCTCTTGCCTGACTCATTTACAGAGATAAAGGTCTCATGCCCTTGTCTCGAATAACCCACATGAGCTCACTGTTGAAAAGTAGACAGTATGTGACTGAGTGGTGCTGAAGAGAGTCAAGCTTTTCTTTTTTGCAATTACCTCTGGAGAGGTTCCATTGATCTACATTTGGCACTTTTCATGTGACCCAAATCCACACCCTAATCCCTAGAACCCGTAGATATGCCACCTTACATGGCAAAAGGGATTCTTCAGATGCCATTAAGTGAAGGGTTTTGAGATGGAGAGACTACGCAGGGATCACCTAGATGGGCCCAATGTAACCACAGGGGGCCTTAAAAGGAAAACAGGGAATAAAGATGGAAACAAAAGTCAGAGTAAAGCCATTGCTGAAAAGGATCCAAGAGCCCAGGAATGTAAATGACCTCTCAAAACTGGGAAAGTCAAGGAATGGGAGTTTTCTCCTTGAACCTCTAGAAAGACCACAGTCTTGCAGACGCCTTGATAACAGCCCAGTCAGATTCATTTCAGACTTCTGACCTCCAGAGCTACAGGATAAAGAGTTTGTTCTAAGCCAGGAAATTTATAATTTACCACAGCAACAACAGGAAACACATACACCACTTGATGGCCTCAACCTGCATGCCGGATAGTGGAGTCCTAGTCCCCCTTTTGAGGTCCCCAACTAACTCTTAAGGAATCCGTGAAGGGATAACTCATGTGTGCTCACAAACCATGTCATCACTAAAGTTTCCACCAGCGCCCCCTTCTTCCTTCCACGTAGCTCTCTGTTCTGCCAGTGGGTGCCCTTGGCATCACTGGCCAGCACTCTCTTCAGTTTGGGGTACCACAAGAGTTTGCTTCTGCTACCATCTCCATATTGGTTTTGGAAGAGCTGCCTCAGAGCCCAGGTCGGCGCAGAAATTTTCCCACTCTCTGTTACAATGTTCATCGGTAGTCATCTGAAGAGACAGCAGACAGGAAAAACATTCAGGGACTAACTTTCAAATGGTTGCTGGGTGTGATTGCTCTCAGATAACAGAATGACACGCCGATCTTACTGGTTTCCCTCACAGTATGTTCCTGCCTTCCTCTAAGTCTTTCTCTCCACCTAGGTCATAGCCTCCATCTTAGCAGGATGGCACTTCCCATCACCATAGAGCACGTTCCCGAATAGACAGACTCCTTTGCCTCTCATCCTAGCTCTGAAAAGAAGTATTTCTTGATCAGCTCACTGTTAGACTCACCTCCCAAGTTTTCATTTCTGCTCCAAGGTCCTCCTCTCTCCAGGAATCACTGAATGGATGATTTCTACTACCTTTGAGGGAACATTCCCCACTTAATACTAGGGGCAGATTTATTTCTAAGAGGATAATGATTTTATAACATCCTATTACAATACCTGTAAAACAGATAAATACACAGATACAACATCAGAGCCCCTTCTTTACACAGCTTCCAAACTAAAGAAAGAACAACTCCTTTAGTATTTAATACTTCTCAAAGTCTGAGAAATTTAGTAGTAAGTAGCATTTCACAAAGAACAACAACAGTGCGCTGAGGTTAAGTTCTCCAAGCCTAGCCCAGCCATGGTTTATTAAATACATCTATTTGTGACTATTTATGATTACAGTCTCTGTTTTATATTTGTAAAAGTAAATCATCCATTTGAAGGCATAACATTGAGATGTAGTTGACAAAAAAAAATTGCCCGTGTTGAAAGTGCACAATCTGATAACTTTGACATATATATACACCCCATAAGCCAACAATACAATTAAGATACTGAATAGATTTTTTTTTTTTTAAAGATTATTTATTTGTCAGAGAGCGAGGAGCAAGAGCAAGCACAGGCAGACAGAGTGGCAGGCAGAGGCGGAGGGAGAAGCAGGCTCCCTGCCAAGCAAGGAGCCCGATGTGGGACTCGATCCCAGGACGCTGGGATCATGACCTGAGCTGAAGGTAGCTGCCCAACCAACTGAGCCACCCAGGCGTCCCCTGAATAGATCTTTTAACTATAAAAGGTTTCCTTGTGGTCCTTTGTAACTTCTCCTTCTGTCTCCCTTGGACAACCACTCTGCTTTCTGAATTAGATATGGCAAGGAGACTAGTGAAATAGTAAGCCCACTGTGCCTGAACACAGGTACATCGAGAGAGATGTATTTGCTTTGGCTCCTAATACAGATGTCCAGCCTCTGGGGAAATGTGCCTTAATGGATGTCAAGCTTGCACAAATTTTACCAAAGAAGCTGCTCTTCTTTCTATAGGGTTGACCAAAAGAGGAAGTAGAAAGAGAATCCAGAGGATTTCAATATTGGCTTTTCCTGGGGAGAAATGTAATCTCCTGCTCTCTATGGGAAACTGGAATTGGCCCCCTGGTGGGACTCAGCAGAGACTTTCTGTTGTATGTGCAGCATACTTGCACTGAATTTGTAGGGGAGAGCTGTAGGGTAGGACAGAGCCAAAAGATGAAAGCACATATTGGGTAGAGAGATTCTCTGTTATCAAGATATGGGTAGAAGCTCATTAAAATAAGAAAAAAAAAACTTGTTATGAATTAATATTTTCCAATTATTTTTTCATTTCTTTTGTTTGTTTTGTAGACTAAAAAACTAAACATTTCAATAAGGAGTGAAGACAGCAGTTTCCTACTTAGTACATGCTTTTTCTGAGTTATCTTCTGGGTTAACATGGAGCTTTTCTTAAGAAAACATACAGGTTAAGCCTAGCAATGACTCAAGAAAAAAATTTTTCTTCTTCTAAAAAAATGAGAATATTGAAACTAAGCATTGAGGAACTGTTGTGCTCTGTGCTGTCTTCCAAGTGTCGAGAACAGAATTGGCAGTTAGCAAGCTTTCAGGTTCTTTCGTTAGAAATGCCTTTGATTATCCCTAATTCCCAGTGATCTTGTCTTCCTCTCAATTCAACAGCAGTTAAGTTCTAAACTGCATAGGATACCATTACATTCCACCCTGCCTTAGTTTAAGGACTTCTGCTTTACCTAAATGGACTTCTCCTTTACCTAAATACAAAATAACTTCCCTAAGATGATACTTTTCATTTTGCAGAGCATGAAGGGAGGTGGTGTGGAATGTCCACTGAGTTTGAAATGCCTGGCTCTCATCTCTACACTACCAGTTAATAACCGTTACACCCTGGGCAAATAACTAGTCTAGGGCTCTGTTTCATCATCTGTAAAATGGAAGTAATAATATTTCTCTCATCTAGATAATGATAATTAAGATAATTCACATAAAGGATTTGGCAATGCATGACATATAGCAAAGAACTGATGCTTGCCACTATTTTTACTTAACTACTATCATATGGATTGATTTTTTTTTTTTCTGGAAGGACTTGGTGGCAGAGAATAGATTAAATATTCCGTGAGAGTGCAGAAGGTCAGTGCACAAGTTGAAAAGGGGAATATTAAGTAAGTATTATTTTACTGGCATTGGCTCTTAAGGCAAAATGTAGAAGAAAAAAATGGTCTGTAAGCATTTTGAAAGAGAGGATTATGGATTTTTCAATTACAAAACTCCAGCCTCTTGCTACAGTGCTTGCCACATATAAGGTGTTTGCATAATGTATGCATAATTCATTAATAAATAAATGGGTCTTGGTATAAAAATCCAGGCACCCTGCTTCTGCTTCCAGAGAGAGCTCTCCTGCTGGCAGCAAACTCCAGTCCCTAGTACGGAAGGGTCGGTCACTCTCCATGTTTCCAAATCCTGGCTTGGGTGGGATTTCTTCATTTTTAGAAAACTGCTTTTTCTTTCTCTTTAAAAATCCCTTTCCAACTGTCGACTTTCAAGGCACAGAGACAAACACCCCCCCCCCCATATATTTCCCAAAGGGGCTAATTCTCACTATCTTAGATTCTTTAAATGTTCTGAGGTCTCAGTGACTTCCCTGCTGAGAGCCTCGGAACTCCCCGCCTAAGAATTCTTCATCTGGGCCTACATTTTTCTCAGGTGCTGACCACTTGGGAGTCCTTGGCCACACCTCCCGGTTAAAGCAAGTCCTCCAGGTGGTTCTTCTTCCCAATCCCCAGGGGCATCAGGACTACGCAGCTCCCCAAGCCGGCCCAACCCAGGATGCTTAGGCTGGTTGGCTCCGCACCCCTCCTCCCCCGCTCCCCGCCACCTCCACCCCCCCCCCCGCCACTCTGCAAAAAGATCCGCCAGACTCCTTCGGCATTTGGAGTCCGTTCAGGAAGCCTGGGAACGCCGCAGTGTTACTACTCCTTGGGCTCCAACCCTGCCCCACCAGACGCCACACAGCCTGGAAGCCTCACTAATTTGTGTGCGGATGTACGGTACCCTCCCTTCTTCTCCCTTTCCACTTATCCACCCTTGCTGCGGTTATTAGCCCGAGACTCGCACTGAAATGGATTCTAAACACCAGAAATTTTAAAAAAGTGTAAAAAATCCCCCACTGGTTACGTGTGTATTTGTGTTTGTTGTGTGTGTCCATCCGCGCTTGTGCAAAATCTCCAAACGTCACAGTTTGCAATCCGGACAAGCGCGCCGAGAAACCCGAGATCTTTCCAGGGATTTCCCCCTCCCTTGCCCTTCTCTTCTTCAGCACTCCCAAAGAGGTAGGTCTGGGGCTTTCTCAAAACGCTGCTGCGGCGACCGAGGCAATGCAAATATGCTACGATCTGTCTCGTCTTCTCTCGCTCCCAGCCCTCTTCTCGGGCGAACAGTCCCGAGCGCAGGGTTTCCTCCCAATTCCCCCCACATCTGCATTCCGAGCCGCTGCCCGGGTGCTCGTCCTTCCCCGGGTCGCGGCGAGCGGTTCTGCGCACCCGCGGCCTCCGGCCTGGGCCTGGGCCACCGCCACGGCGGTGGGTGGTGCTCACACCGCCCCCACCTTCCCCCGGGGCCTCGGAGAGCCGCGCGCTGGGCGTGTGCGCGCGCGCGCGCGGGTTTGGTGGGGGAATCTCCTTCGGTGGAAACTGCTGAGTGTCGCTGGCGGAGAGTATTCTGGAGCCCCGCAAAAGCCTCCAAAGCACTTGAGCTTCCCGAAAGAAAACCAGAATAAAAGACCGAAACGAAGGGAAGCCCGCTCGGGCGAAGCCCGGGTTTCCAGTAGTCTCGGATCCGCCCGGAGCTGAGCAGAGGCGCAGTTGGCAGCGGCCACTGCTCGCGCCCGGACTTGGAAAGACGTTTTTTTCCCCCTTCGGGGAGGAGGGAGGTGAGGGACTCGCGGGCGAGAGTTGCACCTGGTCTAGGAACGTGCAGAGAGAACTCTGGGGTAAGTAGTGTTCTGGCACTGGAGCTGAAAGGGGGAAGGAGGGGGGGGCAGGAGAGGGACGAGAGGGAGAGGGCAGGGAATGAATTATGCAAAAAAAAAAAAAAAAAAAAAAATTCCCACTATTCTGCAGCAGAGAGAGAGCGCATCACAGCGCCCCAGCTGAGTCCCGCCCGGGTCTCCCGCGCCCGAGCGGCTGGCGCGAAGTTCTTTCCAGTCTTTCCAAGGAGATGAGAAACTCCCCAATCCTGGAGGGCAACCGAGCGGCGGGGGCCCAGGCGTCTCCGCGCTGGTCCGCAGCTCCGACGCCCAGCCCTTACCTCCTCCTTCTGGCCGCGCTGAGCCTCGGCTCCCCAGCCCGGCCTCCTGCCTCCGCCCCTCCCCCCCGCCCCGGGCGGCGGGGCTGCCGCGGAGGCTGGCGGCTGCGGGGACGCTCACCTGGCCGGGCCGCTCCCTCCTCCCCCTCCACCCGCCCCCACCTGCCCTCCTCCTCCCCTCCGAATCCGGCAGCGCCAGGCTCCGTAGGCGAGGAAATAACGACCCCTGCAGTTGCATTGCGGAAAATCGCGGCGGCGGCGGCGGCGGCTCTAGTTGCGGGCGATGGAAGCGAGGCAACTGGGGGTTCCGGGGAGCCCAGGAAAATAGCAGAGGAACGGGAAGTGCGCGCACGACGTGGGGAGCCCGTGGGCCCCCGACGCGCCCGGGTCCCAGGCTCCCCGCCTTCTGCGCTCTGCGCCCTGTACGCGCCGCCCGAGCCGGGTTCAGAGGCGGCGGGCTGAGCGCGGACTTGGGGAGCAGGGAGGGTCGGCGGAGGCTGCCGGCGGTTTCGGGCAATAATTCCTGCCTCTCTTTCTCTGTCTCCCCTGTCTGCGGTGTCGTCTCCTGCCCCCGCCCCCCGGAAGCAGGAGGAGAGCGGCCCCGGAGCGCGGCAGCCAGCCTCTGACCATGCCCCGGTGAGGGGGGCGGACTTCGAGGGCAACTTGTCGCGGACTACCTGGGCTTAGCCAGCGAGCTGCGAGCGCCGGGGGCCCGGAACTGTGCGGCGCGGCCCGGCGGGGGGCTATCGTCTATGTCTTCTTGGGGCGCCAGGCGGATCGGGGTCTCGTTTTTGCAGGAAGAGCCCGGCGCTGGTGGCTTCAGGTGGCTGCCGCCGCCGTTGTTAGTGCTGTTTCCGCCTCTCGTGCGAGGAGCAGAGACCGGCGATCGGGGAGACCTCCGGGGCAGCGAGACGTCGGACATGTGTCAGCACATCTGGGGCGCACATCCGTCGAGCCCGAGGGGAGATTTGCCGGAACAATTCAAACTGCGATATTGATCTTGGGGGTGACTGTCCCTGGCCGGCTGTCGGGTGGGAGTGCGAGTGTGCGCTCGCTCGCAAGTGTGTGCGTGTTTGTATGTGTGTGTGCCGTGTCGGGCTCCCCCCTTCCCCCCCTGTTTTCCCGTCGAGTGATGCACTTGGAATGAGAATCAGAGGATGGAAATAGTCTGGGAGGTGCTTTTTCTTCTTCAAGCCAATTTCATCGTCTGCATATCAGGTATGGGATGCGCTGGAGTCACTGGCGGGTTTGGGTTACGTTGTGCTGTTTGGAATGTGTGGGGTTTTATTGTGTATAGACTGTCAAGTAGCCTCGCGGGGTAGGAAGGGAAGGGGGTGGTGGCAGAGACCCTTGCAGCTAGCTCTTTGGGTTTGCTGCCTTCGGAATTAAAAAAAACCTTCTAAGCCCAAGGGTGTGTGTGTGTGTGTACGCCCGCGCGCCCGCGAGCGCGTGTGTGAGCGCGCCCGCGCGCCTGTGTCTGTGTGTCTGTTTGTGTGTGGTGTGGTTAGTATCTGTGTGGAGTCCTGGAACATAGAAGCATTGAGGGATAAGAAAGAAAGGGCAAATAGATCAGTGTTGATTTTCAACTGCTTTCCTGGTTGAGAACTCTGGCCCCGAAATCTGAGCCTTGGCAACCCCCACCCCATCCCCTGTTTTTCAAAGTTCCCAAACTCGGTGGTTCCTGGCTGGCAAAATGGACGCAGAGCCCTGCCCTGGTATCTAGGCACTTTTGAGAGACTGCGGGAGGATGCGGGACTATAGAGTGCCACCAGCAGGGACCGGAAGGATGTGGAGGTCCTCCATGCCTTCCCCAAGCACATCAGGACTGGCCATGATGGTCTGAAACATGCTAGCACGCCCAGCTCCACAAGTAAAGGCAAAATCTGCCTGCAACAACACAGTATCATAAATACCACTCTGGATTGTAGCCTGTCGGATTCCCAGTGGCCAGGATTTGCTAGCGCAGACTCACTGATCTCAGGCTACCCCCACCAGTCTGTGGTTTCAGGAGTGATGAGGTGAATGAGGTAGGGCTTGTGCCTGCCTACGCCTGTGTGTCTGTGTGTTGGAGGGGATTCTGATTTCCAAGCAGCGTCTTTGTTGGTGCAGGGAGTTGGTGGTGTGGAGGGGAGCCCTGAGAAAAAGCCCCAGGATCAGCAGTATTTCCCAGTTCAGTTCCTCCTCCCACTGACAGTGTCGCCTGGATTTCACCTCCCACCTGTCATTAAAGCGGCTAGGGTAGGACCCATTTGCAGGGCACCCCTGTGCCTGCATTCCCCCTGCATAAGTGGGGACTCAGCCAACTTCCCATAAAGTCACCAGAAGAGGAGGGCAGGAACGTTGCCCCTGTGAGCAGCCCCGTAGCAGGATTGAGGTGGAGGGCCCTGTTTCCTGCCTCTTCCTTCAGCCCAGCCAGTCCCTACCTCCTAACCCAGACCTGGTTTTGAGTGTTAAAAATCCTTGTCTGTGCTTACCCTGGACCTAGTTCCAAATACCACTGTTCAGTTTCAACTTTCTCCTCTTAGGGCAGGAATAGGGAATCTTCTATTCAAAATCATTCTCTTTGGCCACCCAACTAAAAATTTTGCCTCTGTAATACTTTCGGAAGACAATAAAAAGTGCCTGCGACCTCCCCAAATCCTCTAGTGGGACCTGTTTTACCCCATCCTACATCAAAGAGGAAAAATTCCCAGGTGACTTATAAGGGTTGATACCAGACATATAACCAGGCCTGGGTAGCAGTTTACAAGAGCACATTTTAAATGTTTCTTTTCCACAACTCTTTCAAACTGGTCTCTCTTGTTCTGTAATATTTCACTAGCTAGAAAATAGCCTTCCCCTGACTCTCTCCACCATCGTAAGTAATTCATAAAGCAGCCAAGCCAGCTGAGTCCATTTAGGGTTAACAAAAGGTTAATGTTCACTGAAGCTCTGGATCCCCCAAACTCCCTTCTCCTCAGCCCCTACCCTGCACTTGGCCAGGCCATCACAGGGGAACCCTCAGAGACTGGGTCCGTTCTGAGCCTCCAAAAGAGAACTTAGTGGGCACCTTACAACAGCTCTACTTGATTTGGTGTCTCTGTAACTAACTTCTATAAATACAAGTATTAGGAGGGGGTTATTTCCAACCCAGAAGAGGTGCTGTGAAGTATGTGGCCTTTCACATGTATTTACTAAATAATCTTCATTGCTATGTAATAAGGGGGTAAAGGTGTAAGCAAAAATGCTAGCTATTAGCCAAACACAGAAAACTATGTTAGCGTTCCAAATGCCTAGTTAAGCTCTGCATTAATTTATTAATTAATTATGCTTTGTGAAGACATTTAGGCAGAATTGTGACATTATGTACTCTTCATTTACACATCCATGAACTTAATTTTCAAAGGCTATTCTTTCTCCACAGCCAAGGTGGCCTCCCTCTCCAAACAACTACCCATTCGGTGATTTCCATGTACTAATTCTGATTAATAATATAATTATGATTCACAGTTGCCATGATTTGGGGACTTTTTTTTTTCTTTCCCTCCCCTCTAGCAGCCTTAAGAGGTATAGTTATGAAGGGCACTAAGGTTGAATAATTGTGGCTCAGGGAGAGTTTAGTGGGTCTTTCATTTCTGTTTCCATGATTTGCAGTTTTAATTTACTCAACGACTGAGCTTTATCAAAAGGAACATAACCCTGCGATCATAGACTCTACTAAATCTTAAATTTAAAAAAAATTAAAAAAACAAAGCACCTCTCTCCCATCTTGGGGTAAATTATCCTACCCAGTAAATGGGTACTAATTCTTCCTGAGTTACCAAGCCTCAGTGATTGATGCATGGGTAGGGTTGACTTCATTATTAGAAAAGGTCAGCAAAGCAGTCTGCAGTGTAAACATTTTGCAGAAGGAAAATTTTGGTGGTAGATCTGGCCTCTAGTGACTGAATTTCACTTGGTAGCCTTGGCTTTCAGAAACACTCTGGTGCTTTGTTGCTCTGTGTTTTGTTAAGCAAAGATTCCCACACTTAGCTCTCCCCATTCTGCCAATTAAGTGTCCCCCGAAGCATTTTCTCTCAGGGTCTGTGTGCATATATTTCTTAAAATACAGAGCCCTGGGCTTGGTATGTTTGATGGCTCTGCGCTCCTCATTTGGTCGTGATGAAGCTGTCAGCAAATGGGACTTGGGGGCGGGGGGGTTGGTTCTCCTTGATCAGCCTTAGCCAGCTGCTGAGGCTGGAGCATGCGTGCCTTCCATTTGCACGATCATATCCATGTTGGCTACTGGAGGCCAGCACAGCTAGGTTTAAGAGGGAATGTCATGATCTGGGAGGTCTTCTGTTCCCCATCAGACTCAGATATCATTTTGCCGAAAGTGTAAGGCAGTCAAGATCTGTGAAGAAGAGAGAAGGAGACAGAGAGAGAGCGGGAAAGAGAGAGAGAGGAGAATGAGGATGATTTTTTTCCTGTGCTAGCTAGAACACCATTCCATTCTTACAAAAGCAGCTCGGATCAGCGAGAATGAATGCTTAGCAGCACCGGGAGAGAATTTCCTGGCCCAGAGACAGCTGTCTGATTTCATTTCCACAACACATCCTACTTGCCTCTATGTAACTTTACGTCTTTGTCAGTTTATTCATCATAATAACGGCAATAGCAATTAAAACGATATGGTGCTTTCATCAAGATTACATAACATGGCACATATTTTCATTCATCTCTTCTTAGAGTTTGTAGGGTGATTTTATAGACGAGGCCACCAAAGCCTACAGCGGTTCCGCGGGCAGGATTCGCATCCAGGTCTGAGTCAGAATTCAGGATGGCACTTATTTTTCTGGCTCAGGATTTCTTTTAAATATTTGTATATATATATATATATATATATATATATATATATATTTATTTATTGGAATGTCTCTGAGTTGAAAGAATGAATTACGTTAAATGGATGCGCGTCTTAGTTTGGAAGTGGAAGCTCGGGGTGATTGCTGTTCTGTCCTGGACATAAGGTAGCATTTGAGTTGTATATGACTATAGGCAAACAGATGAGACCGTTACCTGGGTTTACTACCAGCCCCTTGGGATCAGCCATCCCTATAAGCAAGGAATATTTCCTACACTCTTTTCCTAATTGGGAAATTGGAAAATAAAATGGTTTCCCTTCAGTGTCTCTACATTTAGAGAGGGGATAATTGTCCATACCCCACACCTTTGCGACATGGATTAAATGAGATAATGCGTTCAGTGATGTTTTTCACTTGGGCCAATATCTGAGGCAGAGAAAGCTTGCAATAATATAATTTTTTTCCTACAAATCAGGCACCGCGCAGGTTTTTTGAGGCTGTGACAGAACAGAGCCTTTACCTTCCTCACTTTATAGTGTTTAAAAGCAAAAAGAAAATCATGAGCAAGCGCATTTTTTAACATTGAGCATTTTCCTCCTACTTTCAAGGACGGCTTCACCTAACGACTTTGAACAATCTCTTAATTTTCTTTCTCATATAAATGAAACTGGTAGCATTGGGCTTTGGTGCCTATTATGAGTAAAACTCACTTTATCTCTGTGAGCCCCGTACTGAGGTGAGGCTTGGAACGTTTAATACATCATCTGGGAACGACGTCGTACTTAATACCCAGGGGAGCAACAGAATTTTCCTCCTGCTTGTAAATTATCACTCTGTATAAACCCAGCTTTCAAGTGCCAAGATGGCAAATTATATAAGCTATCAATATGACTTGAAAGAGAACATTCCATTAAATACGAAAAGAGCCCCCATCCCCACAAAGACTATTTATCTGATGATCTCATTGGTTTCTTTTTCTTCCTTTCTTTCTTTTTTTTTTTTTTTAAGATTTTTAATTTATTTGACAGGCAGAGATCACAAGTATGCAGAGAGGCAGGTGGGGTGGGGGGCGGGGCGGGGAAGCAAGCTCTCTGCTGAACAGAGAGCCCCATGCTGGGCTCCATCCCAGGACCCTGAGATCGAGTGACCTGAGCCAAAGGCAGAGGCTTAACCCGCTGAGCCACCCAGGTAGCTCTCATTGGTTTGTTTAAATCCAGTTTGCTGTGTGATGTCATAGAGCCCAGTCACTAACAGATCCCATCATCAGAGATGGGACTTTCTTGTCCGAGAGACAAGAGTCTTTCCGAGTAATAAAAAGCCCCCGGGGGAAAGGAGAGATGTCAAGGTGGAGAATCATTTTCTTGGATGGGGAGGAGAGGAGGTTGGATGGCCATCCTAGGCCATTAGTACATAATACCTCAGCCTTTGATTATTGATTAATTGATTATTGATTAAGCATTGATGATTAAGCATTACATCTTTGCACCTGGGGTTTAGGTCAGGAAAAGATCCAGGCATCATAAATACCTATGGTGGTGGGGGGCCTGGATGGCTCAGTGGGTTAAGCCTCTGCCTTCACCTCAGGTCATGATCTTGGGGTCCTGAGATTGAGCCCTGCTTCAGGCTCTCTGCTTAGTGGGGAGCCTGCTTCCCCACCTCTCTCTCTGCCTGCCTCTCTGCCTACTTGTGATCTCTGTCTGTAAAATAAATAAATGAAATCTTAAAAAAAAAAAAAAATCTATGGCGGCAAGCCTTCATAGAAAGAGTATGGAACTTGGAAGACCCACCCTGCAGTCATACTCTTCCTTAATTACCTCTTTGGGGGATTCTTTCAGACGCTTTGAGTCTTGGTTTCCTCCTCTGTAAAATAAAAATGATCACTTCTTTGCCCAGTCCAAAGGATTGTTGAGGGAACAACAGAGGGAGATCCTGAATGTTCTTTGGGTTGCACAAATGTAAAGCATTTGTGTCTTTACTGTACTGTGGAATGATCTGCACTTAAGGTAGAGATATAAAAGCAAAGTTGCGGTACATATACATAATGTAGAGTGCTATAAAATCATGTGAGTAATGAGTGCTTAATCGTTAAGATAGGACAGCAAAGTTGTGATGCACAAAGTTATTGTTTTATGAAATAATAAGACTAACTAGTTAGTCTTATTATTTCATAAAGGACATATATGCCACAGAAGAGAGAAGTCCAGACATGAAGGGAAAGGAGGATATTGGATAGATGTTGGAGGTTTGGAAGGAAGAGATGGAGGGACTCCTTCATCCAAAGCAGAGGAATAGGAATGAGTAATGTACAGGGAAGACAGTCCCAATTGGAATAAAAGTTCCCTTTAGGATGCTAGAAAGTTGGGATGAGCCCATGTTGGGAGCTATTGAATTGAGGAAAAAATATGGAGTGTCTTCAGATATTTAATTTCTTGTTGATTTTTATTTTTTATTTTTTTTTAATTTTTAAAGAGATTTTATTTATTTATTTGACAGAGAGAACACAAGTGGGCAGAGAGGCAGGCAGAGGGGGGGTGGGTAGCAGGCTCCCCGCTGAGCAGAGAGCCCGATGCAGGACTCAATCCCAGGACCCTGGGATCATGACCTGAGCCGAAGGCAGAGGCTTAATCCCTGAGCCACCCAGGCGCCCCGGTGATTTTTATTTTTTTAATTATGGATCTTTGCCTGCATTCAGTGGACTTGGTTAAAATTTGTTTGAAATCCCACCATTTCTTTGGGTTTTAAATTCTTGTTGCAAGTTTCTAACTACTGCTGTACTTTGCATAGTTTGGGATTGGAGATGGTTGAGTCTGGCAGACACTTCAGCTTTGTCTTCTGTAAAATGGACATGATACTTACTTCCCAAGGATTTTGATCCTACAGGATAATTGTAAGGAGCAGAACAATATTTGTAAAATGCTAACAGGTTGTCTGGAATACATTTACCATGGACCAGATTACCCATACCATAGGAGAGTAAGCATGGGCTTTGGAACCGAGATAGACCTGTACATAATATTCCTTCCTTTGGTATTTTCTCCTGCTATGTGGTCTTAGAGAAGTTGTTTAACTTCTGAGCCTCTGTAAAATCTGTAAAATGAGGAGTGGAAAAAAAAAAAAAACAACAACAAGATCCTGCCATGGCTCGTGACGTGTAGTAGTGACTCAGTGAATGACAGCTACCGCATAAAATCATCATAGTTGTCATCGACAACCATCCTTGTTATTGACTCTTTGGACCTGTTCTTGTAAATTCCAGTGAATCATTCAGTCATTTCTTCATTGTTCAACAAAATAGCATTGTCGGCTAACTATGTGCCAGGGATAAGAATCACAAAAATGAACAACCTCTGATCTTCGATATTTCCAAGACAGGAGATAGAGGTGTGCACAAAGTGTTACAGGAGTGTGAAGAAGGAACATGTTGGTAGATACAAGTGGGGAAGGGAGAGGCACCTGGGTGGCTTAGTGGGTTAAGCCTCTGCCTTCAGATTTTCAGGTCACAAATCCAGTCCCACATCTGGCTCCTTGCCCAGCGGGGAACCTGTTTCTCCCTCTACTTGCCATTCCCCCAACTGTGTTCTTGCTCTCTCTCTGACAAATAAATAAATTCTTGAAAAAAAAAAAAAAAAAGTGGGGATGGTAAAGGTTCCATAGAGGAACATTTGAACGAGGTTGCAAGAATACCTGAGATTTCAAAAGAACAGGAAAAAGAAAAAAAAGACATATCATGAGGCAAAAATAGTAGGTTGATAGGAAGGAATGAGAAAAAACAAGGATTAGAAGTGCAGTGAGCTGGGCATAGGCAGTGGGTGGGCTGCAATAAAGGACTGTAGACAGGACTGGAAGAATAACCTGGGACCAGTGGGCAGGGGCGAGTTAGCCAAGTTAAGAAGTTCAGACTTTTTCTTTTAGTTATGAGGAGTTAAGATGGAGGTAAGGAAAATGACATTAAAAAAAAAAAAGAGGTTTATGTGCAATTCTTTTTAAACTTTGATTTCAATAAGTGATAACTCAGAAACCCAATTCCTTGTCTTCTTGTCAGTCTTTATTCTTGCTCACAACACCCATTTTAAAAAGAATGGTGTAATAGATCAATTAAGTCATTCTGGAACATTCTGAGGGACAGTTGTCCTATCTGTTATGGACCTGATTTACCCTCATCTTTGAGATTTTCATGTGAAGCAAATGCCTCCAATTTTGCACTTGAATAACAATGGTAACATTAATAGTAACGTCTTTAATGTTACAAGAAGGCTAAGGGAAGTGAAGCAGTCCACGCATGCTTTTGTGCCCTGTGCGCCTAGTAGACGCACTAGGTGACATGGGACAGATGCTTGAAGCCTCGCAAAGCACTTTGCATCAGTTTTGCTTATTGTGCTCTGCGCTTGTCTTTCTGATAGACGCCACTCACTTGGGAGAGTATACTCATGGCCCACTAAATGATATACCCATTTTACCCTCTCAAAGGTCCAGTTACCAGAGATCAAGTGTAGAGACCTAAAATGAAATGTCTTCCCTTGTCCTCTTAATCATTCAGCATTTACGGAGGGGACACTATACGTAAGGTACTGGACATCCAACAGGAGTGAGTCCGACTCGGATCTTTCCCTTCCAGGAATTCACAATCTAGTAAGAGATCAATTTTAAAAAATATTTGTAGCGACAGCAGAATCCGATAAGTATGGAGAAGGGACATCTGACTCATTCTGGAGGTGGGAGGGCAGGAGGAAAGTAGTGTTAAAGGATGCTTGGGCTGAGTCGTGGAGAGATGGAGGATTTTTGCCGATTTGCTGATTGACTGGGAGGAGGGTGATGGGGGAGGGGTGATCACAGGAAAGAACATTTGCAAAGGCAGGACCATGAGAGGAGACCCAGGATGAATTTGGGGGACTGTCCAGAAGTCAACAAGGCAACCACTAGAGAGTGGGGTATAATAGATGAGGCTGAGATCTAGGAGGTTGAGGAGAGAGGACTGTGGTAACAGTAACACCTTACATTTAAAAACTGTCAACAGAAACCACCTTTGCACCTCCCTGGGTAGGGAAGGCATCCTTTAAAGGCCCCAAGAAGTAGCTCTAGCTTTCGTCTTTCTCTTCCCTGGGAGCTGATGAGTTTAGGGTAAGGTTTTGGGCTCGGGCCCAGCAATGCTCCATTGGCCCAGATCACTGGTGATTTTCCAGTGTCCCCTCTAGTGCCAGGTGGCTTTCCCAGAAACTTTTGAGATAACCCAGATACACATTACAGAATTTACCACCTTACTTAGTTTGTCCCCAGGTGTTCGGACCCTAGGAAAAAGCCAGAACCCCACTGGCTGAGCCTGGAGTTGGCAGTATGCCAATTACCTTCTTCTCTTTGATAATTGAGTCTTTTTGCAGTTTCATCTCATGTAACCCTAAACAAAACTTTAGAGGGTTTCCATCACACAGGGCCTGGGGTGGGAGCTGCGAGTGGTAAGAAATGGTCCGGGATTGCCTTTATGACAAAGCTCTAATGGCTCTTTATTAGCAAGATTGGCCAGGTAATGGGACAGCCAGTGTTTGGGTTTGATTACATTTGCATTAAGGTACCATCAGGATGACGGCAGAGAGATTGTCAGCGGCTGTGAAGGAGACAGCCTACAAATGCCTTTCCCTCCTCATCTGGGAGAGGTGTGACCTTTGTCACCAAAAATGCAGAATTAATCTTTAACTTGGTCCAATACTTCATACCCAGTGGCGAAAGGGGCTGGCAGTAGGAAATGAAGCCTGTGACTTTCAGGTGCGTTTTCCAGAGCCAAGTCCTGCTGGTTTCGCAACACATTTGGCAGCAATGCCAGAATTGGAATAAACACATTTACTGAAGGATATGAGTCAACATATTCCCCTTCCGCTGCCCCCTCTTCCTACCGCACAGGGCTACCTCTCACCCTCAAGGAAGACCATTGTGATGGCAGCACTTACCAAAGGAGACAGGCCATTCATCCTCCGTGACGTTGGAATAATAATAAATACCTCACAGGATTCTTGAAATGAACAACTAAAGTGACATATCTGTGGAAGGGCTCTGGTCCCCCCACCCCTACTGTTCAATGTGTGGGTTCATTCATTCATCAAATGCTAATGAATGCCTCCTCTGAGGTAGGTGCTGGACCAGGCAATATGGTAAGCAAGGCAGCCCTGATCTTCGCCCTCATAGCATATGGGTAGTAGGTGATGCAGAAATACTGTGTTTTGTTTTTTTTTTCCCCATTGCTCTACCCAGTGCCTTGCATTTAGTAGACGCTCAATAAGGAAGGAGTGAATCAGCACATATGTGAATAACAAAGAGAGGTTTAGTGGTTTCTTGCTTTCAAGGGAGAATGGGAGACAAGCTCTGAGGCCAGGAGGGAGGAGAGAGGAAGAAGATTTCTGCTAGCTGCCCTTTCCCTTCTACTGCATGGGGTTCTTTGAGCACACAGAGAGTCAGAGAGGACTGGCACCTTCCCAGGGAGCGATATGTTCGATAGCTTTCTATTGCCTTCTCAGACTCAACTCCTGTCTGCATTTGACAAAGCCAGTGTTGGTTGGGGGCACTTGTTGAAATGTATTTTGGCTCCTTTGTGTTTGGTGATTCCATGCTGTATGACCCAAACCAGGAGGGCTGAGGATCAGCAGAGGCATTGCTGTTCCTCTTTCCATGTCATCTCATTCCTGTTAAAGGACATTGTTTAGGATAGGGCATTTTCTTATTGGATTCTAGCTTGGGAGAAGCGGGTACTTGAGAAAGGTCACTGCCCTATAGCATTACGGTAAGAGTGCCTTAGGTAAAAAGCCCACCCACTCTTTAATCTGGATTCGGGGTCTTTTAAAAAAAAAAACACATTTTTATTTATTTATTTGAGAGAGAGAGCACAAGTAGGCAGAGCAACAGACAGAGAGGGAGAAGCAGGCTTCCCGCCAAGTAGGGAGCTTGATACGGGGCTCGATCTCAGGACCCTGGGATCATGACCTGAGTTGAAGGCAGGCGCTTAACTGACTGAGCCACCCAGGCTCCCTGGACTCTGGTTCTTAAGGTGTTTTCAGTCTTGCATCTGAGAACTTGACTTCTCCCTCTGGCCTTTGGTAATAGAGTTGTGGTGGTGCTCACTAGTTCTTCCCAGCGGGGAGACCCTGGGGCCTAGAAATGGAACATTAGTAATTTGAAATTCCCCGTTGTGCATTCTGCCTATTATCTTCTAGCTGATCTCCACAGCTGTGGGGAAATGCTCAGTTGGATGGTTTGTTGTTGTTAGTTTGCTTGTTAATGTAATCAAAGAAAGAAATAAGGGAAGCTTCCCTTTGACCCTGCAATTGCACTACTGGGTATTTACCCCAAAGATACAGATTTACTGAAAAGAAGGGCCATATGTACCCCAATGTTTATAGCAGCAATGGCCATGGTCGCCAAACTATGGAAAGAACCAAGATGCCCTTCAACGGACAAATGGATAAGGAAGATGTGGTCCATATACACTATGGAGTATTATGCCTCCATCAGAAAGGATGAATACCCAACTTTTGTAGCAACATAGATGGGACTGGAAGAGATTATGCTGAGTGAAATAAGTCAAGCAGAGAGAGTCAATTTTCCTATGGTTTCACTTATTTGTGGAGCATAACAAATAACATGGAGGACGCGGGGAGATGGAGAGGAGAAGAGAGCTGAGGGAAATTGGAAGGGGAGATGAACCATGAGAGACTTTGGACTCTGAAAAACAACCTGAGGGTTTTGAAGCGGCAGGGGTTGGGAGGTTGGGGGAACCAAGTGGTGAGTATTGGGGAGGGCATGTATTGCATGGAGCACTGGGTGTGGTGCAAAAATAATGAATACTGTTATGCTGAAAAGAAATTAAAAAAAAAAAAAAAGAAGGGAAGCTTGCCCCCAAAAAAGGCACCCAC
This sequence comes from Enhydra lutris kenyoni, assembly GCF_002288905.1. Classification (NCBI taxonomy): domain Eukaryota; kingdom Metazoa; phylum Chordata; class Mammalia; order Carnivora; family Mustelidae; genus Enhydra; species Enhydra lutris. The sequence goes on from NW_019154110.1 coordinate 19,917,149, forward strand.
CTTTAACTTCCCCATAGATACAGGGCGATTATACCTACAGTTAGAAAGTGGGGCATCTGTGAATAGTATGTGTCTGCTGTACTGCCTGGGTGTGACTAGGAGTGCCACTGGTTGGCCGACTCTTAGGATCACGGTGATGATCCCGGATCTAAGTCCCAGCCGCTCAGCGTCTGCAGAATGAAATGTGAAGGAGGGAAGTCATGTTTTGTGTCTGTAACAAGCTCCATCTCTGTTTTTCCACTGTGGTGAAGAAGTTCTTTGTGGCCTTTTAGCTTGAGTCTTTGAAGTGCTGTGTTGTGGCTAAATGAGTCTCCTATGCCTTTTAGTGCACGAGGTGGTGTACCACCCCCTACCCCCACCTTTGTTTTCCTCTTCTGCTCTCAGAAATGCCTAGATTGCAGCTTGACCAAGCCAGGTAAAGGCTTGTAATGTGTCCCACCTCCAGGGGAGAGGTGCTGGACACATTAATGACTGAGAGTTGTACGGTGCACTTGCCGTTCAGGCTGGAGCTGTGTTCCAGGGAAATGCTCCTCCTTGGTCTGTGCTTCCTTGCAAGCCGGCGGGGGGGGGGGGGGGGGGGGGGGGGTGGGGGGGGGTGTGGGGCGGGGGAGGGGGGGGGGGTCGGGGGGGGGGGGGGGGGGTGTGGGGGCGGG